>NW_022199032.1:2149673-2284760 GCF_009176525.2 Contarinia nasturtii
GTGTGTGTGTGTGTGTGTGTGTGTGTGTGTGTGTGTGTGTGTGTGTGAGTAGCAACGAAAAATCGAAAACAATAAAATGATGATGATACAAAAATAGAAGCCGAAGAAGAGGAAGAAGAAGAAGAAGAAGTTGAAAACGAATGAACGAACGAATTATATAACAAGAACATTCAAATGTTTATTGCATGAATATAAGCAATGCACTTTTGTGTCATTAAATTACTAAATTATAACAATGGCAATGTTGTTGTTTTTTTTTGGTGCAAATTTTGCGCATATCTGCTTCATAAAATGTCACACGAATTACAATGTCACTTTGTCATCATTTCAATTTATGCTTCATCTACACTCATTCCACATAAAATGTATGCCCAACAAAATGCAAGTCATGTCTGCATGTGAAATTCTTCTTGTCGGTTTGTAAAGTGAACAAACAAACCAACGAACAACAACTGACAGAGTTGTTGTCGTTGTCTTAAATAAATAAACCGGTCTGTACATGCGGAGGAGCGGGGTTGGTGGTGTTTTGAGGAGGTGTTGTATGCATGTAGATCAAATACACAATTTACTTCAAAATATTCAACTACTGGTTTTAAAATGACATGCAACCCTAGACGTTAAATGAGTTTTTCTGCTTAATTTCGCCAGCAAATGGAAAATGTTTGTTGAAAATGTGTTCGAATATGTACTCAAAATGCCAAGCAACAACATAATACAATGAATTCATTGTAACAATCTAATTAAAATTTAATCATTTCTTTGTGTATTTAAATATTTCCTAAGCATCACAATAGACCAAAATGACATTATCCTCACATCAAGACTCTTATAAACTACCGTTGGACTGTGCTGAGCCGTGCCGTGCCGTGCCCCGTGATGTAACTTGCGTCCAAAAAAGGCAACGTCGTCTTACAGAAACAGAAGAAGAGATGATGGTGTAAAGTGAGGCAAAAATGTCCCTTTTTGATATATATGAAATTAGTAAATAATAAGTGCCTGCGTTTTTTTAACGAGCAAAGTGCGTAATTTTCACTCTTCGTTGGAAAACAACAAGCATTTAAAAAAAAAGAATGGAAGAAGACACGAAGAGGGAGAAAATATTTATTCTTAATCTCCGGAGAAGCGTCTAAAATATTTAGAAACAAACAAAACTGTCACACTTTTTACATGCGGTGTCATTCTCTTTTGCAACAGACTAAAAATTACTCAATTTCATCCGTGGTAAAAGAAGATGAAAAGGAAGGCGAAAAAAAATGTATTTCTCCCACATAAAAACTTTTATATTCATTCAGATAGACTCAAAATTCATTTTCTTAATGCGATAAAAACACTACACCAGCCATTTAGTACGACATACACACTTGCCGAATATCATCAGTAACAGCAAAGGCAACGGCAACGATCACATTTACTTATCGAAAATTCAGTTTTACAACACTTTTAAATACATTAATCAATATAGAATGTTACTGCATACACCAACACCATTTATTCATTAGGTTTTCGTGGTTGAGACGATTTGGTTTGTTCGGGTAGTTGAAAAGAGAGATGGTGTAAAACACAAGCTGCTGTATATATGTGTGTGATGATGATGGAAAAACACAAAACTCTCGTTCGCTTGTTCGCTTGCTCCAGCACACTTTTTCACTCGTCTCTGGAATGGAAATCGTATCGAGTAAAATGTACGGCAAGCGATGCATAGCGACGACGGTTGTTGTTGTTTTTTTCTTTCTTTCTCGATTGCACAGTCCCCGAAAATTGTGAAGATAAAGTTTGACAAAATTTGTTTACGTTTAATAACAATTTTGGGTGGTGGTTTTGGTAACGCATATTGTGAGTTTGAAAATGTATCTATTAAAATGATAACGATAATCCGGCGAAGAAAAATCTCGAGAGTATTATTTGGTTACTTTGAATGCATTGGTGTTGCTGTTGCTACTGCATTGGTAAATATTTTCAAAGTTTAGTCGAATGGTTGGGAAATCGGAAAGAACGACAATATGACTTACACAAAACGAATCGAAAGAAAAGCGCAACTTTGTGACGTTAAAGACCGTTCACTTGTTGTTTGGCTTACGATAAACGACACACACACACACAGAGAGAGAAATAAAAATGGAAACCGAATTGAAATCATAGCGACCAAAATCAAATGCAAACGAACAGAATTAAATGAATTTCCCAAACTTTTGAGCATGAATGAGTGGCGAAAAAGAAAGTGAGGCGATAATTTAAGGCGGTGTAGCGTAAATTCAATGCTCACCGCAAACCAACAAATCTTTATTCGAATCATCTATGTAATATTGTCATCACGATTCTCTAATTTGTCATAATAACGTCATGACGTTTTATTTATACTAGACATCGAATTACAAGCAATCGATATATGCAGCAGCATTTCGCTGAAAATTCATTTATTTATTAAAAACATTTACTTTCGTAATCGAATAATGAGACATCTTATTTTCAAACCGAATGACAAAAACGCACACATCGAATTACACCAGATGGCACCGAAATAGAACATTGATTGTCGAACGTTTGACTTTGCAACGCAAAAACTTAAAACTATTTATTCATTGAATAGCAGAATCCAATTTAAAGTTTCAGATAAAATGCGCTTTTGCATCGTTAGCGTACATAAATGAATATGAGCTTCGGCGAAATATTAAATCTTAGCGAGTGTTTTTTGTGTATGTGTGTTATCTTCGTTTCAAGTGTTATTTGGTTTGAAATGGCCCATTTTTATATTTTGTTCGATTTGTTTACGACTTTTTCTATTTGTGGGATTCTTTTTACTTCTACAAGATTGAGTGATTAAAACGAAAAATGTCTATAAAATCTCTGGCTCGCTCCAGTTTTTCCCAGAGAAGTTCTCTCTTTAGTGAGTGACAACGTCTCTCCCTTTTTTTTAAAGTTTATATTATCTCTTGATGTGTCGTTTAGTTGAATTGAAATTATTACAGCTATTGTCCTTACGGCTTTTGTTGTAGCTGCTGGATGAGTTTCGTTTTTTTTTTTTTGTTTTAAAAAAACAAGCCGTTTGTTCCGTCCACCATAATCGGTCTCTCTCTCTCTCTCTCTATGTGTGCCCAGCTATATATATAGCGATGCTAATATTAATATTCATATGCATCATAACAAGTTATAATCGCAAATGCCAGCAACACAATAATGGCGTTTATAAATTTTTGTTCAAATTTCAATTATTTTAATGTTTGGTAATTGAGTTTTTCACATTTTTAAATTCTATTAATTTTATTTTTTTTTTTTCGTTATTGAAATACACAGACATAACCATTGAGCGAGTAGTAGAATTACATTTTGCTACTATACGAGGGTTGCTCCATAATTTTTTTTAAAAACATATATAACACAGTTGTTTTTTGTCGAAAATGGTTTTATTGTTTTTCAAAATATTCCCCGAGATGATCGATACACTTTTGCATTCGATGAAACCATTTGTCATAGCATTCGTGCCACTCCGAAACTGATATCTCCAAAACGTGTGTTTTGAACGCTTCAACTGCTTCTTCTGGTGTCGAAAATCGTTGACCACGTAGTTTTTTCTTCACGCTTGGGAACAAAAAAAAGTCATTGGGTGCCAGGTCAGGACTGTACGGTGGATGACCCATCAGTTCGATGTTTTGACCGGTCAAAAATCGAGTAGTTTGAAAAGATGTGTGAGAGCTCGCATTATCGTGATGAAGAATTATTTTGCGACGGTGGTTGTTTTTTCTTATTTCACCAAACACTTCGGGCAAACAAATGGTGGTATACCAATCAGAATTGACGGTCTTACGATCCTCTAGTGGAACGGTTGCCACATGACCACTTCTCCCGAAAAAACAGGCGACCATTCGCTTCGAAGTGCTTCTTGCTCGAACAACTTTCGTTGGGTTATCTTCATTTTGGAAGACCCATACAGTCGACTGCTGTTTCGTTTCGGGCTCATAGGCATATATCCACGATTCGTCACCAGTGACGATTTTATTATCGTCTTTTGAAGCACCACGATTGAATTTCTTGAGCATTTCTTTACACCAACTCACACGAGCCATTTTTTGTTCATCGGTCAATTTATGTGGGATCCAACGAGAGCAAATCTTTTTTACGGCTAAATGTTCATGCAAAATTGTATGTATGCTGTGGGATGAAATGCCCAAAGATGCCTCAATCTCACGGTAGGTCACATGACGATCTTCCATAATCAGTTTTCTGACAGCATCGATGTTTTGTGGCACAACAGCCGATTTTGGACGACCTGTATGAAACTCGTCTTTGAGCGAACTTCGACCGCAACGGAATTCTCGGTACCAGTTATAAATTGTCTGAAGGGTTGGTGCTTCATTGCCAAAGGCCAAATGAAGTCGATCGAAACACTGTTGTTGAGATAATTTACTTCGAAAATCGTAGTAAATCATTTTACGAAAATCTTCACGTGTAAAATTCATTTTTTTGTTGAGTCGCAGTTTACCAGTCACTGTAAACAATACAAATAGCGTTCGTACGACAAAAGGTTCAGGGCACGAATACATACCAAAACATCAAACTTTACGAATATGACAATGGTTTACATCGGGCAACACTATAAGTACCATTTTAAAAAAAATTATGGAGCAACCTACGTAACATTGTGAGAGCATCACATTGAAATTGCTATTTTTCAGTGGATAGTTAATTAGATTTCAAGACTCTATCTCGCTCTTATTCTTGGCAGTTTTTTTTGTGTTTGTTTGTTTGTTTGTTGTTGTTTCGTTCGTTGTCGCCGAGAATTGTTTGTTTGTACATATTTTGAATGGAATTTTGTGATTTTCGAATGAAATGCTTCGCAAAAACAGAAAATGATAGAAAGAAAATTGCGATTGAAATAGATTGGTATCACTTTATTTGCGCTGGCGGATGTGAATCGTGCATATTTTGACTAACAAGAAAACAATGCAAACCGGTTTTGTGCATTTGTCGCTGGCGAAAAATGGATGAAAGACAGAAATTAAAGTATATTGTGTAGTGAAATTGTCGAAAATTGAGACAAAATGCAATAAAATCCGCATTTCTATTGGACTCATTGTTTCTTTTATGATTCTAGTACATTGTATTGCGAAATGACAACGACTACAACGAATTATTTGGTTTTTGTGATTTTTATTTTTACGTAGTTGGTTTGTAGAGAGAAAGACGGACAGATAGAGAGCGGGAAAATACCAAAGTGAACGAAAAAAAAAAATCCGTGGAATATGCATTGTTATTTCAACCGCATCAAAAGAACAGAAAATGTGTTTCGTAATATATTCACACTCACAGCAGGCCAAAAGATGAAAGCGGATGAGATAGAAAGGACTGCTACCACTTTCATAATACACGCATACACACACACACACACACACACGCACACACAAAAATGCTATTATGTACAAATGTGAAACGAGCGGCGGTTCAATGAACAAAAATTGAGAGGAAATAAGTGGAAAGGATATGTTCGCATCGTATCCGTTTTCATAGTCAATAAAAAGCTTTTCGATTATTCAACACATAACGCTTTTCCTGCAGAATTCGCAATTTGAATACGCGGATACATGCTACAGACACACTTTTCATGAAATGAAATGCAACAACAACAGCACAAAAAGAAGAGCAAAAAAAAAAAACAAATAACGGAACGCATAAAATACACACACCGCGAGAGAGAAAAAGAGAAAGAAAAATGGATTTTGGTGGCCGTCTAAATGAAACACAGAAGTTATTATTGTAATTATGAGACAGAAACCTAATTTCGGAGGGTGTTTTTTATTCTCATTACATTGACAGATTCGGGCGTTCAAAAATCAGAATGTATTTGTTCAGTTGTGCGCTCGATTTCGTGAACACGTTCCGACGAATGTGTTTTCATCATAACTGAAATGATGTATATATATTCGTGCAATCCAACCGAATATTATGCAAACCAGCGCGTGAGCATGTTGCCATAATTGCAAGTGTTGTTCCCATTTGGTCGATCTCGTTCGTTCGCTCTTTCTCTCTCATTTCGGTTTTTATTAATTTAAATCAGTGTATCAGCGAGAAAAATGAAGTCAAACGGAATCAAATTTGCCCATGATATAGTGTTATTCCCATGATTAGATGTAAATTTATCCAGTCAAATGTACATGATATTATTTATTCATGGCACGTCCGAATTGGACCTCCAGAGAAAAATTCATCGAATAAAAGAGAGCCTAATAAGCCTAGTCCCGAGTTTTCTCTTTCATTTTTTTTCTCTTGTGTCCGTTTCGGTTTCGCCATCTTTATCTCATTCTATTCATTTCTCTTTTTTTTTCTCTGCTTTTATTTTGTGTCGTCTGGAAAAAAAAAACTTTTGCGACAAAAATCAATTTTTGGCGACACAATTTATGCAATATTCAAATACAAATGTCCGTAATTAGCTAAGCTCAGTGCACTCTTCATTCCCATTTTGTCATAGCAACAACAACCAACCGAACAAATGCTATTCAATTATTTAAAAATTAGTGAATCAAATGAAAATTATGTGAAATTAACGTTTGTTTCTCTTATTTCTCAAAACATGATGTACTGTGCACGATTAATTTTTAAGTGTAATGACGCAAAGCCGCCAAATCCCAAACATTCTCACACCAATCGCATTGTCTCAGCTAGACAGTCTTTGAACGAGTTGTGTTACGTTTCCTTTTGAACTGAAACGTAATTCGAGACGAGAGAGCTCGTTTTGAATTGCACGAAATACGAAAGGCGTATGAATGCAATTTGATATGATGGAGGTGTGACAACGATATCATAGTAAAACACTCCGATTTCTATTACATATGATACTCGACTGCCTTATTCTAATCGCTGTCATCATTACTACTCTGTTGGTATGTGTACAATGTATTTAATGTGTCTTTCGATTTTGTTTTAGACTTTGTCTATGTCAACCTTTCGTCTATTCTAATAGAATCATTAAATGTTTCATCTTCAACATTCGCAAAGTGTTTGGATACATGATGAGCCTTCCATGCGAACGACTTGAATCAATGGATGCAGTTTACGTCATAATGAAGTACATAAACATATACCAGATAACACTCATACACCCACGCACACACACATGAGAAGAGCGTACATTTTGAGCAAAACACCTTATAAATGTTTACCAAATGACAAACAATACAACATTAGAATGCTGATCCAAATGGAATTGAGCCTGAAACTGAATCAAGTATGTTATATTCCAATTGAGGCATTAATGTGACGAGCTCCGATCAAAAGAGGGCGAAAGAGACGGGAGCATTTGTGTATGCGAACATAATCTCAGCAACACAGTTTACCGAACACAAAGTCAAAATTTATTATTACGCGTGATAATGTATAGAGCTTGGATCAACATCATCAGTGTGCAAACATTTAACTAAGAAGCTGACTGAAAAACGGATATTTACCGACTGAATGACAAGTGAAAATAACGGCTTATTTAGAAACTGACAAACGAACCCCGAATTCCAAAGTCAAATACACACGATGGAATGGTGAAATGATATTGGGCCAATACCAATAACAGCAACAACAACCAAAAACAGGTGACAAAACAGTAAGTGAAACAAATATGCATCGAAATGTCAAACCACATGGCAAGTAAATGAAATGAAATGAAAGACGAGACAAAAAAGGGAACACACACAATTCATAACGAAAAATGTTCGTTTGTGGCTTATTTCGAATAGTCCTTTTCCCATTGCGTATATGCTTTGGCATTTCCTTATTCACCTTTGTTTCCATGCTTCTCATACTTCTCTTCGCATGCAATTATCGTTTAGTAGTGTACACGAGTCTAAATGCTCCAATAAAGTAATTGGTTTTGAAAGCCTTTCTGTTTTTCTCTCTGTTGGTTGCTGCTGTTGCTTTTGGTGGGGTGAAAGCAGGCAATATCGTTCTTCAATATCGATTGGGGAATTTAATTTCAGCCATTACAAGTATGTACAACATCGATGTATGTGTCTTTGTGCTTCCTTAACACCAATGATTCAGCAATTTGGTAAAGAGAGTATCGATGGGGATAAAGTGCACGCGAATAAATAGGCTTTCCGAAAAATAATTAATATTGTCAAATTGTCGATCATGGCAAGCAGTTATAATATTTCTGCCATAATAACACACACACACCGAGAAAAAAGCTTTGCGTTTCTACCACGAAATAAACTCTGTCAAGTAATTGGTTTTTAATTGTAAAAAAAGAGTCTTGGTTTAGATATGCCGAAATGAAATGGCTTGTACCAAAAATCTAAACCATTTTTCGGTATGTGCTTCTGCATGTATCCGATTATTTCCGGAAGATTTTTCTTCGCCACTTCTCCCATGCCTAATTGTAAAAGCATTTCAGAGGCAAACACAATGCCGTCTTTATGGTTTTTACTGTGCTCCCGAAGAGAGTTGTTCATACTACAACGAATTGTGTATATTTCTACATTCAAAGTCATTTACAAACAACAACAATAACAACATCAGCCTCTGGATATACGAAAAACTTTCTTTCTTTCAGTGAAAAAAAAATAGAATTGCATTTTTGTGGTTTACACTGTTCGCTTGTTAGTTGAAAATGAAGCACCAGCACTAGCGAAAATGGATAGTTTCGGATGCAAACAAACCGCGATGCCAATGTCAAACAATTCATTATTTTATGAAATCGTTTAGGCCACAATACACAAAACTCAAATGCAATAAACAAACGCAAATAAATTTTCAGTTTCTCCCGCCCTCTCTCTCTCTCTCTTTCGGTCCCTGGTGTTGGCTGTATATAGCTTGCTCATCGTTGTTGGATCCGAAGAAATATTATTATTTCAAAACACATTAAAGCGGTTCCATTCGTTTGATGTATTCAATATTTACAATTTTTGGGGCGCATCATCATTTAAATAGACCGGTAAATTAACAATTCCTTTCAACCATAAATTGCTTTAATGTGGTTTTAATAATATGGCAAACAGTAAAATAACCATGCGCAAAATAAACATAGTTTCAATGTTTTTGCATAACAAACCGATTTTGGGGCGACTAACAACAGCAAAACCGAAAAATGAAAAATTGATGCAACTTACATTAGTTGGGCTAAACAATATGAGTGTGAAACCATCTTCCCCCCAAAAAAAGACCCCATCATTCACATTGCATATATTATTTGGGTTTTAAGTCGGTTAGAAAAGTTCATCGCGTACTAGGTTTTTTTTTCTTCTCTTCTACTCACAACGTATCCATATACACATAAATAGCAAAGCGCGAACGTGCATGGATCACATAAGACGACTCCAAATGTTATTTAACGAGAAAGCGAGTTCATACTCCATTTGTGTTTTGGCGCTTTTTATTTTCATTGCGCCTCACTTCTTGCGCTGAACTATTCAGTATATATATTTTTTTGAGCGAAAAATGTTGCTCCATTTTGATGAAACATTTCAATAAATACACGCTCACAAATAGTAGCTCTTTTTAAAGCGAAATTAAGTGAAGCCGAAACTAAAGCATCATTCTTTTGAGTGTTTTTAGTATGTGTTTTTTGTTGAAGTAAATGTATGTTGTTTACCTTTTCTTTGATCAAAATGTACATTTTTGGCCAAACGAAACCGAAATTTTTTTTTCGCTCTCTACCTCGCTCTTTTCTGGTAATCATTGAACGAATAGAAATAGCAAATATTCACGTGCGTAAAGGAAAATTTATTTAAAAAAACAAACTTTTCAGCCAAACAGTGCGGAAAATACTTTAAAACAGTTGAATCCAACCACAGAGCTACTTTACGTATATGCTATTGCGATCGGTTTGTTGAAAAAATGTGTAGTGCACTTATGTATTTTTTTCATTTCGATTTGTCTTTGTTCATACCTTTAACCATGTTGCTGTTTTCTGTGCATCGAATTTTGTTTTATAAATTCTCTCGTTATTACGATTGGAAAAAGCATTGTGGGATATATGATGTGGTTGTCTGGTTGATGCAAAAAAAGCACACACATACCTTACCGCATCCCATACATTGCGGCCACACTTCTCTCCCCATTCAGTTTTTTGTTTTTTGGATAACCATGGATGTAAAGAGAGTTTAAAAAAAAACTGGCAATGAATCATAAAATTTGAAGCACTCATTCAAAAATGGGGCTTAAAAATTAGTCCCGCACTGGTTGAATAAATAATTTTGATTATGCTCATATTCATGTCGGTTCAGATCCAAAGGAATACACACAGAGAGAGTGTGAAATGTTCGAAAAATTTAAATGAAATAAAATGTGGCGGTTTTGGCATGTATTTAGTCTGGTGGTTTTTTTTTTTTTTGCAGTTCAATTTCAACAATTAAATGGCCGGACAATGTCGAAATAATTAAATTTGGTTGCTAATTGAAATTATTTAATTTAGACATCTAAATTGGTTTATTTAGGTAAAATGAATGTATCAAATGAATCTCTAAATGGCGAGATGGCTAATGGTATCGGTACATGTGTATCTTGATTTGTGTAGTGTATACACAAAAAATTTATTGTGTTTGATTTTTTTGTTTGGACTATATGCTTTGATCGAAATTTTTAGTCCGAGATTAAGCTTTCTTTCCGAGAAAAAAAAGTTCAGTTTGTGAAACGTGCTCAATGAATGAAAAGAAGAAGAAGAAGAAAGGCGAATGATGAAAAATATACTTTCTATCAAAAATGAGCTTTATTAAAGTTGAGTGAAGGCAAGCGAACGAGAAAACTCTAAACTGTTTTTGTGCATATGTGTATCGTACTGTGTATATCGTTTCTGTTGGGCAAAAGGATGAACGAATTGAAAGAACACGTACATCGATTACTTTTCGTTTTCCCAACTTGAGTTTATGTATACTTAATGCAGTTGATACAGCACCAGCATCACGTCTAACTATGTTGCATAGTGAATTGAGTCCGCAAAAAAAAAACGGAAAACTTATTTCGATTTTCAGTGAAATATACATGATATATATAGATATTTTTTTGTTTTCTTTCACCGCCATCCAGAATATAGCATATAATTTTTTACACGCATCACAACACATATCCAAAGGTTAAATAAAATGAATAAAAAAGACACCCAGATAAGGAAAGTTTTACAACTTTAGATAAAATTGATTATGGAATAGTGAAGCAGTGGGTAAAATGAAAGAATGAACGAAAAAAAATCGAAAGAGATAGGAAGTGAATGCACCTCGCATGTTGAATGCTGCTAATAGCATGTTTTTTTTATTAAATTCTAATTCTCTCGCATTTAATGCATATTGATGACATCTACGGGATAAGTAATCAGATCACTCCATTCGAACATTTCACTGGTAGTGATTACTAATAACATTTCACTGTTTTCTTGTACATTTTATTAGCTTATTGATTGAAAACGTGCAATTATGTAATGCGTTTCGGTGTATGTGCATGTGCATCATGTGCTCCGCCATTTGATTTTGACTTGATTTGCCCATATTTGCACAAAATACACTATACCAATTGAAACGATGGCATGGCAAATGATTTACATATATTCATTTTAAAGTGCAATTTGTACGCGCGTATAGTGCGATGAAAATTGCAAACGAAGCACACAAAAGAAGAAGATAAAAAACGAACTAATAAAAGATTCTTATGTTCGATGCGCGCATTATCATCAACATCACACAAAAGTCGACGTCAACAATAAGGCATTGAAACGAAAAACGTGCAGGAAAATACGTCGCGAGCTTTCTCTATCCCGCTCTTTCTCTTTCTCTCTCTCCCGACAAAACGGAACGGAAATGGCAAGCGAATAAATCGAAGAAATTAATCTGGAATACGGATCAAATTCAAATTAACTAAAGCATTCTATTAATCACATTTCTCTGAGAGTGATTTTCTGTTTTAAAATCTTCCATGCTTCATGCCGTTCCACACTTTCTGTCATTGTTTTAGTTTTACATTTTGCCATTCGCATTTTATTTCGTTGACACATAAAATTGAATGCAACTGCATGAAACCCAAATCTCATCTTGAATGCTGGGGTTGCCATTGATGGCTGCTGTTGGTGGTGCTGTTGCTGCTGCAACTGTCTGGTGAATAACGTGCGATTTTCCGAATCTTTATCATTTACAATACGGACTATCAACGACATTTGCAAAATGGAAAACAACTGCAACGCAGCAAATTCCTTTTTAGTTGTTTGCAAGCAGCAAAGCAATCTACACAATGCGAAAACTTCTTCGTTGAAATTGTTTTACTGAAAGTTTATTTGTTTGCAATTTGTTTTGTTCGGTTTGTTGTTCAACTTGCTTTTAAGTGTATTCACATGTGAGTTTCCTCTCATTTCCCAAATATCGTTCTCACTTCGTACGACTTTTTTTCTCTCTTCTACATTGCTCCATTTTTTCGCTCTGTTCTTTTTCTCTTTCTGATGCAGCAAATGCGCTTACAGTTATGCACTGCAATTGTCTTTTTTCTTCTTCTTCTACTTCGGTTTTATTTTGGATATTGTTGCGAATAATGCAACGAACATTTTATTTGCATACACTTGAATTCTTCAAGCGACTTTACCTCATTGAGAAAGAGAGCGAAAAGATAAAATGATTTGAACCGAAATAAAATGTGAACACAATACAGACCTTCGGTGAGCTCTGGATGTTATGCGCTCAAAAATGATGGAACGCTATTTGAATATATTTTCCATGTTTCGATGTTGATGGACAAGCAAAAATACATTTGATTTATTTGTTATTATGTCATATACACATATATGTCTATCATGTATGTATTTACATAATTTTTGTTACTTTCTCACTCGCATACAGTGATAAGAGAGAAAGATTACAAATAGTTTCAGTTGAAGCGAACATTTTTATTGTGCTTTTCTCTCGCTGTCTTCTGCTTCGTCAAGTCGACAAATCGTTTCGTTAACGTATGCGATCAAAACTGGTGTTTTGTATTTAATTCCACACGTGCTCTCTCTCTCTCTATCTCTCTCTCTCTCTCTTTTAAGTGATACGATGAAATGGGCACAGTCAAGCGTATCTTGGTTGTCATAAATCGATATCGAAAAAAAATGCGTGGGCAAAAAGCAAGACAAATCAGACGGAATATATACATATGGAAAAAGTATTTTAACGCAGAGACGAATTGAAACGAAATCAAAGACATGCTAAAGAGACGTCCGCAAAATGCATAGTTTCAAACATCACACATGCCAAGACACTCACATTCCCATTCTCACAATGATCGGTTTTATCGTATACCCATAATACGACACTGCCATCGATGAGTTGCTTGCCAAGCAAGACACCTTGCGATCGCTTGAAAAATAGATACAAAATATGTGTTTTGATTCCAGTTCACAATGTGTGTTTTACAGTTTCTGAACCAAATTGCTTCAATACTTTTGCAATGTCAGCATTTAACGAACCATTTGACGGATAAATATCCTGCAATCTATCGTCATACCATTTTTTTTCATGGCACAAACCGGATGTGTTCTTATTTAAATTATGTATGTTCGTGCTCTTTTTCACTGTAAATCTCTAACTCATTTTTCAATCTCATACACACCCATACACCGTTTACTTCATTGCCAAACTCCAGTTTGCTTCAATTTATGATGTGCGATGACGAAAAACATTTGACGCTTCCAAATACACTCGGCATGGAAGCAAAAATAATACAGAGAAAGAGCGTGTATAAGATAGAATCATCGGGCGAAAAAAAATTATAACAAGCATTGCATTTCATTTTGTAGTCATAAGCGTGATTTTCAAGCAATTCTGTCTCCATCCGGGCACTGCACACATACACAATGATGTCTCCGCACCTTTTTTTCAATCTAACTTCCTCTGTCATATGTTGATTTTGGTGCAAAAAGCTACAAGCTTGGTGTTTTTTTTTCTTCTCATTTTGTTTCTGTTATTTTGCATCGCAGCTCACCGACGAGAAAGTGACATTAGAAACGACAAACGATGATGACAAGCTGTTAGCATAAATGGCAAAAAGAACACTACAGAAAACACCCGAGTTTCTTAGCTCTCTAGCAAAAAGTTGCGCTGAAACAAATTGAATAACTCAATGATAATTTACACAATTTTTCCCTTTCACTCGGTTTACCGCACAGCATCAAACATAGACATTTTTACTCAAAAATGTACGGTACGTATGGCTATACCTAAGGTACACACGAATACCTATTTTTTTTTTGGTTCGTTGTGTTTGATGACGATTCTCTGCCATGCTCACACGCTCATTCTTTTTTCTCTGCTTTATTATTTCATCTGCATATATTTCGATGTCGAAAATAATTTGATGGAAATGTGTTTCCGAAGACATCTTTTCGAATCGAACGAATCGTGATTGCAGAGCAAATGGAGCACAGAATACGTGCCACAATGTGAGCGAGAGAAAGTGAACGAAATAAGTAAAAAAAAAATTGTTAAAATCGACAAAAAGCAATGTTGAAGCAGACAAACCCTTGTGTTTATTCACACATAAATTTCCCAATTTTAGCGAACGAAATAAAATTTGAACGATGCAAGCCGCAAGCATTGTACAAAGTCGATTAGAATAATGGAATAATATTCACGCATTGAACCCGAAAAAAAAGAAATCTGACTTAACACATCCAATAAATATGTATATCTGCCGGAATATGCTATAGCACAGACAATATAACAATGTCGCCGATATAATACGACGAATAAAATGTTTGAATGATGATGAATTTGTAATTTCTACGTTCCGAAATTTCCGCAGCGTTTAATTAATTCGTGTTTTATTAATGAGTTTCTGAAATAAACTTAAAATGGGCACGGTCCAACATTGTCGGACCGGATGGCCTATTGAAAAGTCACCATCGTCATAATCAGGATCATGGCTTGGAAAGTGCTTACATATTACTTGCATGCAAAGCGGTCATGATTTATTTATCTTGTAAAATATTCGATTATGAATCCATTTTATCAGCAAATAATTTTCCGGCATCTTAATCGAAACGGTTGTACACCTAATGTGTGATCAATATATTTTGTGAGGCTGGTGGAAAATGATTTGTTACAGCGAAATTGCACGTCAGATTGAATGAATGATAGAATCAGATGTGCTTATTCATGAATCATGATGAAAATGATTGATACACTTTCAAAACTGATTAGCTTTTCAACATCTCAATATATACAATATTGATGATGAAAAAGCGGATCAAATGGCGGAATGGGTAGACACACTAAGATTATATAGTGCATATAGATCCGAAGGTGTTTGAAATTCGATTTGAGAATTTCATACGATATTTGTACAGCCATAAAATGTGGCACCTAATCGCCATACCAGATC
This sequence comes from Contarinia nasturtii, assembly GCF_009176525.2. Classification (NCBI taxonomy): domain Eukaryota; kingdom Metazoa; phylum Arthropoda; class Insecta; order Diptera; family Cecidomyiidae; genus Contarinia; species Contarinia nasturtii. The sequence continues at coordinate 2,164,989 of NW_022199032.1, forward strand.
TATTTATAGATTTATAATTGATGAAGTGCATCACACTGCATTGCAATGCACCGTACTGTACATGTATATCGAATCTCAAAATATGCTCACACTTCGTGCAAATAAAAATGAATGTTGAATGGAAAATAAAATTATTGATATTATTGACGCTTAATTGAGATTTTCAATTAAGAGTGTTTTACGAGTACGACGACATTTGCCTCTCACATTTGATTCTTTCTCTCTCCCTCTCTCTGTTTCTCCGCTTGAATGGTTGAAGTTTGTACGGTTGCCAAGTACAACAGCCGAAGCAGATAGTGTTTTTCGAGAATGTATCTTTAACGAGGAAACTATAAAATTGCGCTAGTGATTTAATTTATGAGCACTAGCATCGGCTTCAAACCATATGATTTTCCATTCGATGTTTTACTCGGGCGTCTAATTAAATATGCTTTTGCGATATGTCGATATGTGCGGTGTATCTTCTGGTACGATCTCTGTAATAAATGTGCAAGTGAATGTGTGATTGTATGCGTAACAAGTGTTTTCATGAGTCAATTGAACTTATACGATTCCAATAATGAACTTGTGCACTTCATTTCTTATATGATTGCCCGAGAATGAAAGCGAGACTTCTATGCTGACAGTCAACACTTTTTGTATGGCGGTGTTACATTTCAATAAGTTGTGAATAGAAGTCTCGTTTTCATTCTCGGACATTCATATAAGCTGTAATTTTACACATACGATTACATCAGAGTAAGAATGTGTACCGAGTTGTTGGATCATTTAATGGCACTTTCATATAAAATTGTTCTGCTTGGACGCCATTAGTGTCTATAAGTGTGAATTTCCATTTTTCTTCAATGAAATTGGAAGAAAATGAACGAGAAAGAGAGCGAACAAAAAAGACCACTGAAAGAAAATCACTTAATGGCATATGTATACACCAGTGCGGTACTAGCCGAACTACTCAGTGACTGCTGCTTTCCTGTAACATATGTTATTAAAATGTTGATAAATCAGGACAAAACGAGCGAAAATAGAGGGAAAAAAGAGGAAACGCTTGAAAATAATAGATTGATGGTTATATGAAATTGAATCGCCTCTGGAACCCGTACACCCAATCAAGAATCCTTACTACTACTCTTTCTTCTATGCACGTTGCACATCACACAGTAAAATTGCAATAACCAGTACACCAATGCAGTACAAACTGCAAATGGTCATTTTTATTCTCCCTCTCTCTTTCCATTTCGAACATAAATTGTGCTCGATGTTCCGGAAAGATAAAGAGATCGTCTGAATTTTAATTGATTTTTCGAAACATATTCCAACTTAAGTGATCTACATCTTCGAAACGAATATTGTTCAACTGAATAAAACACATACACAAACATACAATTTCAATTTACTCTCGATACATTTCTCATTCGAATGGCCAGCAATTGAGTTAGAATTTTCTAAGCAAGGTGATATGTGATGCCGTAAAATATGTAATACCTTCTATAAAACAATAACAAACGATTCGAACAAAGAGATTGTCGGCATTCAGACCAATAAGATTTGAAATTAGAATACTTTATGGTCACAATGTTATACTAAATATTGTTTGCCGTAGTTTCAATTCGTGTATACCATTTTGCAGAGCATGCAAAAGATTCACGTACAATTTCTAGTTAAAAATTCAATAAGTGTGTGTGTGCCCTGTGCCTATGTGTGGTTTGAGTACTTTTTGCCCTTACAAAGCATTCAAGTGTGACTTCACTCGAAGTGGAACCAATTACTTCGATATACATATATATTTTTAAAAAAAAGTACGGTAGAAGATTGAGGTAATTTGCTTTGGTCAAAATAGCATATAAAAATTAGTCAACAATGCATTTCATCGTTGAAAATTGAAATGGTGGTTCATCCGCGATAAACTCAATTTAAACATGATTATATTTAATCCATGCTACAGTATTTGCATCATTTAACCCTAGATTATGACTAAGTGAGTGTGCTGTGTGAATGCGGTGAGCTTCTGTGTTTTTTCCATATATATTTTTCTCTCTCTCCTCATCTGTGTTGAATGAAAATCTCCATAATGTTCTTTGTGTGTTGATTAAAGCGGTTTGCTGCTTGTTGGCATTCTTTTGAGTATCACGTAGCCGCAATTAGTTGCGTAGTATACGCGTAAAACCGGCTAAACTTGCATAATGAAGTAATGAAGTAATGAAGCAATATTTGCTTGTAAAAATTTCATAAATTTACGTCGTACTCGACGCGGAAATGAAGCAAATAAAAAGGAACAAGTGAAAACACTCACACAACTGCAAAAGATAAATTATCAAGACCCAGCGAATTTTTTTTTTAGAAAAGAAACGTATTCAGAATAAATGGGCGTCCCTTTCATGACGTCGTGAAATTCGTTTACCGTTGCCGTTGCAATTATTGTGGTGGATACAAGCAAATGCATGGATATTGCAATAAAGTTCGACAAAAAAATGAGCATATACATAAAATATAGAGACAAATAAGCGCGTTGATGTGTGCCTACGCAAGTTCACAAAGCACAAGCACAGCCAAACAAAATTGCTGTATAGCGGGCCTGCTTTAATTTGATTTCTCAAGTGTTTGAACATGTGTTGCATAAATTTTGGTTCAAAAAGAAAAAGGGAAAAGTGAAGAAGAGAACAGTGAAAGAAGCGAAGAAAAAAAATCACAGCGCAACATTTCTTCCCATTTTACATAATTAAAGAATATTTTATTATCTTCATTTATGGTTTAACTGTTGGCAGTAGGAAAATTAAGAGTCTTCATCTAAATTGAAATGGTTGAGTGTGTGCATGCGGTGCGCACTGCGCACGTCTTTCGCTTTTTAGTTAAAACTTTCATTCCATGTGCACATAAATTATTTGGAATAAGGTAAATGTTTTTTTGGTTGCCATTTTTTTCAACCATTGTTTGCTACAATTTTTCATTTGATGTGTGGTTCATTCCGTATGGCAATGGTTGCCATGTGCGCCGTATAAATATCACTATTACTTCCACCGAACAGAACATTTTGTGCTTAAAGCCAGTTGGACAATGGTATGCTCTATTCCATCGATTTCCACTTTCCATTTTCTAATTATGGCGAGTAACATATTACAGAAAAAAATGGTTATCTCAACGTTGTGCTTATATGCATTGGTTTTCGCCATAGCGTCTCTCACACATTCGCTTTCGACTCAGTTCATTTACTTAAATTGTGGATTTATGGCAATGAAAATATTCGAAATGGCATTGTTACCGTGTTGCAGTTGACAACGCATAACCTCTAACTCATTGGTTTCTACATGCAAAGAGAAATTGTTGCGGTTTCTCAAATGTCAAATCGAAAGTTTTGGTAAAAGTTCAATTTTTGCTTGTGGTCACCACACAAAATAACAATATCGCCGAATATGCATGAAATGCAATTGAAAATCTGTCAAAAAACTCTGGCTGCAAAACAAGCAAAGCTTTCCTCATTCAAAAAAAAACATAATGAATGAAATATCAACGTTAATAGAATTAAAAACATTTTAAATAGATATCGTGTCATAAGGCTTGACGACGCATTTAATCATTCTTTTATTTTGCTCTTCTATTTTGCTTTCTATACATCCACTCCAGAATGTATATATGTATCTGATATGTTGTTTTTTTATGTTGTGCGCCCTTCTACCGCTCTTTCATCTGTTTGTCTTTTGAATTTCTATAAATAAAAGATTAGTTTTGATTTGTCAGGCGTATGAATTTTATTACGTCAAAAGAGTGAGAGATTGAAAAAAGAATATAGAAGACTGAAGAACCAACCGAATAAAGAGAACATTCTATACGAGTAAACAGTTCAAAAGGGTCTTTTCACTCTTTGATATTACCGTGTGGCCCATGCAAGGATGTTGGCATTTACAATAATTCGAAAACTATCGATGTGAATGATGCATGAACATACATATATTCAAATGGTAACCGTCAACTAAAGCAAAGCGAGTGCAACGACGTGCAAGAGCCAATATGAAAATGCTCAATTGAAAGAATACGACGGTGTCTGTATTTAAAAAAAACCTACTTGATTTATAAATACATCCATAGTGCATGGATGAATCCAAATGCACACACACACACATCTAATATTCCTAATAAAAAGGCATGCGAAAGAGAGAACTAAAAAAATGAGTTTTGAAAGGATCAAAGAGAACGAATCCAATTTCAAGGTAATCTATTGTTTTGTCATTTCGATTCGATTACACGACCATTTTTTTTCCTCGTTTCTTTGTCTTCATCATGAGCACCAAAGCAAATCGATAGACCGGCCGGTTCGAAAAGAACATACTAAAAAGGGGCTGAGATCATATAAAACACTTTCCGAGTATTCATGGACATACATACACACAGTGAGAGACGATTGAATGTCGTTTAGTCATCCAGTCAACTCGAACGAAACAATTTGGTAAATCGCCTTTGGAAAATTCAATTAGTTAAAATTCTGTTTATTTTCAGCCCCAATCTTTCTTCTTCAATTTTTTTTCTTCGCCTTTTTGACATTTTTTTTAATACATTACTCACACATATTCACGTTTTGAGTTGAATGTTGTTTTTCTTTTTATCTATCAAAGGCGACTCTCTTTTAGCATTTGTGCAGATTCGCTAATGTGTGTGTTGAACAATTTTTCTTGATTTGATCATTTCATTTCGAATGATGGTGTTCATTTTAAGTATTTACATCTGTTGTATGCGATTTAATTAAAGCGAACAAATCAGTGGTCTTTTCACGTTTATCTACATATCTTTTTTCACCGAAACAAAAGAAATACTGTGTAGCTTGTTTATCTCTATCTACTTGTAAGTTCCGAATGCCACATTCGTGTATCTTGTTTTTTTTTTAATGTGATACACAGTTTGTCACTTGAATGTCACAAAGACCCGGCTGATGCCAGTCACTACTTCAATAAAATTCATGTAAATATAGACAGCACGACACATTTAATCAAATTTAATTAAATGTGTTGAATGTGTAGCATCATAGAGACGACGAATTGCTGTTGGGATTTTTAATTTTGAAAGTAGCAATGGGGTTATATGTGCGTACGTGGCTTGCTTTTTATGGTTGCGTGTGTGTGTGTGTGTACTGTTTGAATTTAACATGTTTCAATTTGATTTGCCCGCATTCAATCGTACAATCCTTTTCATGTTGTTGTTTGTCAAAAATTTGTTTGCATAATGGTTTGAAAGAAATTTTGCATTTCGAATTTGGATGAAGACGACGACAAACATTCAACAAACTAATAAGATTCTCTAAATGGATGGAATGAAGGGACCGAATCAAAGCATCATCGACAAAACCAAAGAATAACAAAACACTATATATGTCTCGAAAGTACATCAACATCGGAGATATTGAACCTGCCACATATTTTTTATGGAATTTTTGGGAAATGGAATGTTCGAAATGAAAAAATCGCATGAATGTTTTAAATTGATGGCCAATTGAGAGAGAAGAAACCCTTTACCATTTATTGACATATGATTTCTTGTTCAGTAAGATTTTTTGTTTACACTTTTAGCGACACATTCCATTTGATTTAGATGGAACGATAATGCGGGAGTTAAATAAAGTACACACAGTTAATATGTGGTTTTTGTTAGAGTTAAAATTAAATCGATGGTGAAAAAGGCAAATAATTCTGGTTCAAACAAACAAAGTGACATGCGTACATAAATGAGGGTGAGACCAGAGAGTCGCAATGATCCGGTATGGTAATTATTCGATATATTATTTGAATATCGATTTCGCATTTGATAAATTTACAACAATGGCAATGACAAATATACGTTGTACTCCGGTGCGGTATTGACCATTTGCCTACTAGAAAAAAGCATATACCAAACGGAATGCAGCATGCGTGTAATCAAAACGTAAGTGTGTGCTGATGACCAGGACGAATAACTTAACAAAATGTAAAGTGTTAATCCATATTATTACATTACTTACACTCGGCCGAAAACTAAACGCATAAAAGCCAAAATATACATTTTCTCAGCAAACATTATTACCAAAGACCACCTGTACTTTGTGCACAAGGACAGCAATTATTGTTGGTACACACACGCACACACGCACACACGCACACAAACTATGCTAATTAACAATATTTACATTCCGGAAATGTCTCCCATTTTCTCGGTGCAAACATTTACATCAATATACTTTTCCGTTTATTTGACTTACTATTCGGAAATAACAAATTCAGCCATATTGTACGGTTGATGTTGATTGAAAATAAAGTGTACTGGAATTCTGCGAAAATGAACTCTCTGGATGAAAATATGTGTGCGAATGCCGTTTCAAAATGGCAAAGCAGTAATCGTCAAAATGGAATTGAAATGCTTCAAATACAAACAAACACTATATACCCTTGGAGCACAACACCTGACTAATTATCGCTTAAAGCAAAATCCGATATGCTCGACATGATACCAACCTACATTCTTCAGACTAAATATGCACTCACTTCACACATTACACATATAAACTCGTTGAAAATCACTTTCGACAGTTGTTACGAATACGATTAACGCAAACATACTGGTATGTATCACCAAAGTGTTTACTGTAAATGTATTTTCAATGTGAATACTCATTTATTTTTATTACATCTAAATTAATCTAAGATGATAGAGCATTTTTACATTGATTTGGTAATCGAATCAATATGAAATCACTGACTCGATCACTCAACAATCTGAATAATAATTGAACGGTTTCGTTTTATTTAATAAAGAGTTCGAATTCTCTTGAAAATGACATTGCCGTCTGTCCTGATTCAGAGGCGAAAAACAGCAAATCGTTAAATTGACTTGTTGCATGCTATCGAGTGGGTTGATGTATGTCTGTTGGATCAAATAACAAGCACTTAATGCAAATTTTACGAAGTTTTTTTTTTTTTGTTCTTTCTCTCTTTCGCTCACTCTATGTGCTTTTTTGCATGCCATCAAGTAGAATTTTACACATTTGATGATGTTATTGCACATGTAAGAGCGTCAGGCTCGAAAGGTGCAAAGCAAATGATTTCATGATTCGACGTGGGAATGGCTTTGCCATTTTATGGCAGAGAATCCATTAAAATTTTTATTACACCGTGAAATATGCAATTGCAAGCCCCTCGTGCCATTATAACTGTAACTTCACTATGTGTCGTCAATTTTGGTGGTGCGAGCGCGCGCTCGCGTCTCGCAGCATTCCTTCAATGGTAAACGTGAAAACATTGTAAATATGGGTACTTATATTTTTTATTTTCTTTTATTTTTTTAAGGACACATTTCTATTGCCCCACACTAGTTTATAGAACATCTGTTGTGTGCGCAATATTGATTCTTTTATTTTGATTAAATTCACACTCAACGAAGTCATATGAGAAATTGTGGAGTTTACTCAACTTATTCACATTTGTTCGTTGCCACTATGAACATGTGTGTATGCGTGCCGTCTTCGGCATAAGATTCTTTAGCATCTTTCGAATCTGTCATGGGAATTATTTAACAAAAGAAAAGAGAGAACAAGCGCTTATATTATGCATAAATACTCTATATATACATATAGTCACGTAACCGTGGTTTTAGCTTGGATTTCAATCTCCGAAGGGCTTAACAGATTTTCCTTTCGCTGAGTTTAATTTCAATTTATACACCGATTTGAATAATTTTACATTAAAAAGCCGCATAGTTGCCATAGTTTTGTGAATTCAAAATGTGCGTCGCACCATATCGCGCGCATCGGGGTCGCACCAATCTCGCTCAGCACAAAAGGTTTCAATACACATAGCGTCGAAATTTAGCAGATTGAAAATAGCTAAAATGCGTTGATATGGTGCACCAACGGGGAAATTAAGCACAAAAAAAAAAATAGAAGCGGAAAGACGAACGAATGAAGAGTAAGTGAGGTAAAATGGATGGCAAAGCATTGTAAAATACGACAACAATGCAAATTTTATCCGAAAATATGTGAAACTCTTTGTTACCAAATGCAACCGAGAAGAAAACCAATAGAAAACAAACAGTAAGTTTATTCAGGCTGAAAATAAACCAATTCGTATGCAAAAGCGTAAAATCGAATAGATCGACAGCTGAAATTTGACTTGATTAATTGATCGATAATACGTTTCAATTAAGCTTACTACATTTTTTTTTTGTTCTAGCAGACGGCAAAAAAAACACAATGCCTAATTGAATATACGAATTTTGTTTGTAAACAGTTTCCGTTTACTCGTGCTACATTTCCATGAAATGTACAGCAGTAAAGCTTTAGAAAAAACTATTCTATGTTGATGTTATATCGTGTAAATTGCAAATTAATGTGAATTTTTTTCTCTCTCTATTTCTTTTCTATACGGTTTGCTTTACATCAAATGAATGTATGTCCTAGTAATTTTTCGCGTATCTGATGTTTTCTCTTTTTTTTAGTTTGTGTTTTTTTTTGTGTACAATGTTTTTTCCTTCTCCCGGTCGTGGTAATTATTTCACTTTGTGGACTAACAATTTATGCAAACCTAATATTGCTTCATAGTTGACAGTGTATACACATCTGTACACAATCCATATTTAATATAACCGGTTGCATGTACGAAAGTAACCAAAAAAAAGATCCCATACACAAAAATTATACATCGTCAAAGATTGATATGTGTGTTTGTGTGCATGTAGAAGTTGTGACACGATGTGACGAGTTGCTGCATTAAACAGGCAGAAAAAAATGTGTGTAAAACTCAAAGTTCCAAATGCAGCGAAAATGCATTAAAAATCGGTGATTTTTTTTTACTTTTTATTGTACATATATTGAAAAATGTTATGTCTATGTTTGTGGCTCTGTCATTTGATGCATGTACGGTGCCTGGCAAAGCTCACAGTCATACTTTTGAATCCGTTGAATATATCGAATTTACATTGTTTGTGCACTGGATATTCGCTTGCTTCATCCCGCTTTCGCTTGCATTCATTTATTTTCTTGTTTTCGTTTTTGCTTGATGTTCCAACACGTACGATTGCGATTTAAATCGATTGTTTTTCACCGCAGCCAAGAGCTGTTTGATTCGTATTTATGCATGCTGCAGTTTTTTTTATTTCTATTTCTCATCGTTGTTGTTCATATTGTTCCCTCGTTGCTTTATTTGAAAAAATAAAAAAAATCTGATTTGGTTGGCCAACAATACGCGCATAAAAACCGAGGGAGAGAAAGAGAGAGAGCTCTCTCTCTAAAAGAATAGAGATGGAAACCTGCGTGCGATACAAATACCAACAAAAAGTAAAAGAGCTGGTTAAGCAAAGCGCACACATTTATCTCGTTAAACAACGCATTCGTTTGAATACACTTGCATCTGAATAACACTCACAAGCATTACTTGGTCTTGACAAATTTGAAGTTAGCCTCGTTCGGCTCTAGTCACAAAATCTGCTGTTGACAATTGTATACTGTTCAAATATCGAATGGGAAAGCGTTCGCTTAATTCACTTGAATTCCGATAGAAAATGCAGAACAGATGTGCAGAGCTTTACGCGGTGTAAAATAGTCGCAGTAAACGTTACTGAATATTTGTCAATATGTATCAATGGCAATTGACGATCTCTGTTTACACACAATTAGCAAAGCGTATTTACAACTTTTTTTTTCTCCTGACAAAAACATTAATTAAAAAATGGAAATATAAGCGGTAATTTGTTCCCTTTTAGTCGATGTGTTATAGTAGAAGTGAATTAGTCAACTCATAAAATAGCCTCAATCAAAAAAAAAATCACTGACATTCTCCAGTCATCTCAAAGCGAGTTGAGTTTACATTGTGGTCATTCACACTAAGTACAGTCTAATGATACCTCTTTTGTAAAAATTCCACTAAGAATTCCTTTTAATAAAAAAATGACTCGAATTTTATCAAGTGAAAGAGATATATATCGTGATTTTGCGACAAAGATAAAAACATATCATCCCTGCACATCTCTGTGCGCAATCGAATAATGGCATATTGTGTACATTTCCATAGAAAAATAAACGCTACAGATAAACACAAACGATTGAAAAGTGCAGTTTTGCTGTACAAAACCCATCACATCACATTTTAAATGCTTTTATTACTTTTCTTCTATCATCTCGTAATATTTTGTGTCGCAATTTATTCGCTTATATGTATCTAATGGGAGATTCACCTGTGTCATACGTAGCCATAATCGTGAGCACACACATATGCTGCACATACACCCACATACACCCACATACACTCAAAGGAATATGTTGGGTTGGAGATAAAAAAACACACACACGTTGTTCTATTTTCAATGTTTTAAAAATGTTCTCAGAACTGAACAAAAGAAGATGTTAAAAAGTGGAGCCGACAAAGAAAACAAAAGAAATTGAAGAGAGCGGGAACACGACACAAAAACGAAACAAAAGACTGAAGAAATGGTATTACAACGAAGCGAAAAAAAAGAACACACATACATGGGAAAACCGTAAGAACTTGAGCCAACATGAAAATTGAAATTTCCATTTAAATCGAATACAATACCTAATAATAACACACATCTTAGCCGGAATTGCATGCACGCTGATGTGTGTGCAGACATTTTCCAAAAGGAAAGCATAGATAAAACGGATGGCTATAGTTGGCCATTGACGTTGCAATCTGTGTAAGTATAACCACACGCAATAGACGCTCTTGTATGCGGGGGCGAATGATGGTGCAAAAATAAAATTCCATTAGCACTTGGTCGTTTAAAAAATACACAGTTTGTCGGACATACACATATCATCATAATCATCTTCATGCGATGGCAACAAGCGTATTTAAATTTCATTCGTGGGCTTTGGCCAAACATCTTACGAAATTAAGTTCTTTTCTTTCTACCAAAGTTTCAATTTTTGATAATTCACAGCATATTTTATGAAGACCATTTTTTTCTTTTGCAAAATTATGAAAAGTCACCCGAATATGACTACCATTCAGAACACAAGTATTATTATTCATTTAAAATAATAATAATAAAAAAACAATGTGTTCATCATGTAATTGGGTCCTGTCATTAAATATTTATTGGCCAGGTTTTGTATACGCTGTTCTTTGATTTTCAAGACACTTTTGTCATTGACTTTGTTTTCACTCGCTTTTTTTCGTTCTTTGTTTAAATCTTCTTTTACATCGGCGAAAGGAAGACATTGCTTCTTTATTTTTTCGTTGTTAGTAAATGTGACAACCTTAAAAAATGAAATTTTGTTGGAGGTTTTTCACTAGCACTTTCTATGTTACGACAAAAAAAATGTTGAGTTTGTTCACGTGGTCGAAAGTTTTTCAACCAAATGTTCCAGTATCGTTGTAAGAAAAAACAAGGAACTAATCACTGTCAATAAAATAAGAAGCCTGTAATTTACCATCCATTAAAGACGCCAATTAATGATTTGATATTTTATTTTTTAAAAGTTTTTGATACTTGATCAGCTTTCGTCATTCTCTGGGTTTCATATAATTTTTTTGCACTTTTTCATCTGTTTCGCATCAAAGTCATTATTAGTCTGATATACAAATTGAATCCACTTTTGGCAATGGCAATAGTTTTGATATGTGTGTTGAGTGTGTGTGTGTGTAGCAAGTAAAGCATCGCACAAAAGTAGCATACTCTTCACTTGTAACGCATAATGGAGATGTAAAGTACATCTTATGTCTTCGAAATGAATAAACAACGACAAAGTGAACGCAGAAAGCAATGCATAAATTTATATATGGATAGTATCGCCATTACAAAATCAGCTTGAAAGATGAAAAAAAGAGCAGAAGATGAAAGCTACGACAAAATGTCGAGATACTTTTATTAATTTTATGAGTAAAACTTAAAAAAAATTCTAATAACGTGCAGAAGAGAAAGAAAAAGAGAAAAAGAAAAAAAAAGCGTTGGCAAATAATGGCTTTGCTCATGTGTCTTGTTTTTCTGTTTATTTCACATTTTTTTCTTGCTCTTTTTCCTCTTTGCGAATTGCCTAAGTACCAACTGCTTTTAGTCAAATTGAATTATGCATGTGAAATTCTGAGGTGTATGCACGTTTACCGCGAACGCTATATGGGAAACGGTTCCTCTGTTGCGAGTGATGACACAAGTGCCGCCGTCTTTCAAAGTGTTCAAATTCATCTAATGTGCTTCACGATTACATTTTTTCTTTCTCTCTTCCTCTCTCTATCTCCACTCAGGCCCATTTAACGCGCTTGTTTTGTCGTTTGTGTCTGCTAATATCGCTTTCTACTTGTGCATGGTGATAACTTGCAGCGAGTTTATAAATGCACATTCACGCCAAGCGCAGAAGAAAAAAAATAATTGCCTTCTTTTCAGCATTTTTGATAAACAATTCAATGTTCTATTTATGGTTTCTTGTTCGCATTTGTTGTTTGTATTTTACATCATTCGGACCCATGCTTTAGCCGCTCGTTCGCTCCCTTTGCAAAACGAATCACTTTTTATGTGCTTCAAAGGCAATTTTGATTCTTCTGTTTTTATTTTTCTTCGCCATTTCATGATCTCACATTGAGTCTCATATATCCATGTCGATACCACCATTGCCTCTTCCAAATGTCGTCCATACGCCTTTCATGCAACAACACCATATAGCGATGACAGTAAATACTTTGCACTTAATCACAAATTTGCTACATGCGTAAGGAAAATGTGTTTCGCTACATTTATATATCTAAAATGGGTGTGCGTGTGTGTCTTATATGCACAGAGAATATGACGATATACCAATTTCCATTACCGGCACAGCAGTCTTATTACCAACAAAGCACTTAAGTTAAAGTACACATAAACAAACTTTACCCAATCATAAATGTTATGCGTTTTCTGTGTAAGGCTCTCCAAATTCATTTGATTAAATGAATTTGACGAATATTTTATGGCACAGTTTTTCGTGTAGGTGTTGCGACCGAGGCAAATACTAACGAAATTCACTGTGTCCAATTCATTGGAAAGTGCTTGAACGCGACAAGGTAGATTGAGAAAAAAGTTTAGTAGTTTTCAAGATAAACAACCAAATGTATAAAATATAAATACAATATGATGGACAATCAACTTGCATCGATTTAATTAACGGCACTCGCTTAACTTCATAATTTAGCCACACCGGAAATATCACCGGATTTAATTTTTTTTCTTGTTCAGCCTGAAAAATCAAGTCAGACGATTATCATATATTTCTCGTATTTTTGTGAAGCATTCTAATTAATTTCACTTCGGTTAAGCGCTGAAAGCCAATGGTGCCTGCATATTGGCTTGCATAATTATATGTTTGTAGACAGTAGAGAGAGAGAGAGAGACAAAGAGAAAGAACGAGCATTGATAACAGCAATATTCTAGGTAGCTTACATATTTACAATATAATTAATGCTGATATTTCAAAGTTACATTTAATGGACGAGTAATCGTATGTGATGAGAGAAATAGATAGAGTTAAAGAGAGAGAGACATCGGGAGCGCAAGAGACATGGTTTGAATACCGCATAACAAATTATCATAAACCTGTGCACATTTTGGAATTTTCTTTCCCGCATTTTCATTCCATGGATTTGGTGCGTTTTACACTATGTTCAATGGAAAACCGCATGCAGACAACTTGTTCGCAACTATGATATGCCCGCTGCTCTATGCATATATTTTGATGAACTGAAACCAATGTTATCAAATGAGAGATTGAGAGAGAGGAACGGATGAACATGCGATTGCGAAAACGAACGAAATAAAATTGCGCATAGATAGATACAGAGAGAGAGAGAGAGAGAGAGAGAGAGAGAGAGAGAGAGAGAGAATGTGCAACGAACTATTGCAATGCGATAAGGGTTGAATAGGGTTGAGTTGAATTGAGGCGGGAATTGCACAATTAAGACCCATAATCGAAGCAATACCCACATATCAGTTCGTTGAATTGAACTGAACATGAATTTTTGGGTTTGGTTTTTTTTGTAGAGTGTCGGCATGTGTGTTTGCAGTGTTTATAAATAAACAAATTCGCACATCAAAGATAAACAGCTAAAACCGGTAATTATTGTGTGTGAATGTAAAATGCTTCGCCACTGAACATCGGTTCAATTCAATACCATATATTGCTCGACATCATTAGACACGCTCATTCGGTCAAAAGTATTTAATTTTCTAGAAATATTTATACCGTGTTCAATCGGTATTGCACGTCATCATCGTTACACATACGGCGTATCAACAACCCCTGAGCTGTAAATATGCGGCCATACTTTTCGACCGTCATTGCTGGAATGTGTGTATTCTCGTGTGCATTTTGCATTGATTTTGATACTGGTTCAATTGGTAATGCACACAAATGATATGCATCCGTCGATGAGCGTGTGTCGGTAAGTGTGTGTGTATGTATTTATGTGGGCATTCGGCATTTGTTTCACTCGAGTTACATGAATTTCACTTATTTACACATCAACCGATCAAAATAAATAATCGATAAATATGATTGCAGTCGAATCCATATAAAATCATTTGCTGACCATTAAAAGTGTGCTGCAATTAATTAGTTAGTTTAATACGTTTTAAATTTGGATCGTCAAATGTTCATCGTACATTTTTCAGATTTTTGGTTCAGATTTGGACATAGGGATTTTTGCATATATATATATATTTGCTGTGGCATGCATTTTGCATTAGTTTGTGTCGTTCATGAGGTTACAATGACAATTTCATTTAAATTCACGGCGGTGCACAATATTTTGGCAAAACGATTACATACGACCAGAATAAAGCAGCAATCACAACCAGTAACAGCATCGCATGGCAGCGAACGAAATGGTTGGAACCACATTGATAGCGTTGCCATTAGTAACATAAACGCAACATACAAACTGACCAGAAACGACACCAAGCAAACGCATTTATTTTCGATTCACATGCCCTTTTATGGATAATGTTCTTTTAATTATGGATTTTATGGAGAATTTTTGAAACGGACAACATATGCACTTTCACATTGTGTGCCGAAATGCGAGCTCACATTCAAAGCCAATGGTGCTGCTGTTGCTGCCGCCGCCACACACTTGTATCTCCAGTACATTGTATTTTAATCAGAATATGATGTGTTTTCTTGCTTTGAATTCATGAGTTTTTCATGAGCCATTTCTCTCTTTAACTGTCACCAAATCGTATTTAGTCCGACACTCAATATCGCACTCCCTGGCCGCCCTCATTCCACTTTGCACACACCAACGCAACACACACAAGTAACATAAGTAAATTAATCATTATTGAATATATGTATGTGGCCTGCGTTTACCATAAATGACATTTGGCGGGCACAGATATTTAATTTGCCTGCATATCAGCTAGATCCGTCATTCCGCACACATTCACATATGCGAAGCAAATGCGCACATGTTCATCAAGGCACCAAAGTGAAGAAGAAAAAAATGTAGTTGATTTTGGTTTTTATTATTGTTATAAATCATTTCTCTTTGTATTTATATTTGTTTGTACAAAGACATTAGCTGTACGCTCTTTTCGGTGTTTTTTTTTCTCCTCTCTTCCCGTTTGCTTCGTTCTGTTGTTTCGTTCATTTGATTTCGACATGATTAATAACCGCGATGTGATGAAAAGTTAAGTAGTGTGTGAGAATAAAAAAAAAGTGCCATGTCTCTTCTGCACTATAGAATGAGCCGTTTTCTATTTATATCTGATGTATGTCTACAGCCCAAACTGAATCTTACCAATCAAAGTCATGACTTTTGTTCATTGCCTTTGTATGTATATAGTGTTCCCATGATAGAAGTTTAACTTATTTTTTTTTGTCGTTGCTGTTGCTGTTTTTGAAGAGCAATAAACAATTCACAGCTCGCCTGGTGGACTTATGACAACAGCATTCAACATATATAGACCTTTTTTGCATGTCAATCGACATTAAATCTCTTTTCGCTCATATGGTTCTTGTTCCGAAGAAAAGTCATAAGAAATTATTGACGCTTTATAGTCTCAACGGGGAAACGCGAATACAAACCGCTTTGAATTCGTGTTGCTCACGCGCACGCACACACTTCAACTCACATCATAAATAATATGCGACAACAATATAAACGATGCTTTTGAAAGAATTATTACAATTTTTCAATGGAATCGCAAATAAAAAACAAACAGTGAAATGACATACTATAAATTTTCCATTGCATCTGCATATCATCGTTGAATGTGACATTATTATTTAATAATAATCATAGATGAAATATATTTAATCGCATAAAGTGTGATTTAAAAAGTTTGTATTTTGTCGATTGTATGTGGTAACGATTTGCTCGAGAGAGAGAAAAAAAGACAGTAAAAAAACAATTAGCGCGTGTATAGTCTTCAAATTGTGCTAACAAAGAAAAACCAAATCGATTATAATCCGAAAAAGGTTGAAAATATTTATGTCACTGCGCCGCTTAATCGCTTCCATCCTTTCAGCAAGAGAAAAAATGGAAAATTAATTGCTTATTTTTCGACATATACTAGATAAAGTAGATATAGAGTTGTTGGTTTTCGTGTTTAATTTATTAATGCCATTGACCGTCATTTATTTTAACGCACACAAGTCAGAATGAAAGGGACACGGGAAAGGGGGGAAAAAAGAAAAAGAGAGAAAAAATAACCTAATGATATCACCAAATGTTAATACTCAATTAAGCCCGGCACCCATTGATTAAGTGAACACGGCAATGTTATAATATTCAATGTGTTTTGACAACAAATCGACTTCATTTACGTTGCATTATATGGCATTGTATTTTCGTCGTATATTTGGTTTTTTTTGTTGTTGTCGCCGTTGTTGCTGCTGCTGGTGTTGCTGTTAGTTTCGTTGTCGGTTGTTGTTGTATGTGCTTTTCAAGTTGATTTGTGTGCATGGCTTTGAATATGTCATTTGCTAACGTCAATTGTTAGCAAAATGAGTTGTTGAGTGCGATGTGCATGAGTGAAACCACTTCAAACCACAAGTATTTTCATCACATCTTTACATGTGTATTACTCATGTTGTTGTCAATTTTGATGCGTCATTAGTTCACTTCATTTGAGATAAAATTGCATGCAATTCAATTGCATGTGAATAAGTCGTCATTCCATTTTCAAACTTGTCGCTTGAAAGTATCGTTGATTTGTTGATGTGACACGCGTTTGGTCAGTATTGATTTATTTTCGCCTCTTTCTGCTTCTTTTGTGTTAAATCTCTAGAATATTCTCCATTCAAGTGTCCTTACAGTTAAGTTTTTTCCATATTTTGAATTTCTATATTGTTTCATTTCGTGAATGGATCCATTTAATCAGCTTAGGGAAAATAATTTCATTTTCAATGTAGTTTGCTGAAATGTTGAAAATTGTCTCATTTCAAATACGAACTTTGACATGTTGCTCCAAACTAACACCCCATTCCCCCTCAG
Source organism: Contarinia nasturtii (assembly GCF_009176525.2). NCBI lineage: Eukaryota > Metazoa > Arthropoda > Insecta > Diptera > Cecidomyiidae > Contarinia > Contarinia nasturtii. The sequence continues at coordinate 2,182,421 of NW_022199032.1, forward strand.
TGAGAAACGGATGAAATATTGAAATTCATTCTTATTATGCATTAGAGGTATTATTTCCCTACCGAATGAAATGTGAATTAAAACTTTCGTTTTTCCCGATTTTTCCGTCTTATGATAATAATCCAAAATACAAAAATAGCACAATAACTTCTGAAGAGATCTGAATTTAACATTTGAATATCCGTTTTCCGTCTTAATTTCTTTCCAAGATTAATTATTATGTAAATTGAATCGAAATATATGCAGCCCTTTTTTCTTTATTGTCGTTTCGTTATTTTTTCTTTTTTCGTTCTATCCATCCAATGATGGTGTACGCTTAATATTCGGCGTGCTAGATATTTTTGCTAGTTAATACGAAACATTGTCCAGAAGTTAAGTTTTCCGTATCGAAATTAGATATTCAAATAACTTGCTAATTCCATTAAAGCTTCAGTGTTTTTTTCCTTCTTCTCTCTTTCTCAATGTATTGTGTGACTTCGTCCTATTTAGTTCGTACTTTTCTTGCGTGAGAGCCATGCATAAGTAAGGAATGAATCTATATTTAACACAATGAGCATTGGCCAGCCGTAATAATCATATTGAAATGTCGAAGTATCTTTCTGCCATTGCTTGTCATTTACGCCCGATCAAAATTGCACCACAATACACTAACAATTAGTGATAATCACAGCAAAAACCAATATAATGCTTCAACGCATAAGTGTATTAAATACGTTATAAATTCATAAATAGACATTTTGACTTGAAACATTTTCCACATTTACGAAGCATGAACAAAAATTTGTATATCATATTTACATCTATAAAAATATGTGCTGTTTGTGTAAGCGATCCAGATATATATAAACATTTCATATTGCTATATATAAATTGCTTTTCACAAGCTTAACTCATCACAATAACAATAATAATAATAATATTCATGAGAGCGTACTGGTTTATGATGACGTTTGGCTTGAATGTTTGGCAGATTTTCATTCTAGAAAATACCGATGCCGGCACCCCATCATACAGTTTGTGTGCATTGTGTGTAGAGAAATGATTGTACTACGCAGTGTTATATATACACTTCGTTCAATGTCAGTAGACATTGGCATAGCAAAAATGAAATCAAAAGAAAACACACAGAGGGAGAGAGAGAGAGAGGCAAGAGAAAAAAAAGATTGTTATTATAAGTTTTAATATCCGTTATTTCGCCAAGAATTAATTTGGAAAATCTTCCCAAATTAAAGAGCATTGTTACTTATTTTCACTTTTATGACAGTTTAATTACAATTTAATCTTTTTTGTATTGTCGTTAGAGCGAATTGTGGTGCTGTGATACTTTACTGGCAAGGAAATGTTACGAATATTTTCACTCTGTCGTCATTGCCATTGTCGGCGTCGTCGCTTTTCTTCTTGTTGTGTTCATCTTGGCGCGTGCTCATGTGTGTAAAAGAGACAGAGACCAAGTTTTCACTTATATTTCAAAAATTTTAAAAAATAAAAATGGCAATCTTTGTCGTTGCATTCTATTTCACTCGGTTTCAGTTCATTGTTGCGTCTTGTTTTACGTTTCATTCTCTCATCATAATTGGATTGTATGAGCCACAAGGCGAAATGAATTTTTCGGGGCGGAAATGTATGCAATTTATGTTGAGTTGATACATTTATTATTCATGTATTCGCCAAAATGCAATGGCAATGGCGAAATTAAATGAAAACCGGTTAAATATAGATGGTAATGGCTTTTTTACCTATGGCAAACCAACGGTACGGGGATATCTTTTGATGCAATTCCGTTGGCTTAACTGCTTAAGATGGCAACAGTGGCAACAGGAAAATTGCATCATCATCATCAGATGCAACAACAACAACATCATATGCATAGTAATGCTGAAGGATAATTTTCCTATTCTGTTTTATTTTTTTTGTAAACTTGGCACCATCACTTACGACGGTTTCATTTTGTGTATTGCGCGTATTGTTATTCATAACGGGCGCATTTTTCTGACATCACTTGCATTGCTACATGCTCATGCATAATTGTGGATTTCTGACAGATTGAATCACATTCATGCGTGTATCACATACTAACGAAATTACCATTCGTTCAACATTTGAAGTTTTTGATTGTTGCATACTCTTGTTCTTTGTTTCTGTTCGTTGATTAGCCATTACACTTTCAGTTTAATGACATAATTATACAGAATTCTCGGTCGTTTTCCATCTTAATGAATGACAACATACGCTATTGCATGGCATTTGTTTTCATCTACAAAAAATTAATGTGCGCATAATGTCTTTGTACATTGCGAATTCTCTTTGAACACTTTTTGATTTGAAAAGATTGGTCGATGGGTGTGATATTGATACTTATTATTTATTCGATTTGATATTATAGCATGAATGAATAAATTCAAAATTATCTAAACGCAAGCAAATAAAGAATTAACAATCATTTTAATCGCGTCGATGTTATTCGATATATTCAATTGATATTCAATTTCCGATTTTATCAAGTGCTTTTGCATTCGTCGGCAGCACTTAGCATCGGCAGCAATTATATGATTTAGAGAAATGGCAGTGTCAAAATCCGGTACTTAGTGGTTTCGTTGATTGTTTTCAATGTAACGTCGCCGATCCAATTCGTGCACCCGACTGAATATGCATATGACCATGTGCAAATGATATTTGTTGCCACTAATAATATTACACATTCAATATCTGGCCAATTATTTAATTTGATTAAAGTTTGCATAAAATGCTCTATAGATGATTAGGTCTGTAATCGGATTGGTTTTGGGAAAGCTAAACACCACACAATGACTTATAAAATGTTGCTAAATTTATTTAGAGATTTAATCCATATATTCAATTTATGCGGAAAACTATCGCAATTTACTATTAAATTAAATCGATGCAAAATGTATTAGGCAAGCGGCCAATCCCAGCCAGTGTTGGTGCTAGTGTTACACATATTTTTTAGCTGTTGTTGTTCGATTGTGTGCCAGTTATTGTGCGATCATTTGCTATCTTTTATAGATCGAAATGCCTCAATTAGCTGTGAATCAACAAATTTCTCTCGCGCAATGGACAAAAAAAATGTATAGATATGATTACGCAAGGCAAATTGATTGGGCGTATTGTTATCTATTTTCCATGTTTTTGTCATTGTTTTATTTGAGCAAAATTCAAATTTTCTCCATTGATTTTAAGAGAGAATGAGATGGACAGCGATGGCAAATGTATAGCATACCACCACTATAAAATATGCGTAAAAAATCATCGAATACTCTAATGAAAACATGATTAACATTTAACGAAACACGTACAACAGCGTTGAAACACACTAACCAGACTCGAACACAAAAATCACAGACACGAACAATATAATACCATCAAACACACATATAAATACACTGAAAATGGAACAAATTGAAGCTTACATCAGTTTGAAAATTGACGCTAATTATCGAATAGATAAAAGATTATTTCTGGTTTTGCCGTATTAAATTACAAATGCTCCATTGAATCGATTTTAATTGGTAATGTTGTTCACAGGATGCCATAGATAAACAACAACAACAAAAAAACGTTGTTTGATTTAGTGAAAATGTGGCCATAATATGATGAAAATTAGTATATATGCATATGTATTTTCCAAATATTGCGCTTACTTCCACCGCAAATGCGTTCGAATTCGACAAATCAGGTGAATGTAAATTAGTTGTCGTATCGAATATGTTCGACTCACACTGTTTAACATTTCGATTCATCGATGGGTTACGAAATTACAGTGGTATATCAGACCATTTTTGCTTAATTTTTTAATAGAATTCATTGGCAAAGTGTAACGTATGAGACATCTCATGATTTCGGGCACGCATACATTAAATGACGCATTGAATTCAATCGATTTTGTTTGATGGGTGATTGGAATATAATTCATCATTTTTCGAAATTACTTATGCCGTGTACGTTCTGACACACATGAACTCTTCCACTCCCGCGTGATGAATTTGCATCGAGTTGGACAATAACAGTGGTTTCGAGTAAATGAATTGTCAACCAATTATTATATAATATACCAGTGCTTTCAGGTGAAATAGCAGAGCATGAAATCGCACTTGTGAAATCTCCAGAATCAGAAGATCGTAGTGCACTTGTTACGAGACGCTTCGACGTTCGTTTTTGTATAATATAACGTTATTCACACTAACACATTCATAGCTAAGAGCGCGCTTTCCGTGAGTGACAATTTCATGCGCTGGTGAATAGACATCGAACGGTGTAATAACATATTACTGTGGTGATTTCATTTGTTGCAACAGAGTGCAAGGTAACCGAATAAACTGCACTAAGGCATCAATAATGAAATTACCATTTATATTATATGCAATTTAACTATGACTTTGTGCAAGTGTGTGTCTCTGTGTGTGTATGTCGATATACGATTATTGAGATCTTTTCATGAGTGGTCGGCATTCGCCAAATGATTTCATCGTATTTTGAAATTCACCGCCCCTGATGCCCTTCTTCGATTTACAGGGGATGAGATAAATTTACGATTTATATTAATATATGTAGATCTATGTATTGATGTTTTAGACATGTCCAGTAAAGTGAGTGCAAAAAGTTGGTTGTCCAACATTTTCAACGGCAAAATTCGACATGTTATGTTATATTTAGCTACATGTATCGATTTATTGACAGGACATCAATCTCATGAACCAAGTGGTGCGATGCATTTGCAAGAATTGGATGTAGAACCGTCATCGATCTACAAATAGACAATATTACTCATATTCAAAACCGATCAACCATTCGTTCAATTGATTGGTTGATTGATCATTTAAGATGAATACGGTGTGATTGGTTTTGAATAGTCATTGAGTGTATGTTTAATATGCGATATGAAAATGCGGCAGCCAGTGCTTTTTTGGATAATGCAAATTTACCAAACACAGAAATAAGTGTCATCAAATCAATATCTTATTTAAGAATACATGCAATGTCTCGAATAATGTAAATCAATATATTTATGTCAAAGTATCGATCAAATGTTTGGCAAATAAATTGTGTTAAATGATATTTTCGTTCTCAAAAATTGGATGAATTTCGATAAAAGTTAAAATAAAACTGTCTTCTCAACGAGTATTTCATCATCTTATGTTTTGAGCATCATCACTGTTATCGACCAAAAATAGAAAAAATTCTTTTCAAATGCACAATTCGAATTTTATACATTTTAACATGAATCTAAACGAAGTAAATTCGAGTACATATATACATTGTGTACATGAATGGGAGTGAAATTTAACCTCTCTCATTGATTATCGTATTTCCTATTTAAATATTATCGTTATTCGTAATTAGTGCCTTCAACCTAAAAACCATTTTATAGGAATCTGACTTAACAATATTTTGAACCCAATATTCGACTGTCACATTTTGCATTTCAAATAACATGCATGACATCACAAAATATCAACATAGCACAACGTAAAATACTTTGCTTCAAGGCATTTTTGGATGCATTATATTTTGACTGTTTGAGAATGTTCGTCAATCATATTCTATGCTTATAGTGATGCAAATTTTCAGAACTGTTTACCAAAAGATATGTATCGTCATCATCATCGTCGTGTCGACAGCGGCAGTGGCATCATCCACTTCCACCACCACCACCATCGTCATCATCATCATCATGAACCGATTCTATGGTATGCTTATTTTGCATGCATAAATATTCAAATTGAATTATTTACCACATCTAAACTGAAAATGTAAATAAACACATAAAAATAACTTCATTAGTAAGATGTGGGATTAAATAAATATTTAATTATAATGTTTCGTTCACTGTTTTTTCACTCACTCACTCTCTCTCTCTCTCCCTCTCTCTCTCTGTCGTATAAATCGGTAGACAAAAGAATCGGTTGCGTTCGGTATAATGGTGGCGCTTGTCAAACGATGGAATGTTTTAGTCTTTTTCGAACGCTTTCATTTGTGCCGGTTTGTGTCTACATCCCACCAGCACCAATACTGCTCAATACTGCGACATTTCTTTTTTGTCCTCGTTGATGCACAATCGAATTTCTCGTTGCTGACAAAAACACATCGATGAAAAAATAGTGCCCAGGTAAAGGTGCTAAGAAAGTAACATCAGCAGCAATTACATTTTTGGGACGTTAGCTTTTGCGAAATGTCTGTGTGTGTGTGTTTTTTTAGTTCACTGATGTCTATAGAGGATTAAATTTTTGTGAATTGATTATCACGTTCATTGTTCGTTGTCTTGCGCCCAAAACGTTGGATTTGATCGCGATGAAATCCTCTTACAAGCATGTCGACAAGGCTCAATCATAATTTCTTCTTTTTTTGCGGGAGATACGCGCAGAATACCTTCTGGCGATAATTACAAGATAAAATTATTACATGATGATGGTTTTTTTTTCGCATGGTGGTCTAGTCTCCGTTTTGCCTTCACTTTTTTAATCAAATTTGATGCAAAACGAAGTGTTGCAAAGTGAATGCAACCTCTGGGCTAGGTATTTGCTTTTTTTTCATTCTTTCAACACATTTTCTTTTTTTTGTAAAGATTCGCCCTTCTCCTAATTACCTGACTGGATAGCCGTGTCGTGGCTGACTGGCAATGGAATTTTATTACAGTTGCAAAGCCGAATGAAAGTTATTATATGGCTCAATGTTCGAAATGGCTCCGTGTTATCGGTCATTGTGTCGCTCGATTTTCTTAAGCATACCATTCACTCTGTAGTTTACCAAATAAAATTGCCATTGCCAATTCAACATCGTTATCTTATTATATTGGTAACGGTAAATGAATCCTCGTTCAGTCGATATTTTTAGTCACATTTTCATCACGATTTAACTTTGTCACACAAAAAAAATCAATTCGAACTTCTGTATTGTGTGCAATCACAATGTCTTTGGTGATGAAAGAAGAACCATTATTTCGGTTAATTTAATTGGAATTGTGATGTACTGACGCTGATCATTATACTGTAATCAGACACGGCGACGCAAATCATCAAAATATTCGGGAAAAAAATGTGTATTCAAGCCACAAATGACTCAAGGTCAAGTCAAATTTAATTTGATTGACAAAAGAAAAAGAAATTTGTCGTTTCTAATAATACGGTTAGTATTTATGCTCAAATTTCAATTAAATCGGATCAATTGACATACGGCGATGGTTTTGTGATGGGGAATGGTCAAGTTTGTTTTATATAATATAGTCGTGCATGTTATATTTGAAATTTCGTTTCATGTAAATAATTTGACGTGAGTTGTTTTTTCTATTGAACACGATAGTTAAATTAAATGTTCATATACACGTAAAGTTTTGGAATTGTCCATGAAAGAAATGTTCATGTTGATGTCGTGTATTGGAATGTCGATGGAAAATGGAGCATATGGAAATTAGTTGATCGAAAACAACATTAATGAAATTGTGAATTGTATAGTGTTTTTTTTTTGTTACTCTGGGGGCCGAATGAGAGTTAAACACACTTTTATTTTCTTTCTCCGTTTCTCGTGCAATTTAATCAAATGAATAAAACTATTCGTTTTCTTCTTCTTTTTCGTTTTTCGGTATCTTTTCAAACTGATGAAAAAGTTCTGCAAACTTATATCGAATGTAATCCAACATTCCATTATGTGAGCAACTATGCTTTGTGTGTGTACTTTTTTTGTAGTTCAAAGTTTTTGAAAATTAAGTTCTATGTATACAAAACAAAAGTTTTCAATCGGTCATATCGGGTAGACGAGTTAAGAACGTTCACGATGTGAAGCGATTTTCTTAATTTTCTAGATGCTTCGTTCCGTGCATAGATGTGTAAATCACATTGAAAATAACGATTTTTCTACAGAATCAAGCGGAGAGAGAGAGAGGGAGCGAGATTCAATGTTTGATGGAAACTATCATGTCTATTTTATAATACTTTAATGTATATCCGATCCGAACAGTAGTCCAGCAGTGGTAGATCTATTTCGAGCATGCAATTTAGAGGGATTGAATTATAAGACTATAAAGTGGCGCTTTCACGAATTCCAAGCGGATAAAAGAAATTTTTCTACCAAATTTTTTACTCAATTTCATATATACCTTTTCTCCTGTGCCAACCAGAGAAAAGAAATACCGACATTATCAAAAAACCAAATTTATCTGTAGTTTATGAGAACTTTATTCTGTTGTCGATGTCCATACGGTGAATTTATTCGGGTATGCGTATGTGTCTGCATGTGTTTGTGTGTGTGTTATGGATTTTTCGAAAAACGAAGTCAAGCGCTCGCACGACATAAATAGGCATCAGGCAATGTAGAATAAAATCGAAATAGTTGCTATCTGGATGCTTTGGAAAGCTATATTAAATAAATAAATCTAGTGATAGCAAAAATGCCCGAAGCGCACACTGGATAAAAGGAAATCAAGTGGGTCAAGGGATTATTAAAAATTGTCAAAAATGATAATTTATTTCAGTATATTGCCATTGTAGCATACAGAGACAGTTATTTTTCTAGTGGCATCCGTTTGGCATTTTTTTTAAAAGCCACAAACACACTTGACCATCTTTGCTATTGAATATGAAAATAAATGCGCATACCTGCTATGGGAGACGGAAGACAAACCAAAGACAAAAATATGGTATGACAGGGTGTAGCAAAAGCTAGAGCAAAAGTTGATCACGTAATTGAGTAAATGACCTTCAACCAGCTCACAGTTTGAAATGACATTTCAATTTTTGATGAACGAATCAGAATTCAAAAATCAAGCAGAAGAAAACATCACTGTGATGAACGAACGCACGCACACCCGCACACATTGCATAAATGGCTCTCACATTACATCGCATTGGTGTTTTTGTGTTGTCTGCTGCGGGAAAATCGCAAGTGAAATAGCCGCACCTAAGTTTCACCAGGAGAAGTTTTGAGCAATGTTTTGTACGTAGACTCATAAATATTGGACGAAGAATGTATTTTACAATTGCATCTTCAACACACGATAGAAATATTGGAAAATTGTAAAATAATAGCATAAAGAAAAATTGCTGTGGCACTTGCGGTTGAATCTGGAGTTGAATTCAGTTTGTGGTGTGGTTTCGCATAGCATTGATATTGGTTGCCAGTTTATTATTATTTTTTAATTTTTTTGTCTTCTGTATAAATAAAGTTTCGTCGTGTTTTTTTCTCTCTCGCTTTATATTATTCTCTTCGGATTGTACAGTATATATTGTTGCTTCGAATAAACTTTCCCTATTGAAAATACCTTTGAATAAAATGCAAGCTGTTATATATTTATATACTCTCTTAGTCACCGTTATATTCTGTGGACAATTTTTTTTTCTGTACGAAATATCGCCTATGGATAAAACATGCAATTTCGTCGTTTATTTTTCTTTCGTTTGCAGCAACTGCGTGTATGAAAGTGGTGCAAGTAACTCAGTAAATTATTACTTTCGCACGCGTCGATGTTTTGCAGAACAGAAAGGACGATAGAGAGATAGAGAAAGAGCACTTTTCGTTTATTTTACTGGCAGAAAAAAAGAAGTGAACTAGAGTGAGTGGAAAAACGGCGATACTTTGACAAAGTGAAACTGAGCTGAATACTTTCGATGTGATTCTAGGAATTTCATAAGCTACTTTATGGAGTGCTCATAAAGTAGAAGCGAACACATTTCAAAGGAAGAAGGAACATTTAATAACAACACAAAAAAAAGAGAACAGTCAGTCGAATAAACGAACGACCAAATGAAATATATATCTCGAAATGAAAATGGTTCACTGATTTCGGTTGAATGAATACATTTTATCATTTGATGCGTACATTTTCATTCGACATAATGTCGTATTTCTGGCACATCGATTTTTATTATTATGATATTTCGTAGTTTTCAGCCACGATTAATATTATCATTTCTATTTTTCGCTTTTGCGCTGCGTTCGATTTCATTTTCATTGTGCTGTCGCTCTTTTTTTTTATTGCCATTTCAATAGTATTGTTGAAATCGTTGCGCACCATTTCCTGTCGAATGCGACTATGAGATTGCTCAATGTTCAATATACACACACACACAATACGAATATAAATATTAAAAAAAAAAATTGTGGATTTTTTTTTGTTTTAAGCCAACTTTTTGTTACTATGTTCGATATGTTCATGTTCGATTTGGCTAAATATTATGCACTATCCCATGAGCAAACGAATTCAACACGTATGATGCCGCATTGTATTACTGCGAAAAAATTAAAATATGTTTTTTTTTGTTCACTGTTTGGTGTGCGCTGTTCATATGCTTTTCTTCGCTCGATATATACATATATTAATCGTGCACGATCGTGTTGTCGCAGTCATTGTTGTCAACATAAGCATGGCACCATATTTGAAAGTGTTTTACAACAATATTCAGTGTGCATGAACTTGCGTTGATTGGGGCAAATATTTCGATCGTGCCCATAAAATGTATGAGCGAATATTTGTAATTCCATATCTTTTTTTCTTGCTTTTTTTTGTTTTATTCTTGTTCAATTGTTCTCTATTTCTCTCTTACTTTCGTATTGTCCATTGCAAATCTGTACTGTGCAAATAGTCCGTTTTTATCATATTAAATTAAAATTCAATTATCAAGAATAAAAATGAATGTTAAATGTTATGTGCCAATGTGTCGATCGCACCGATTACTAGGTATCAGCAAACGGATATGACTATTTGTTGTTGTTTTTTTTTGTCTTTCCATATTGTTGTCGTATGCGAACAGTGCGTGTCTTTTGGTCACACTGAGCTACGATAAAAGTACGTCATCAGGGTTAGATGCTGATTTTCAATTTAGTATTTTTCGAATCGAACATTTTTATAGATGCTGAAAAATATACACATGCCAATGTGTCCCATATTGTTCAGAATTTAAATTGAAAACATGACAAAACGACACACACATAGAGAGAGAGAGAAAAAAAACATCGTAGAGAACAATACGGGAAAATTGCGTGCATTTGAAAATGTGAGATATAAAAATTGGAACGAACCAAGTGAGAAAAAACAACAACAACGATTGAATCGCTGCCTAATAGACCGGGAAATATGAAGATGTCAGGAGTGAGAAATGGAAGCAAGATGAAATATGCATGGTGTGTGTGTAAAATTATAAAAAGCGTGGCAAGAATAAAATGTTCCACCTAATTGAGAAAGTATTGTTATGACGCAAAATCAATTAACGTTCGGAACAGTATTTAGAATATGTGTAGAAGAACAGGGATTCGTTTTTGAATCCGCAATCCGAGCTATGTCTCGTACAGCGGCTAATGCACTGAACAACAATCATAGATTTACGGAACCCATAAGACAGAATTATTTCTCAGTATATAAAATATGCAAGCAGGCTTGCTTATCCGGAAACGAATCTCTGGAACCGTATGTGTGTACGTTCACGATGTGTTCATAGTGTGTTTGGTGTTCTATATTGTCAGTGGTATTGTGCACAGGCAATGCAATTTCAAACCAATTGCATACTGTGGGGATTCGCATTCAGTGACTTACAGCAGCTTATGGCGAAGAAATGTCCAAGAAATTGCTCACAGCCATTTTAATCCAACAAGTGTGAGAGAAATGCTAACGGATTTATTATGATGCCTCATGGATGCATCATCGTTTGCTTGTGTGTAAGACCGATATTTCATTGTGGCTTGATTTTTCTGTTTTATTGAATATCATGTGCAAGCAGAGTCATATGACACGTCTAACAATAGTTATCAGTACAGAATGAATAATTTTCCATTGTTTTCCGTGATGTAATCGGGTAATTTAATCACACACCTTTAAGTGTGAGTGCGCTGGTATGTGCGCGATAAAATTCCAATGCATGCACTGAATACGTAGCATGTGAATCTCGATGAATGGGAAAATAATTGGAGGAGAAAAAAAACCGTCACCTCGATACATGTAGGTAACTAAAAGAACTTTATCTATTGGCAGCGAATGCAAATATTGAAAATTCGAATCAATTCTGTTGCTGGCAGAATACAATCGAAATGGAATTGAGCAAACAACAGATTCAAACATCCGATTACTTGGCAATTACCTTATTGCATTCGTGTATGTCTTTTTTCTCTTCTGCAATGTTGTCTTATTTTCCTATGTACATTTTCGCATACTTTCGCTTCATGTTAATTGCATTCCAGCGTTTTTGATTGCAAACTGTGTGTGTGTGTGTGTGTGTGGAAATGAAATGAAATTTGTAATTGTCGAGATGACGAAAAAAAAGTGCTGAGACACGGTACACACGGTTAAGAATGATTTAAATGACGTCGAAAGGAGAAGACTTTTCGATATTGATTTCTGACATATTATTAGGGCCAGAGTACGAGATTCGCCTGATCGAATTCGTGTAAGTCGACAAACTGAAAGTGAAAATGATTGTTGCACGATGTTGCTCCCTGTGACGATATGAATCAACTTATGCGAAATGGGATACATTTTTTCTATATATCAATCCATATGCTGTGTGTATGTTGTTGTTTTTCGATCGAAACACGGTTCCATGCGACATGTGTACGAAGTGAGTAAATGCATTTTCATCGAGGGGAATCGCATTACCAAAAAGATGCATACATAGTTTTGTTTTTATTTTTTTTTCGGTTGTTTTCGTTCGCTCCTTTTTCTTGTTGATTTTTATGTATACAGATATGAAACAAGCGAAATCGATTATGGCATCGCTAAAGGGTATTATATAATTTTGTGGTTCTTTGCATAAACCCTACTACTGTCAAAACACAATTGCACCATCGTCATCATCCTTATTGTTTATAAGACGGTCACATAACTGTTTCACAAGAGAAATGAAACACATGCTCTCATGTATTGTGTATAGAGTTTTATTTTTTATTTTTCATTTGTGGTGGGGTTGTACTGCGTATATGAGTGCAGACACACAGTTCAGCTCCAATTTCATCCATACAAATATTGCCTATTAATTCTCATAAATTATTTTTTATTAGTTTTGTTACTTTTTTTATGATTATTATTTTAACGGTTTTTCTTTATAAAACTTTCTCTATGTCTTATTTGTGGCCGATGCCATACAACAGGGACACATACATGGATGGCACACGGAGCTCATGGCGAATTATGATTTTCGCTGACAACAAAGATGAAATTGAGAGAGAGAGAGAGAAGCGGATAGTGAGGAGAGAGAAAGAAAGGCATAAAATGAACTCGTTTCAATACACATCACTCATATTTTCCATATGAAATAGCACAAAATAATCATAATAATGGCATTTGTGGAGCGGTATTATGTGGTAATGCGCTGCCTATGAAATTGAAATTGCTTAAAATGGAGAGAAAGAGAAAATTCATTGTAATATGGAAAATAGCATACACAGTACACACAACGATAAAGTGGGACAAGTTTGAAAGTGTGGTGCATTGTAAACAAATTCAGTGTTGCCAAGTCTTTCAAGAGTACATCATTTTGATTGAATAAAAGTAAATATTTTGTATTCAGAAATGGATAAATATTTTACAAGTGCAGTTGTGATGCGCATCTCGCGCGCTTATTTTCCATCTCTCTATCTCTCTTTTTCTCTTTTAACTTTTATATTCATCATTCATTTGGTTGCTTTGCAAATGCACTTGCAATGGAATGAGAAACGAGACCATATACAACCATTTCCTTGCTACTATTTTCTGGGTTTTTCGAAGCATTGACATCATCATATATACAATATTTCAGCATGCTGAATGTCTCTTGTGGGTTCTTAAAATACAGAAAATTGCTTACTGAAATGGTGAGAGGAAATAATAACGAAATTTTAATTGTATTATTTATGATTGCTTTGGTGGAGTATCGGTATTACAAGCCAAGCATAAAAGCGAGAAAGAGAGAGATAGAGATGTGAACGTATGCATGTTTACACAGTTTCCCGGCTTCACTTGACTGCGTGACGTTTCTTAATTGCTTTAGCATTTTATTTTTTTGTACTGTGTGTGTATGTTTGTGTGCTTCTTCTCAATTCGGCTGCGATTGCGAGAGAGACAGGCAGAGAATAGTAGTCATTTCAAAGATACAAAGTAATTAGAGGGTTCGGAAGGGGCGCAAAATGTAATTGCTGAGCGAGTTAGTGTATTAAATTGTAAATTGCTGAGAAACGACATTAAACGACGTTGTAAGTTGTGAAGAACAACAACGAAAGGAAAAAAAACATTCAACAAGACAGAAGAATTTGTTGTTGTTTTTTTATTTGCTTTGAAAACTTGTAATATTTCTGCCTTTGGTGTTTTTAACTTTGGTGTGGACTAGGGGAAGATGAAGACGAAAAAAGCATTAACTTATCCAATTGTATTTTCATAGAACTGTTGAGATGCTGAAGAGCGGAAATTGGCATTCATTTGGTTGATGGAATTATGAATCAGTGCAATGGATTGCAGTCCGAGAAGAGTGATTCATTTTGAGTCTATATAGCTTGTTATTTATCCATTCGAATTTGTCGAATCTGACGTTTAAGATGTTTCGTATACGAATCCGCTACCTTTTCCGTTCATAACACTTCAGATTTTGCTTCTTTTTTTATTGACATTGTTAGGTCATATTTGGAATGCAACCATTTTTATTAAAGCATTAATTCAGCTCGAATTGAACAACAATGGCTCTTTTCGATTTGCAAACGGAAAAGTTGATGGATATTGTGCCAGTTAGATGGGTTATTACAACTGAAAATTTAACGGTATAACATCATCTGCAATAACACTTCAAGTGTTTGTGAACAACTCGAAATGTGAGAGGCAACCATGACACACCAACACATCCAAACAGGCCAATTGTTTATCTCAAAAGACGATGATGGCGCAAAGCAGACAACACAAGATGCAAATGCCTCCATAAACAATGTCGATTCGAATGATGTCGAAGCCCATACGGCTACCATGAATTTCGAACGAAGCTGAAAGCAATGAAGAAATATGAAAATCAAAATTTGATGATACCATTTCCCTCAAGTTGAACTACTAAAAAAGCATTGAGTGGACAATTATTATTTATTCGTTCTGTTTGATTCGTAATTCAGTTGGCAGTGAGTCCTTATCTCATCGCACGTTTGCCAACAAATGATTATTATTGTGATTGTCATCGTCGTTGTCGTCCATTTGGTTTCGTACACGTTGGAAAATTCGCATAATACTTACAAACATTGAGCATTGAGCATAAAATAAATAGGTGACTACACTGTTTGCTTAACGATGAGCTATGATGACCATTGTTGTTATGCATTTTGTACAAAATTTCATCTTTATGATGCAATAAAAGAAAACTTGTAACTGACTTTGGTTTGGTAACTCTTTCGGGGCTGGATAAAAAAAGAGAGAAGAGATTCACCTCTCGAATTTGCAATGCACACAAATAGATTTTGTTGATGTGTTTCTCGTTATTGTTTTTCGTTGCTTTTTTACGGTTTCTATCGAAATTACTCTTATTTTTTTCAAATTGTTACAAAATTTTGTCGGACAATATTGATATTTTTTCTCTCTTTCTTTCTTTTCGAACAGTAATTGGAATGGCTTCTTGAAATGAAACTAGAAATCGTTAAGTAGAAAAAAGTTTTTGACATTCTTGGTGTCATATGGTTTCTGTATTACAATTATGGAGCAAAAAAAAAAACACATTGTGAAACTAAATGTAGGCTCAGTAATAGTTTGATAAACATGTTTGATGGCGAAAAATGAATGATGATTCACGAATCATTTTAGTGGCATGTGTCAAACTGGCAACCGGTAATAAAATCAAAGAGTAATGGATCGTGGAATGTTAGCCATTATAATGCTGAATGAATGTTCACTGCTTCATAAACCGAATCAAACTTGATTCCTCACTGAAAATGGATACATTTCTATTGGGGGTATAATATTTTCGGGCCGATTCAAATGGCAAGAACAAGAAGTGAAGAAGTAAAAAAAACGGTGGATAAATGTGTTTTACGCCACCCGTGTGAGTGTGAGAGAGAATGAAAGAGAGGTGCTACGAAAAACCGAGGTTAGAATAATATCGGAATCAAAAAATTGTACGTGCGCTTGAACGAGGGCGATTGACGAGGAAGTACATCATTTCCCAAGTGTATCATAAACTTTGTATTTAGCAAATTGAACTTTGTGAATTGGAAACCATGCACTTTTTTTCCATCTCCCAGTGAAAATCATATCTTTTCACGAATTCAGATATGATTATGTATAGCTGTTTTGACTCACAATTTTGCCTTCATGTACCTTATTAAATTCGTTCCCATTTATATCGATAAGTCTACCATTTTCACACGCGTTCAACTCTGCCCAAACCTTTGCCGATCGAACTGAAAATGTTTAGCTCGCGCTTTCGTTTGATTCGGAATTCTATTAATGCTTTGTTGTCGAGAAAACGACAGAGATGGTGGGAGGAGAGTGGGGGGGGGGCGATGGGGTTAAAAACGAGCAGAGCATAGTGGGGCGGCTGTAAAATTTACATTATGGCCAGTAGTTTTGGTTGATTTAAATTTGAATGTATGGGATGTGCAGAGATTGTTGAAAATGGATTGAAACATTCATAAATCATCGGGGCAAAAGAGCCAAAAGGGACTGTTTAAACGATAAGCGATAACCTATATTCTCAATCAACAGCCATAAAAAGCTTTGTGAATTGCTTTACATGAGCGTACACATGCACACACGCACACAACAAAAAAATGGCCATTCGCTAATATACATTTTATGCGGATGAAACAATTTTATTTGCCATAAAAGCTCTTTCAAACGCAACCAAGCAACGACAAAAACGCCTTGAGCACATATGGCTTGATCAATTTACAAGTGGAAAAATTATAAATGATTTTCGTGAATTACTTCGGTGGCATAGGTTGTATGAATGTAGACTTTTTTTTATTTCTCTCTCTCTTTATCTTTATGTGCCCTTTTCGAGGCAAATTCTCGTAATGAATTATATGATTTCGATCAAATGGCTGCTGATGCATTAAGAAACTATTTATGCTCGATATAGAAAGAAATGTTGTGTGTGCATAACAAAACGATTTGAATATGTGGCATAAATCCGGTTGTTCATTTTCTAAAGAAACCCACTGAGAGGTAAATAAAATCATCGAGAAAATCATTGGGCACAATCAAAGCAGGATGAACGCTTCTTATTTTTCATCATAATGGATATGAATTCAACGACATAGACCAATACAATTTGACATCACACTATTATATCGCAGTCTTTGTCATCACATCGTCGTCGAGTTTTTATGTTTTTTTTTTTTTGCTTCACCTTTTCATGTTTTTTGCACATTCGTTGAGCAGAGGGAATCAGGTTGTGTCTATGCATGAACGAATGATGAATTTTCTAAGCAAACAAAATGGGTTGTGTGTGTGTGTCTGTCAAACTTTTCTACTTCTATCTAATAATTGTCAGTGACATTCCATCCAAATGTAGATTTCCAAATATGAGGTACGATTATCATCATTGTTCCACGAATCAAAAACTAAAACCATACTCGGTTTTGCTGTCGAAATGAGCGAACATTGATTTGAACCCATATAATTTATCCTTTCAATATTTTTGCTTTAGATTTGTACGGATGTCAAATGTTCGTCGAAATTCTATGCTCGTCGGCGTTGTTTTATGGATCTTTTGACAACATTTTCCAATGGAACGAACATGCACACAGTTGAATGCAAAGCCAATAATGGATTCATTTCTGCTTTGATGATGAAACGTTAGGAGAAGAAGTAAAAAAAATAATACATAACTAATCCATTTCAATCGCGCGACAATGATTTTCTCTCAATACATATGTCAAACTCCAAAAGGACCGCGAAGAGATAAGACAAGCAAGACCAATATGGGGCAAGAACCAACGCAAAAAAACAACGACCATAACACAACCTCCAAATTAAAGATAAAGTGGCATACCCACACGCAACCATTCACACATTCTGTGCTGAGAGTTAATGAATAAAATCATGTTAAAACATTTATATATTAAACGATTTAGTCGTTGTTGATTTCGGTTTGCAGATGGATTGGATGCTATCAGTCGGCTAAACGAAACAAATGAGAAAATGAAGAAAAACAACGACGAAGAACGCATATTACACATATATTCATCTATCATGTTGTTAATTGAATTGGAAATGTTCATTTTACATCATCTCGTTGCTTTTAATATGCTGCGTTACCGTATCGCTCATTCTCTCTCTCTTTCTATCTGCTCGTGTGTTTTTTTTTTTGCTCCATCAGATCAGTTCCTTTCAATGTTGCTCAACTGAAACGATATGCAGCATTCATGTATATGTTTTATCCATTTGTACAAATTATACCCGATTCATTTTTAGAATTTCCCACTACATTCGATTCAGTTCCAGCTGAATACCAATAGATATTCGCCTGATATACACAATGTTCGCATTTTTGAATTCAGCGTGCCGAACAGTGCTTACGATGGAAAAATATCCAAAACTAACATGGTGATCATTATTTTGAAAAAATTCTGTTTTTCGCTTTATCTGTCGCTCTCTCTCTCTCTCTCTCTCTCTCTCTCACGCTCACTCTTCGAATCAACATTATTATTATTATTATTCAAATGTAACTTTGCAGTTGAGAAAGCAGCATAGGCATACAAAAGACATGGCATTCGATTTTTTTGTTGTTGTTGCTGCTGGCTTACTCCTTCTCTTGGATGTCATTTCACTCTTTTTTCTTCTATCCACGTATATACATATATAGATTCCGGTTTTTGTCGTCAAAATCCAATACATGGAGCATTGTTACTGTTGTTCGGGGGTATTTGTTCATTATTATGTCGCCGTTAGTCAGCCATTCACATTTTATGGGATATTCAATTTTTGTTGCTGTCGCCGTGATGTTTACATATATAATAGGTGGGGTGGATCGATGTAGCCTCTCACGCCGCTATCTCTCTCTCTATTTTTCTCTCTCTTCGATGTATAAACGACAAAAGGATAATGTTTCGTAAAATTTATTCACTAACAAATCTAAGAGATGCACAGACACAGAAAACGATGTTATTGTTGAAGCTACTTTTGTGATTGTTGGCAGCATATCTTACCGGCATGAACATTGGCCAATTCATAACGATAAAGCAATGGCAAATAAAAAAACCCGAAACGAATTTGTGACGCAGTAAAGAGTAAAAGTTTGTTTTGTCATTCATAGGTATAAATTTTACTTTTTCAAGTGCTCATAATTCGATGGAATGGTGATAGTGATGAAAGTTTTAAGCAAACAAATTATGCTACTTGAATTTAACTTGTGGCGGACGGGCATTTTTTTTATTCTCTTCTTAAACAGACAAAAGAATTTGAATGAGACAAAAACTAGAGTCAGCTACATGCACAGATTGAGAGATAGTTGAAGGTAAAAAAAGAGGAAATCGAGAGCGAGATAGAGAGGAGGGGGGGGAGCAAAAAAAAATGCGAGCAGAAATAATAAAATAGTGTGCATTCGCATAGACCCATCTCCATTCACAATTCATTTGTTCTAGGTTTTTGCGCTCGATGCATAGCTCGAGAAAGTTTTTCATTTGTTATATTTTCCGTATTTTGGATTTTAATGTGAAAAAGACGTTTTGTTTGCTTTCCAAGTGAGATCCCTCTCTTACTCTCTCTCTCACACACACACACGCATCGAAGAAATAGTAAAGAAAAACGAAACCACGGAAAGTTACACGAGTCGTAAACAGTGCGAAGAAATAAAATCCGAAATAAGTTTTACATGAACTTTGATAGCGTTTGGCTTGAGTCTCATTGGATTTGCCTAGGATGTTCAATTCGATTTGTGCATACAAGAAGAAAAAAAAATGCGAAAAAAGAAATTATTGTCAAAGACGACCATCGGTTGGCTTATGTGCATCGTCTGTAGTACATAAATCCTTTTGTGAATAACATATCAATGTACTTTCAAGTCGTTTTGGCGTTTTCTTTCGTCTCTTGCACTTGCCGTACATTTTATCGGCTCTCTCTACGGCTGCATTCAACGAAAATATATTCATGTGACGCAGCAATGCGCCAATAATAACCATGTTAAACGAATGTATCAACAATATAGTATAAATGGAGACTGAAATGGATCAAGAATAAGAGAGAGATAGAACGAAAAGACGTAGAAAAAAACATTTTTCGAACGCTTTTCAAGAGCCTCGAGTGTGTTCGAATGACATCAAAATTTGATTTTTATTTATTTAATTTTCTCATTCTGTCTCTTTTTCCAGTTTTTCTCGTCCATTTAAATCAAGCCAATTCAAATCAATCGAAAATGGAAACTCTATAGCTTTCAATGATTGCTGTTTGCCGGTGGTTTTCATTCTCAATGTTTACGCTGGCGACTGTGGCATTGTAACTTTATTCCGAATAATTGCTGTAACTGCAGCCATAAACTTAAACCAAATGCATGTTAACCAATGCCCGAGCCAAACTAAGCTCAAAACCGAAACTATCTCACAACTCAGTTTGGTTCAGTTCAAAGGTTTTTGATTCAATGACCAAGTTCAATATATGAAATTCACAATTCAATTTGAAATCGGACGGATTTTTCGGTATGAACTGAAAGTTTAGTTGAATAGTTGTCACACGAGACTATTGTTATTTTCAAATAACGATGATGTCACTGAAAGGAACATCGAAAATGATACGGGATGACAGAAAACTACGTTCTACGTTGCACATGTCAAACAAGAAGAACATGGTGTGTGTTTTTTTGTCGTTTCTTTTGCTGAATCAGAATAATAATAATCGAGGGCATCATATTGTGCAAAGCCCAGTTTAATTTTGTTACCTGAACTTGATAAAGAAAGCACTTCTTTCGGAAAATATATCTTGTTGATGAAGCATTCTACGCCGTTAAAACGATATAGCTTAGCTGCAAATGCCATCATTTTTTTCTTATACATACATATATAAATATACGATTTGTAGACATGCGTCCATTGTTTGAATATATATATATTGATTGTATTACGTGTCTATTTTTTTTATTTGAAATCTTGATAGCATAAATAATGTCAGAATATAACGTTGTCGGGTGAAGAGCACGTTGAAAGAAAATGTCAGGTTTGATTTTCAATGTGCACCTTTTTGTAATCATACATACACATGGGGTAATAAATATTTAAATATCGATACCAGTAAGCAGGTATCGCTAACGAGTTGCGTGTTTCAAGTTTTTCTTTTGCAGCAATCTAATGCCACTTTCCATTTTTTTTTATCCGTTGTTGTTCTCTTCCATCATTTGCGTCTCAACATAAACATTGTTTTGATTGAATCAAATAAAAAAACATGTTGATCGATAATCGAACCATGATAAAGTGCACAATAAATGTATTTAAAGCCATCTCGAATCGATATTGTCGATTGCGCAATTATATTTGGATAAGAAATCATCATAGGTTGAAGATCAACCAGAATAGAATTGTCATGTTGTTTATGTTCGAGTGCCCATAATTAAATCGATTCATTGATGCAGAAACACAAAAATCAAAGCAATTTTCTATGTTTTTGTTGATAATGAGAATGTTGACAATTCAATGGAAATTTATCATGTGAATAACATGAATGTGATGCGTTCGCACGTCCAATTACTGACTACGCACGCAAATAAACACGAACATTGAATTGTTTTCTCGCGTAAAACATAACAAACAAAAAATAAAACAGTGTGCTGGCAATTCACAATGGACAGGACAATTATTGCCACATGAATTCCTTTCAACAATTTCTCACGCTGAACTGATTATCACCCTTGTCTCTTTATGCTCATCTTCCGGCATACACACACACTGTATCTTACAATTTAAGTAAATAATATGATATACAGAGTAAATATCCCTCTCTCTCTCTCTTCACCCATCGTCAATGCATTTGTACAAAAATAGAAGTCTTGTTATTAAACATCGAATGGCATCGGTATAGTGTTTGTTGGATTTTATTGGAAATTTTGTAACCGCTCATTTCACCACTGGCAATGTACTAACAAGGTCTCTGTTAAGAACCATAGTCAAAATCGTGAGTGAATAAGTTCACACTGGGCTCAAAAAAAAGACAATCGCTCATATCAATGAATGCATGAATCATATGGTTTTGGTTACTGCAACCGTACATGAGCAAAGGGACTGAAGTTCCATTCATTATAAACAGCGTACCATCCTCTGCGTACTCACACACACACACGCATCCACATTCATTCACAAGCATATATGCAATTAGAGGCATTCGTCTTCGTTTGTATGTTGTATTCAGTGCATCATGTCGTGTGTATGTGACATGTTTTGTCAAGATATTTGGGGTGTAACTTATTTATACTGATGTTATTATGCTCGAATAATCTCTTTTAATATTTATTGACTATCAGTCATTGCACGCACAAAATCAAATACGACATACGTCCCCGGTTCGGGCCGAAAACCATCTTTTTTTTTTTTTAAAAGAAACATATACACTACTGTCTAATTCAAGTGTGCGACGTTCGTTTGCATCATCAATACTTTCACTTTTCCATTGTTATTGATGTTGATAATAGCAACTGTAAATTTAATGTGTTTGCAATGTTACAAAATCGAAAATAATTGAGCCCAAAGCTGAAAATAGTAAACAAACGACAACTGCATCGACAAAAATGCATCGCACCCGATGAGCAAATACAATTATATCGAATCGAAGGGTGTTTCGTACATTTCATTCAAGCATTGATGTTGTTCAACAACATTTAAATAATTACCGACTCGTAGTCAGTCGCAAGTCAAGGAATCAGACAACCGTTGCATGGAAATAAAAATGGAATCAAAGTGAGAGGACTCTACCGATATGTCTATGCAAACTTCCTCGCAAAACAATGTGGGTATGACTTCGAAACAAAACGGAACACAAAAAAAAAATTTAAAACGTCGTCCGAATTTTATCATGAATATAGTGCTAATGAAAACTGTGTGTGTTTGTGTGTGTGCAACAGTTATCCAGAGCACGATCTATTGATTCGTATCGTATTTCATTTTGGAAAATGATTTGCGTTTGAAATGGTGTGGGGAATGTAAATAAAGTATTAGCTATGCATTCGTCATTTTTTTCGCTCACGAAATGTTCGTCTTCTTTTCTTTTTTTTTTTCATTTGAATGGATTTGCATTTTGAAGTTATTTTGTTACGATTTTCATCGTTGAGAATCGTCGACATTTGCTCGCTTCAAGGGCTTTAATCGAAACAGTTTGTCCTTCGTTTAATCCAGAGCCGACAAACAAGCCCGTTTTTATGCAGATTTACTCATAAATGTTATCCATTTCGAAATCCTTATTTTCACCATCTCGAATTGATTTCTTATTGAAAAGAATTTCAATTTCGATTCGAATTTAATACAACGACGAAGAAGTGAAGAGCGTGAGGAACGGAGAGGCAGGGAAAGAGAAAGATAAAAAAACAAGCAAGAAAAAAAAGAAAGACGAAGATTATACAGTGAGTGAACGCTGGTCTGATTTTTTTTTCTGCTTTTGATTGTATGTGAGCCTCTTCTAATTTGAAACGTTCCAATGATTTCAATAACCTTATCTATTGAAAATGTATTTTCATGTTATGTGCTCAACGAAATACTTATGGCTGTAATCGATATTTTCTTTTGGATTTGAACTGACACTGAGCATACATCGTTCTATTTTCCTCTTCAAAGCACGACGCCCAAAATTGAATACAAAAGCACGAAAAAGAAAAATGTCGACAAAACCCGAGAAACATGAAAGAAAAACGAACCAATTTTTTTTCTCTACACCAATATATATATATCATTTTATAACCAAATATTTTCGGTTACCAGACATTACGTGTTTGTTGCACACATAGGTCATAGCATTAACGCAAACCAAGTCACAATCGCTGCAATAATAATAACAATAAACAGATGGCTCAACGCAGCAGCGACCAATTCAAATACATACAAAATAAATTTCACTATGACATAAAAAAAATTGTGAAGAATATTCCGGCTATATAGCAATAGTCCTTGCTTTCGTACTCTTTTCGTACTTTCCATCACTTTCGCTCGCTCATTCCATTCGCTAGTGTTTTCCATTAAAAAAACGACAACACCGAACATTATTATTCGAATCATAAAAGCTAAAAACGTTTTTTGTGTTCTTACATATGTCATAAATCTCTATAAAATTCACGCTAGAGCAAATGTTGTGCATACTATAGCAAGAGATCAACCAGAACAACAACAAAAATATTGCAATGTACAAATGAGCGCACGTCAACCATTATTTGGATTACTGTATAGTAATATAGAGAAAAACCAGCAAATGTGTACGGGCACTCGTTGGATGACACCAACTAAAAAAAAAGATAGCCTTTTTACCAATAACCTAATTAATAAACATGCATTTTCCGGTCCACACTTGCGGACGGCACATTGCAATATATGGTAATATATCTGCCGATTTTTCGAAAGTTCAAGTGTGGTGCGAAAAAAAAAACCGAAGCCACAGTGGCTAACAAAATCTATAATGAAATAAATGTTGACAGAAGATAAAAAAAAACCCGAATCCATTTTTATCAATACACTGCTTGCTTGAATGTGAAATAACACGCACACGCGTTCGCGCAACAGCCAAACCAGAGTGCAATAAAAGGACAGCAGCGACAAAAGAAGAGAAATGCACACAGAGATAATAAATTATTGAAGTGCTATCCATCTGTTTTAATGGGTGATTTGAGAGTGAGAGAAAATGCGTTCGATTCAACGCGGAAAACAATAATAATACTAACAACAACACGGATAAAATGTGTGAAGTGCACACAACATAATAATGCATAGTACTGTAGCGCACACACACACACACACACCCAATTCAATAATATATATTGAAACGATTTTTTTCACTTTCTCTCAATATACATGAGCGTCGAAGTGTGCGAATCACACGTTTTTGCTCTTATACACACAATCAAACAAATTTGATTTTCATCGGAAATGTTGCTATTTTCTATCTATATACATTGTCAAATGCTCAATGCATGCTTCCCTGTCTCATTTGCACGGCTTTGTGCACTTACCGAAAAAAAGGAATTCGTGCGTTCGTCAGCCAGTTGGAGTTAGAGCATAGCAACACGGTGCGAACAACGTAAAATACTTTAGTACATTCGTAAATTATGCTTCGTTCTGAGTAGATTTTCGTATGAATTATCACATTCGCACACGCCAATCCATAAAAGACTTTGGGAAAATGCATTTCGATTGAAGTGTTAGATTAGTGTTTATTTATTTGGGCTTGAAATGCATACGATGTATTGCCATCAGTTATGTGGCACGGTCTAAATGCTGTGAATGTAGTACCTAGGTGGTTATGCGTTCAAATGACCGAAATAAATTAATAGTTGAACTCCCTCTTGCACTCTGAATGAATTGGGTCTGACACCGATTGTCATAATTACAATCGAAAAATTGAATAAAACGAATATGATTATAACCAGTTGCAAATGGTACTAAACCACAATGCTCGCAGATGACAAAAAAAAATACGTCACTAAAGCCGCTTTTTGGATTTATTTTTATTTGACGACTTACGTTCCATTGTTGTACGCCGTACAAATTAAATCATTGCCAATACCGGGTCGACTTGGTCGAGTGTATTTTTCGCACTCGACCGTATGTAGCACCATAATGCCATTCACATTCCGATCCAGTTGAAGAACTACACAACAATCCAACCATTGTCCAAAGTATAGCACTGCACATATAAGCCCGAGAGAGTGTTGAGCTGCAAAACTATTATTTTATTTGGCCTAATAATCTTAACTGTTTGACAGTTGAAAAATATACGCCATTCGAATATAAAAATGCACAGCACATTCTCGCATAAGCAAAACCATCCTCTTTAGACGTTGTATTGCCTTCCTTTTTCTCTCTCTCTCGCTCTCTCTCTTTCTCCGTAGAAGCAGCATTCTGTCCCTCTCTCTCTCTCTGGTAGTTAAAATACATTTTGCGCCTGTGGTTCGACGAATATACCGAACCGAATGTCTCGAAAAACAATAAAAAGGAAACGAAGCCACAACAAAGTAGCAACGGCAAATGGAATAGAACAACACACCAGCCAATTTATTACTTAAATTGGTTTGTTTCACTCCAAAGTGTATAAGTTCATGGCACACATACGTTTTTCAGTTTCACTCACTTTCTGGGTCCATAGACGGAATTCAAAATCACTTGACTATATACGCTATCGATTTGCTATAGGTGTGCGTGAAAACGCGTCTATGGCCATGGTATTTGTTTCTTTCAATTGGAAGAGACCAAGTGAGCGAGAGAGAGAGAGAGAGAGAGAGAGAGAGCACAAAGAAAGTTCGCTTCACACTTCAATACGTACAAATTTAATATTGACCATCGCCATGTGTATATGCTTGATTCGATGTATTTCCATTGTTTTCACATTGTGACTCTTTCAAACTTTCAAGATTTTCTTACATTTCGATACAATTTCGATATCTCAAGAGTGTTGAACGCTCTTCTGTCAGAAGAGAGAGAAAGAACGATTTTTTTTTGTTGAGATCGGTTATATCGGCAGATTGTGTTACGTATAATCCAATGTTCTAATGTATTGATTGTGATTGACGACCAATAAAAATAACTAAATTGCCGGGTCAAAATGTGTCTTAAGTAAAAAAGAAGACCAGCTGTAATGGCAGCAAAGGGAACATTTGAACGACAGAGGCCTATAGAATGAGCGAAATGAAATGAAGACAGAGCGAGAGAGAGAGAATATTGAGAAAGGAACGTCAAACCAAAATCCATATCTCTGAGCGAGTATATTCATTGGTTGTTATATATAATTGAGCAAAACGATTGAAAGAAACAATAAAAATAAAAACCAATCTAAATCGAAATATATATTACCTAGTATGCTCTGCCATGCTGATGCCCATTTACCATTTCTGTGTTCGGCAAATGGTTGAAACATTTTAGCCTTCTAGCAACATATTTATTTGCTTATTTTGCTATTATTAAGGCATGCAATTGTAGAATTTATGATTGGCCGTAATAATAATGCTCTCTCTCGATTTTCTTAGTTCCACCATCTTTTCATCGTTTTGGCCTTCTATTAAGGATATTTTCCACTCGATGTCCCAAACGATTGCCGATATTAACCTGGTTAAACGGGCCTCTCACAAAATCACATCAAATCACTGATTCATGTTGAATGTTCCAGGGTTTTTGTTGTACCATGCATATATATTCGTTTCATTAGTGTTTCATTCAAGCAAATAATACAACGCACATCGCAATGGAAACTAAAATATTTCATTCAGTATGCGATACCATTTGGAATCTCGAATCGAAAATTAAGGGAAATAATTATCATTCTAAAATAGAGTAGACAAGACGTCATTCCAAAAGAGATTAAAAGTAATTAGAAAAAAAAAACGGAACGGAACAGCAACGACGCCCATTTGGTTAAGGCTACTTGCTCACGATTACATGGTGCCCAAGATGCTCTATTAAGTATCATATCCATGCAAATTGAAGGGGATGGTACGAGCGCACGATTAGCCGAAGTTTAAATTCATAAAATGAGGTTGATATTTAAATAAGACAATAATATGCATTTGCATTAATACCAATCGCGTCTATATACATTTTTGGGTACTTGCTACAGCTAATTATCTTGAGATCAGCGATAAATAACTGTATATGCCATTCGATTCGCTAATTTCATGATCGAAGAACGGAAGCGCGACTAAATAAAGACGAATTTCGACAAAAGTTAATGATATCCCCATGTACTATTATGTCAGTTAATGGAATACAATGTTTACGACCACACTTTTTTTCCAACTTCGTCTTTGCTTCTACATATTCATTCTCTTTGAGTTTTTTTCTTTTCTAAATTGAATACGGAAAACGGAAAACACAAAAAAAAATATCGTGAATGTCATGACCCCTATCTGGTATTTATATGCATAGCAAAGGCAATATCAACATCCTTCTCTCTCTCTCTCTATCTCTGCTAAAACGATTAATAGGAAAATGATTTTTATCTTTGCAACAAAATGCAAAACACATCAAGCGTCCCAAACATTTTCTCACTTTTCCATTTTCACTTAATTGCAAAGGCTATCTGGCATTGAGATGCCATGCCTCCATCAGTATTGGCTTGTATATAGGCATAAATGTCAATATTGTTCAAAGATAGAGACAATGTTTTGGTTACGATTGACTGCTGCATCTGCTTTGATGAATACTGGAATGTGTGGTTCAGCTCATTTCCACTTCTGCAGTACAACTTTCGCTGTGACATTCTATCGCCTACCATTCCAGGCTTATTCAATGCGCTTCAAATTAATTAAAATTAATGAACTGAAAAATGTTTTATATTTAGCATTTGTGTGTTCCGGACACAAAGTGCATTCAACTGTTTCTGATTCGAGTGCTCATCAGATGAAAAGGACACATAAACTTTGACTGTAACCATGACGCCCTCTGTGATAATGATCTTTTCTCACTTTTTCAATGAGCTCGCGACGTATTAGTATTTTTTTATTTCTTCTTTTACATTTACACATTTTTGGGCTCTTCCTGATGGTTTTTTTCTGCTTCTTTTTAATTCGGTTGTGTTGTTCTTTTTTTAAAAAGTCTATGCTCTCATCATGACTTTTAACACACGAAGTACGGTACTTTAAGGAAATTAGATCATATCTTCAATTATATTGCTTGTATTGATGTTCATTTCACGTTTAACGCGTTCATTTAACTCGCGATAAATCTTAATTTGGTTCTAAATGTATTCCGAATGGTATTTTTGTCACTCTTTTTTATCTTTATCTATTCTTCGCAAAGCAACCAAATCTTTGAGTAAACTGAATATAAAAAATGTCTTTTGGTTATTTGTTCTTTTAACGCACAATCGTTTTGATCTGAACCATAGGCTGCACGTCGCTCAAGTTCAAAGACACATATTTTTTGATACATACTCATACGTTTTTTGACTCGATTAATTAGGACAACAAGTCAACAACAAACAAAATTGCAATTTATTGATTTAATATCAATTCATGAATTGGAATTCATATTTTAGATGAATTAACAAATTTTTTCTCGTTACATTGAATTAATTAGCCTGCGTTTTGTCGAGAAATATTTGCAATTTCAATCTTTCAATTGCAAAATGCTTATTCTGTGCAAGTATTTCATACTTGATGTTAAAATGGCATTTCGCCGGGAAAAAATGGTTCGAATTCCTGTTTTTGTGTTATGTGTGTGTGTTTGTCCAATTAATTACTTGAAAATGTTTTAATGAAAAATAACGAGGAAAATTATTTCGCTCGGTTTATTTATAGTGCTTGTGTTTCGTTGACAGCATTTCTGATTTTATTTCGCAAAACCGTGCACGGATTTCAACTGTCTTTCAAATGGGTTCATATGGATAAGTATGATTTACACTTGTGGCCGATGTACAACTCTCATCTGAAAATCATTTCATTCCATACATGATCTCTCATATAATATGTATATCCTCCTTTTGGTGCGTGAGTCTTTCCTCCATTTTTTTTTTTCATGTTGGATAATTAACACTTTATTAATGTGGCACATATATGAGCAGAAATGTTTATTTATGAACACCAATGAAAGTCAATGATATCACAAACACAAACCGAGCTTCAACATCAAACCGCCGGAGCCAAAATGAAAATATAACAAGTCAAAAAAAACACACACACACACAAACGTCAACAACTCTAAACAACTGGAATAAACACCAAATAAAAACAGCAACAGAAAAAGTAAAACGTAAAAGACGACACAGAGAGAAAGAGAGAGAAAAATCATCTACAAACAGGCACACATATACCAAAAAAAATATTGTGGCGCCCATTTGAATTCATTCATCAACAGAAATCAGAAGCAGTAACAGTGTGTTCCAACATGAAGCCAAAAAGAGAGAGAGAACGTGCATAGATGTGATATTTTGCTCATTTTCCGTTTTTAAATCCGATGTGTGTGTGTGTGTGTTTGGGTCGACACATTCCGAGGATGCAGCAGTGCGAATGACATTTAACTATGTTTCGACTTTTTTTTCTCTCGTCTCTTCCTCTTCTCGTGCACTGCAACTACATTTTCATAAATGATCTCTGTCAACAGACAAGTTGTCGCATAGTGAAATTAAATATCAACAAAACCAAAAATATACATATACATTGTGAACATAAGAGCTATGGAAGCGCGGAATATTTAATTAAAAAAGATGCTACAAGAGAACGATATAGTGAAGACGAGAGAGAAAAAAAAGTGAGAAAAATCAAGAGCATATGGGACGTTCGGCATCCGCGAAACATTTTAGTGGAATGCACAACATTGGCATTCTTTTCCAAAAACAGCCCTGAGTCATTCATCATTCTATCATAGAGGGCTTTGATATTTGAACAGTGATATTTATGATAATGTTGTGTCACCACAACATGCGTGCCACTTTTGATGTGATGTGCGCTCCTTTTTGTCATAATGATCTCAATGTTGCGATAGATCTTTTTTAACTATCAAGGGACACACACATACACAAACCTATATTGCAATAACAACACATTTTTCACCTTTACTTTATGTGCTCGATGCATTTTACGCTTCTTTCTTGTCTCGTGTGTTTGTTTTTGTTCGCAACACTTAAACACAAGTCTGAAAGAGTTTCTCTTTTCAATGCCGGTTTTAGTTGGCATGATTTTAGGTGGCTCTTTTTTCAATTTTCAAAGATACGATGAAAATTTGTTCGTAGCATTTTTCTTCGCTAGTCTCTATATATCATTGAGAGAAACGAAAGGAATATAAATAAGAAGAAAGAAAAAAAAGCAGATTGAAAGCGGTGTAAGTGTAGTTCATTTGCCTTTCTTCCGCTCTCGGGTGTCGTAAACATTGAAAGGGGAACAAAATGAATGGAATGCATAAAAGGTACAAGTCATGTATGAAATTGATTCAACATTGTTCTTAGTTTTTTTACCGGAAAATTATGATAAGCATTACGCCAATATATTCAAGCGTTTGTTTGTATTTGTTTATCAGAATAAAATATAAAATATCAAAGTGTTATTTCGAAAATGATGCATTTAACATGTGTGTTAATGATACCGAATGGATTTTTCATTGAAAAACAATCATTAATGCGGTATCATTGGAAAATTAGCATAAGTCCAGGTGAAATCAAATAGCTACATCGCAATTAAAAACAATAAATGAATTATTTCGACGACAATTACAGCATCGTTGTGATATTGATATGCCAGAACCAAATGCAGCAATAACGAACATGTTACAACAATTTGTGTTTCTGCATCCGCATATTCTGAAGTGTTATTTTCATCAAAAACCATAAAAAAAATCAACATGATACACAAAGCACAAAGAGGCAATAACATTGCACAAAATGTAAACATGTTCTTGTGTGACAGTCATGGTGTACACAGTGCCCGATATCGAAGAACGATAGAGTAAGAGAGCGATAGATAAAACATTAGATTTTGTACAGCAAAGCGTTTATAATAAAATGTTGTTGTGTGTTTGGATTCATGTTGGTTCATTCCCCATTCATGTTCGAATATCTATATCAATTTTGTGATTTCTCTCTCCTCTCTCTCTCACTCTCTTATGATCTTTCATTTACAGAAATTTAGCAGTGTAAATGAGTATATGAGAAGAGCAATTTTTACCAGAGTAAGCATGCATAAAGTATTTCACTTTGCACCGCTTTGCACACATAATATCGACACGATACTTGTCTCAAACAAAATGAAGCAGTGAACACAATCACCACCGAAATACATACATTATTAAATGTAACAGAATGCACACGGAGACTCAAACTGAAACAACAATGGGCTGATGTTGATGTGATTGCGTGTACATACACGAAGTGTATCTTTTGATACAACTTGTTTAATGTAGCAATAGTAATAATATCTGACAACACAGGAAGCAAGAAACGTATCGGATTTAACCTAATGATGTTTATTTCCTTTGAATGGAACATTTATTTCGTTTGGGACCGGCTTTGCGCATCAAACATTGTGGGTATGTCACACTCGCCATTTTTCCAAACGCAATTTTTCTTTAGCACCATAAATTGGAACGTTGAAGTTTTCTAAGTGCCCACATGAAAGACAATAGAACACTTGGTTCGAAAAATTGTCACAGCAATACAAAATAAATAAATCTACTGCTACCGACTAAAAGTGTGATATAATGCCACTTTCTCATATTATTCTCGACACTGTG
Organism: Contarinia nasturtii; assembly: GCF_009176525.2. Lineage (NCBI taxonomy): Eukaryota > Metazoa > Arthropoda > Insecta > Diptera > Cecidomyiidae > Contarinia > Contarinia nasturtii. The sequence goes on from NW_022199032.1 coordinate 2,214,689, forward strand.
CGACGGTGTTTTTTTTTCTTTATATTACAAATTCTTTGGTGCGAACAGAAGTGGCATCTTTACTCGGCTGCATCTCATTTGTGATAGTCAAACGGTAGCAAGGGGGGCCAAAGAGGAAATCAACATCGAAATAAAAGCTAATAAAGTTGTTTCACAGCGATGACAGAGTGCGACTAATGCACATTCAATAAAAATTCATAAACACTTTGCACCGTATAATTTTGACATCGAGCTGACTGTAATGAGCTCGTGTACGTTCGGGGAGAAGAGAGAAGGAAACAGAAAAATTACATATAAACGTCTTGCCATTTACTCTATGATTTCAATTTATTTGAACGACTTTATATGGTTTAGAAGTTAGTGCGTATTTTCTGAGGCGGCCTGTGTGCGAGCATAATGTCAATCAAAAACAATTTTGGGCATGGTGTATGTGCGACACTGCGCGTCTTGTTATATTCGCTTTGATTCCGTTATCAAAGTGCATAAATTATTGTGTCGCTCTAATAGAAATGCTCATTATGATTTCAACGAAGCATTTAATGCGATATAGTTTGGTATTACGCACTAAATTGACAAAAATAAAATACTTTTTTTGGTTTGGGGAAAAAAATAAATAAAATAAATCATTTCGTAGATTAGAATCTATTTGGTGTGGTATGTTTTTTTTTGTTATATAAAAACGCCAATAAACGCGCAACGCAATTGCTTTTTTCTTTGATGTTTCTGTTTGGCAATAAAGTTTTCGCTTGGTAAAACATTGCTCTCAGTCACTCTTACTCACTTTATGTCCCTCTTTATCCGAAAAACAAAAACGAAAACAAACGCCGTCCAAAGTAAATAGTGAGAAGAGACTTTCAATTTTCTAAAGAAAGTGTAATAGACTAATTGGGAGAAACACGTGAAAATCTTTTCATTTGAAAATGCTCATTTAACTCAATCGGGTTGGTCAAACTGACAAAACGAAAAAAGGGGGAAGCCTATATTTTATTTCCTTTCAACGAATTACCGTGCATGAATCATCAGACACTGCCATAGATATATGCATAAGTTTGTCTGTTACCATGAATCTATAACGAGCTACAAATTTCTTTTACTTTTTATTTTGCTTTGTCAAGTAAATGTCTCGAAAGTTTCTACGAAAAAATTTTTTTGAACATGATAATAATGAAGAAGTTATAACTGTTTAGATTTTTCGTTTTTTATTCTTTTTGATTTTCAAGAAAGCAAAAATAAAGTGATTATGCAAAACATTTCCTCGTTCAGTTTGACGAGTGGAAATCGTGGGCCATTTTCTCTAGACATATAATGCACACATTCTCACATCATTCCGTTTAAATCAGTTTCAGAAATATTTTTTCCTTTCTACAGTATGTTAGCACATTTGAAAGAAAGCAAAGCGGATGTTGCACATAGAAATACCATTAAGTTTTGAAAGCAGTAAGTTTGCTAAATGTCATTTTTTTTCTCTCAACCAGAGTTCAGTGAGTGCTTTTTTTATGAACACAAAAAAAAACAGTTGTTCACTAAACTTTTCATTTGGCTTGGATCACATTTGTCACATAAATCAACCATTAATGCAAACATTTCAAGTGTGTGGTTCGGCGCGGTTTCCATTTACCAAGGTAATTTTGGAAATGTTAAAGAAGAAAAAAAAAAACGCAAAAACGACTGGCGACTGAGAATAAAAACGAGTCATGCCACCAAAACGACGTCGATCACGTAACGGGCATTCGAGTCCGTGTGTAATGATGGGCATTTCAGAGGTTCGGTTGAGTGTGTGTGTGTGTGTACATGCGTTAAAATGAATATTTATGGATTTCGGTTCAAATGTCGTCAAATATAATGAGATTGAATAATTGGTCATCGCAAATATACTCTCAACACATGAGAGGCAGGCCATACAAACAAATACAGCGCATTCAGTCATACTGCTTTGAAAATACCCATTCATATCTTATAATAAATTGCTTGTGCATGCTCAACGAACAAACGTCGTCGACCGCACATAATTATTTATATGTGAATACAAATAATTTCTCATTATTATAATTCCACTTTTATTTCATAATTGTAGTCCTTAAAATGGTCGAGTTGTGGTGCAAAGGCGACATCAGGCATTTATATGGCGAGAAGTAAATGCTCTTTCGAAATGTGAATTCGTGAAAATAAACTCATGGCACACACACACACACACAAAACGGCGACAACTTCGTCGTCGGCGAAGCATTTGTACGGTGTACGTGCAAATGGGAGGAGACAATAAAACTCTTTTGGTGCGAATGAAAGAGTGTCTAGGCGGCTCTACTTTGATACTTTTAGCTGTCAAATTTTATGAACGATAAGAAAAACGCTAGCGCACTCTCCACATAATTTCTCTGATAAAATGCGTTTGGAATGTGGCAAGAGGGCAATGCGACAAACGAAGTCACCGGTCAAGCGTTTTAATAGTTCCTTTTTTAACTTGCTTATTCTCTTTCCCTCATTTTGCACCGACACATTTCTGCTCCTCAGACTTGTCAGGAAAAACAAAAAAAATCATAAATATATATTTGCGTTTAGCGTATTTAGTCATCAGTCTCTCGCCGTTGACATAAAGACAATAAACTCAACTAAATTTTTAATAGACTTCTGACGAAATGTTTACATTCAGTGCCATAGTTTCTCTCCCTTTTTTTTCGTTTGTTTATTTTTTCTAAACTACTTCTGCTGCTGCTGTTGTTGGCACCGGTGGTGGGGGTGTTTTCTTTATATATATTTTTGTTTTTGTTTCGATGAAATAATATTTTGAGCTGAATGTGGAAAATAAAAGAGCTGTCGACGTCTCCTTCAAAGCGGAAAATAGTTCACATTATGAACGTCACTAAAATACACAACTATTTCGCTCTTTTCTTTTGTTACCGCTTATTAATTACCTCAACATACTTAAATGCTATCGTATCACGCGCTCACTCATTAAGAACTGCATGCTTGCATGCAATATTACTGGAAAATATGTTACATTTATGTTAAATAGCCCTAAGCAGGGACGCACTATTTTTTTACATTCATTTATTTTTTTCCTTGCTTTTTTTCGTTATATTTTCACATTACGTTATGACTCTTTGAGCTCATATTTTTTCCTTTCTATGCCATTTGAATTCCGAACTATGACAAAAAAAATTGAACGTAAATAGCATAAAAAAAAGAATTCAGTCCTGTTGCTGAGTTAAATACCAACCGTTTTTTTTTTTCAAATTTTTTGTCGTATATTACAAACAACCCTAAGTAAATACCAACCATCAACTAAACCATAAATACAGAAAAAGACAGCATCTAATGATTCAAACTGTGATGAAAACTTCAAACATTCGTTTCGGTTTTATAAAAAAATGCCATCGTTTTTTGAATTGTTTTGCCATTTGCTATAAGCGTAAATTTGTACAAACTGTTCAAAAGAGAGAAAGGCACTACGGCAAAAGCCGTCGAGTGAATGAACGAATCATAAAATGCGATATATAAATATCACTTCAGTAAATTTTGCATGCCAAACAAAATTTGAATATCTCATCTTATATTCTAATCAAAAGACAGAAACGATAAAGTAGTACATCCATATAAAATGAGATTTCGTACCAACCAAAATATCAAGGGGAACAAATTCATAATTTTCGTCTCACTTCGCATTTGCTTTCGTTCATGTTTGTGTTTTTTTTTAGTCTACTTGTATTTTTCTTCTACGTTTTCTCTTCAATTTCATCGATCTCACTGTATATATCAAATGTGATGTGCACGAATCCAAAGATATTTATCGATTAGTAATAAACTGTACAGCACACAAATCCATATAAGCAGAAATTCAGGAAATGAACCAAAATACATTGTTGAACCAACGAAATATGGAATAGGAGAGCGAAATAGCAAAAAAAGCGAGTCAACACGAGAAATGCAAAAATCCAAGATGAATCATATTCAATAGATTTGATGCCATTTTGCTGATTGATACGTACATAATGTATCGAAGAAGAAATGGACATTGTGAAAACGGTTATTTGCTACATAGAACCAATGGCAAAATAAACTTCACAAAGAAAAAATAGAGAGTTAGAAAAAAAAAATGCCATCAATTCGACTCAAACATCAGTTCGAATAGTTTTCGAATGGTTTTCTATTTCACTATGAGAAAACTGAAGCAATTATACAGATAACATCAATACCATTTGTATATGATATGATTGACAAAATAAAATATTCCCTTTTATTCACATAAATGTACAAGAAGAAGAAAAAAAATATCTACGCATAAAAAGAAATGGATAGAGAAAAAAAAATCGAACGATTGGCAGGAAAAAAAATCGAACATTACACATTGAATATGAATAGAAGTCGAACATATTGACGGAAACGTTTCAAGAGAAGAAGAAAAAAATCGACATAAAGAGAGAAAGAATGAACAACATATTTCGAAGGATTCGGAACGACGTTTGCTGGTCGATTACAATGTGCGATTGTTAAAATGCAATTTTCGTATATTGGAAGAGAATGAAGTAATGACATCGAGCAGACATAATCTGGTAGTGTGGTAGAAATCACAATCACAGCAGATACATTGAGCATCTGAGCTCTTTTTATCATTTCCTCTATTGCACACACACACACACACACACTCTGTCTCTATCCATGTATCGAATTCGTTTCCATTGTGCACTTTGATCACAATGATTTTGTGTGCAGTCAATGAATGAGTCGTGTCGTGTGTTGTTACACATTTTGGTTATTTGCGAAAATTGATGTATAAAATATTAAATCAGTTTCATGTATTCAGGGGGAGTGCTTCGTTGCCTTGGAGTGTTAGTATGATCGACGAAAAGCAATATTTTCATTCGGATGACAATAAAAAGCGATTTAAAAAAACATCAACGCGTTGAAACTTCCCTTATATACCCCGATTACGTCTGCGTAAGCCTCGAGTGATGGAAAAAAAGGACAAGACAATTTTCATCAAATATCATCAGCCGCGTATGCATTTGTCACATACACGCACACACACATCGAACCCCGAACATCGTTTATTTGCAGAGAATCTTCGTTGCGACGTCAAAATATTGCGACTGTCGGAGGACTGTCGGAGGAATGGAATAAAGGTGTTGGATTTTCGGCATTTATTCTATCTCCAATATCTGTCTCTTTTTTTGCCCATTTTGCCAACCGGTAACCCAATGAATGTCGCTAAAATATAGGTTGTTCCATGAGATTGCTGCTGGCATTTGACGTTTGCATTTGGAATTGAATGAGCATTTTTTTGCGTGTGTTTGTTTGTGGATTTTCAAGACATCATCAGCCCCACCGCGGATTTGCTATAAATTTTGTCGAAATTGCCAATAATTCGTTCAAATATTCGACTTCCGCGGTATTTCTCTTAGGGAATCACTAATGCAGCAAATCACATAAACTTTTAAAATTTGTACCGGCTTCATGTGTACATATAGATTGAAAATGCTGCCGGCAAAAAGTAAATGTTTCATTTAATCAATTATTTATAAAACACTTAGTCAAAGAAGTGGTAAAAATATGCACAGTATATATACATTCAACGTATATATAAACTTGGAAGAGATTGTTGGTGTGACGACGGTTTTGGTTGATGTGTTTGCCGCAAAGCAAAAAAAAAAAAGAAAGAAGGAATCATATGATTCGTTTTTCATTTTTTTGAATTGGTTATCCGCTGGATCCACTGGGAATAAATGGATATGTGCAATTTCTTCTCATTTCATTTAATTCAAATGACTCAAACAGAATTTCAAAACTGCTGGTGTTCATGGGGGCGAAATTGAAAATAAATAAAATGAGAACTACCACGATACGAATTCATTTAAACAATCTTGCTACCGATCGTTCGTTCATTCTCAATTTTTCTTGTCTACGCTTTTGCATTATACCAAAGGTTTTTTTTCTCTCTCTCTCTGTATATTCTTTATCGTCTTTGCCACCCAGCCACCAAACCAAATAAATTGAATCTGTATGTGCATTTTCTAACATTTATAAAAATCAATGAGTAAGAGATTGAAGCAACAGCACGCGTGCACATTGGTTTGCTATGAAGCGCGTTGTGCTCGTTTTTTTTCGCAATTTTTTTTTTCAACGGTCGAACACATTTAGCATGTACACGGATGTTCGGTGTGTGCATATTAAATAAGAAAAGTTTAATCAATTTGAAACACTTCGTGACTTCGTGATGCATTAAGATATGAAATTTGAAAATGGAATGGCGTTCGCTAAACTCTTTTGCGGTGAGCGTGTGTGTATTCCTCGACAGTTCAGTTGCACACATCGTGCCACCGTCAAAAGTTGTTTTTTTTATACTTTTTTATATTGTGGTTTTCTGCTTTTTTTATCATCATCCCATCGTACACACACAAAAACTCATATATATAATTCAATGCATTTTATTTGATTTGGCCACTGCACTGTGGCCATTACATAAGCAAGCTGGTAAAAATTAGGCACCCCATGGTAATTCACATTTGAATTTGGACGATGGTTCTCGATTTCATTTCAAACGGAGAGTGTTTATTATTGGAATATGTCAATGAGTGTATGCGCGCTGTTGCTACACTCTTATTATTATTATTGTTTGCAATAAATGTGAATAAAATAAACAATAAATAAACGTGTGTGTATTCGATTATATTTCGTTCGTACATTGTCCGCGTGAGAGAGAGTGAGTGTGTGTATTATATTCAGCCCACGGTGCGTAAGAATACCCAAAATGTTCAAGTAAAAAGAATAAAAAGGTCTCTCTCATTGATACGGCAACTACGTTCAGCAATGGCATAATAAATACAAATTGGTGAAACCGAAAAGCCAATATATAAATATAGAAAGCTAAATAATACGGCGGCATCGAATAACAGGGTAAAAGAGAGTTGTGAATGCAAAAAAAATAGATGAAGTAAAAGAACGAAGAGAGAGACTGGGCGGACTTTATTATTACCACATATTGATGAGAGATAGTCATAACAAAAATAGTAATAAACATAACAAACGACGATGATGACAACGGCAATTGCACCACCAACAACAGGAACAACCGCAATCAATTCAACTAACTTGAAATCCGAAGACGTAACCAACTGATCCATACAATTGAAGTGGTTTTAAATCACAACTATGCATAGCAAAAAAAAAAAATCTCGCATATGTTGATCAAATACAATGCCATGAAAATGAATCACATCCCGGCACATTTTCCTTTCTCTCTCTATCTCTCACTCACGTCGTGTCTCTGTCGGTTTGCCCACAATAAAACTCAAAATTAGTTCTGTGACATTTCTTTTGTATATTTTATCGAACAGTTAATTTTGTATTCCTCCGGTTTTTTTCGCTCAATTCGTCCTTTTTTTCATTTCAATTTTTTTTTCTCATTCGGTTTTGTTTGCTGTTGATCAAATCCTAGATTAGGATTAGATTATGCAGTCGCCATTTATGTGTGTCACATTACCTATACCTTGCTACCTATTTTTTTCACTTCAATTCCTCATCTATCCATACCGTATCAATAGATCAATTTCTTTCGTTCTCTCTTTCATCGATTGTGATAGTTTTTTTGTTGTTGCTGTTTGCTTTGTCCTTATCCAGTCATTGGTTTTTATGTGGATATGTATGCCATAAGTCCCCTTCGAATTATATTAAATTAGATAATAAATGTGCAGCCCAACCATGGGCAACGTATAGATGACATTACTTCCTAATTTTATTTTATTGTTGGTTTTTTTTGAGCGTATTCCAATCGGAACAAAAACCAACTCAACGATTGTGTATACATCATTCACTTCTCAACATATGTCCTTAATTTACCTTTTATGTATGTGCGATTATAGTCATCACATCGAAAGAGTGAGAGAGATATTAACAGTGTGGCGCTTTGTTTATTTGAATTTCGTGTGTATGTGTACTTTCTTGGTGGATGGAAAGTGTATATGCAAAAGGGAGAAAAAAGAGACAATGACAGAGACAGAGAAATAATCTTTGTCTCATACACACTATGTCAATTTGATGAAGTGCCTTTCATCTGCTATTCATGGAATAATAACAAGGATATAAACGGAAAAACGATACCGTCGCCTATGGCCAATCGTTTACATTCAATACACAAATAGAATACGAACACACATAATCTCTGTATCATGTATGATGCCAAATGCTTTCTAACTACCAAAACTATATACGTGTCCACGTAAAAACACTATTCAACTACAACTTGCCATTCTGCCGACAATCTCCTTTTCTTTGTTGTCTTTTTTTTCTTCTTCTTCTTACATTTCTATCGATTCGATTTTTGTTTTAGACATTGTTCGATTTGATTTGATTCCAGGCATATTGTCATCAACAATTCTCTATATATATATATGTGTGTTCTCAATTTCATGTCGTCATCATTGCTACCACAATCATCACATTACGAATGCCATTTACGATAGTAGTTCATCGTCGATGTCATCTTCACAACAAACCGTCTCATAATTACGAAATAGTTGGCATTGTTGCGAGTGTGTGGCTCTTGCTCCTATCGCATAACATACATTCCCATTTTCCTTTGTCTTTATTTACAATGAGTTAAAACACATTTCTACGTCTAAGTCTCATTCATTCGGTCGTTTCATTGTCTTTGCCGCCACATTTTGAGCTCATCATTCGAGACGATAAAGCATATCAACAATATTGATGTCAACAAGTAGTTAAATCCAAAAGAAAAACACAAGAGAAAGCAATGCCGGCACATTGCCATCTTTCAACATATCGGTGTCGATTTTGAAAATTCAATGTTCTTACTTACATTTTGATGTGCGAATTTCTTTCTTTTGTATGATATTTTATACTCTTGATTGAAATAAGTATAGCCACTCTGGATGACTCATTTCACCATAAAATTCGAATGAATTCACATTTGAATGGTCATTGGCAAATGATAGTGTATTGTAAGCATGTGTATTTGGGTGCATTAAGTAAACCAATTTCTGGTTTTAATTCCATACACTTGAATTATTCGGTCACTTCGACAACAGCCGTAGCTGCTAACTATCCGAACATATTGAGAAGATATAGTCGATTTAGTTGCATGATTTTTCCATTAGCGCATTTCAACATCGAATGTCGCGTCATTTGGCCGCGCGTCATTTTCGAAACGATAGCAACCGATATTTTTGCGAAAAGAAAAAAAGATTGAGCTATTTCGTATAACAAATTGCAAACGTGAAAAAAATCTATAAAATGAATATGGTGCGAACACAAGCGGGTCACAAGACACAAGAGAGAAAGAACAAAAAAAAAACAGAGAAGAAATCTGGTCAGAGAAATGATGTTTGTACGTGTGTATGAGCGTAATTTATTAATATTATAGAGGGTTCGCCAATCCAATGTCAAGAGACAACTGCCGGCACCAAACAAAAACCTGACATAAATTCTACTTAGTGAGGATTTGATTTGGAATGGAACATCATTTGTGTAGGAAATGTTTTCTACAAATTCACAATATCCGGAGATTGTGCGCAAAAAAGAGATCACATTCACACATAGAGAGAGAGAGAGAGAGATAGAATCTAAACGGGAACCGTTGAGCCAGTGATAAAACAGAGAATGCGAACCGGAGCCAAGAATGCACATATCACAGTTTATCGACTTTTGAAGACTTAGTTCTTGCATTTACGTTCGGAATATGAGAGATTTAGTTGGATTTATCCAATTTATTCCGCGCCTCTATAGTCCACACATACGCAGTGCACACCAATCATTAATCAAAAACCGATTTTGTACATTTACGAAAAATGCATTTATTATGGATGCAGTTCATTAACATAACAATGAATGGGAATGACTTGCACATACGATTACCGCATCACGACAAAAAAGAACCATATTGTTTTCCTATCATTTTGTCAGTTATTTCTCTCGAATTTCCAAGTCAATCGAATTAATTGCGTCATTGTACGATTGCGATTGTTGTCATTTAGAAACAAACCGATCAAAACGAGGGTTGGATATAAAATGTGGTCTGACAAGAAATTCGACGTGAAATAATTTTTTTAAACAGAACATTTGTTAAATTTAAATAGTATAGTATTTAAACATTTTTCTTTACTCTGACTACGATGCGTATAAATACCATTCAAGTTCGCCTATTAAATTAGTTAGTGGAATTGCTTCATCTCAATAACTATTTTTACAGCAAGTATTGTTCTCAATTCAATTTTGTAAGTAAATTTTGTTGCTTTTAATGTAGCCGAATTTGTTTTTGTCTTCAAAACAAGAGTCTGTTTTTAAATTGTTAAGTTGCTATTAGGTTTCTTAAAATTTAAGAACTTTTCGAACGTAATAATACGCTTATAATACATTTTTCTTATACATTGGTTTCTAATCATTTTCATTTAATTTTAATTTGAATCGCATAGTGTGGGTCATATCAAAATGACGGTAGTGCCAACGATAAAATTGTTTATTTTTGCTTTAATACTTGGATTATTCCAAACACATGCGATTCAAAATGTCGCCGTGATTGGAGCTGGTGCTGCCGGTCTTGCTAGTGCAAAACATGCCCTTGACTATGGATACAATGTAACGATTTATGAAAAAAGCGAAAAACTTGGTGGTGTATGGTATTATACAGAGAAAACTGGCAACAATTCTTTTGGAGTTCCCGTTCACAGTCCCAACTATCAAGGATTAAGGTGTGTTCAATTATTTTCAATCATATTTAGTTTCATTGAATGAAAAACAAGCTATTCTTGTTTTTTTTTTTTACATAGAACAAATGTACCCTATCAAATCATGGAGTATCCAGATTTTCACTATCCTCCCGGAACAAAATCATATCCAACTGCAAAAGAAGTTTGGAATTATTTGGATTCATATGCAAGAGAGTTCAAATTGTCGGGTCTCATAAAATTGAATCATTTGGTTGAAAATGTGATACCACTTGAAAACGGCAGTTGGCGTGTATATGCCAAGGCGTATCCAACCAAAACACTTGTATCGAAAGTATTTGATGCGGTTCTTGTTTGTACAAATTTGTATTCATATCCATATACTCCAGATATTGATGGCATAAACGATTTTAAACTCAAAAAAATACACAGCCATGATTATCGTAAAGCTGCCGATTTCCGCGGTATGTTGTGATGAATAACGGCATTCTTTGCGCATTAACTTACTGTGGTTTTGATTAAAAACAGGAAAGGAAGTTCTTATTATTGGCGGTGGACCAAGTGGTGTAGATATTGCTCAATTAATCTCAAAGACTGCCAAACGTGTGATGCTCAGCACAAACACAGATATCTTGCTATCGGATGATGTACGTCAAAAATTATACGGCAAAAATAGTACATTCAAACCAGTTGTGAGACGATTGACGTCAAATGGAGCCGACTTTGAAGATGGAACGTCACAAACATTCAACGCAGTTATCTTTGCAACAGGTGTTATAATTAGTTGCTTTTCCCAAATGAATGAAATGTTTAATTAGAATAATTTCACAGGTTATCGATATAAATTCCCATTTTTGAAAAATGCTGGTATCAAAACCGATGACAATTTAGTATATCCACTTTTCAATCAAATTTTAAATGTCAACTATCCTACGATGGCATTAATTGGTATACCATACTTGGCGAGTTTTTACAGTTTTAGTATGGAGGTGATTATTATACATTATTCTACATGTCTTTTTAAATATTTTTTGAAATTTGATACTTAATTTCAACCGGAAACTTTTTTTCCTGTAAAATAGGCACGTTTTGCATTAAAATTCATCTCTGGAGAGTTAAAGATGCCCACAAAAGACGAAATGAATTTTAATTTTAATGAATTTATTGGACATCTAAGGGCGAATAATATACCCAAAAGTAAAAGTCATTTCTTGGGAACGTATACCAAAATTTACTATGATTATATTGCGATGGTTGCAAAAATTGAGACAATTCCATCATATTACGGTGGCGTTTATGCAGACGCAATTCAAAGTTTTCATACTGATCCGATCGGATTCCGCAATTACAAATACATAATTGATGGCGATAGTTTTGATAAAGTAAAAGAAAAATGACGTAAATAATGTAAATAAAAAATAAAGAGTCTTACGGAAGTAAGACGAACTGTTCCGCACAAGATTTTTCACACTTTCATGATGAACCAATTTGTACGACATTTGAAAGTATTCTATTTTCTAACAAAACACTATAAAAAATATGTATGACGTTAATTTTGCCATAAAAATTATTTTTGAAACATTTTCCATAACTAAAGTCACAAAAAATTGGAAATTTTGTATGGGAGGTACCCCTAATTTTGATTGAAATCTCTTCAAACTTTCAGAATGTTATTTTTTTGTTTTTTGTATAAAAAATAGTCTGTGCAAAGTTTCACGTCATTAAGGTAGCATACAGACATGGCTCCCATACAAAAATTCAATTTTTTTGTGATTTTTTCAAAGAAACTCTGTTTAAACTCAATTGTATCTCAAAATTAACGTCGGATTCGGTTTTCTCGTGTCTATTCTCCGCGACTCCCAATCATCCTATAAAGTCAGATTTTGAATTAAGTTTCTACGGTGAACGCAATCTTGCTAACAAATTTTGCGTACGACGTACAACGTACAGATTAACAAAAACAATGTTTAAAAACGCCAAATTCGTGTTCTCTGACCTTAATAATAGGTAGAAAACATGTTTCTGAAGTTTTCAAAATTTTGACCGATTACAATACTTTTCACCTTACACTATGTGTGCGGAAAAGTAAAAACTCTGAATTTTTATAAATTTTTCATTTTTTAATGAATTTAATTATTAATATTATGACTTGCCGATACATATGTCTATTAAATAGACTTAATTATATTTATGATAATTGTTCAATATACAACATACGTGCAAAATGTGATAAAATATGACAAGAATTCATCAATAATTTGCGTAAGAAAATTTTCGATCAACAATTGTTTTTCAAACGATGATTGCATCACTCATTCAACTCATTGCGAAGTTTTGTTTACTTGACATGCATACGATTTCGATTTGAATATCATTTGGCATCTCATCACCATAGGCTCGGACCCTATTTTTTAAAAAAACATCTCTTGCTGGAGCGCTGCAATTCATTTATCTTGTGAAAAATTCATGAATCTCGAATCATTTGCAAAACATAGCTTGACTTTATCGCTGAAATTTATTTTCATTTCGATGTGGTGCTTTGCTGTTTTGTTTGTGTTGTTGTTGTTGGTTGCCTTCGGTTTTTGAATTGTTTTTGTTTCCTTTTACTGTATCGTTGCATCCATTGCGTTTGTTCTTCGTTTTTTTTTTGTTGTTTGGTGGTATAAATGGTTGCCAACGTTTTCCAAGAGGCGGAATAACAAATTTGACATTTGTCGCGTCTCTGAGCGATTTCAATAGATATACTGTTTAATGTTAGCATATATGCATGGTCAAATTGTGATAGCAAACTGCTGTACTACCTATGCAACAATGAACAATAAGCCGAAATGAATGAAAAAAAAACACACATATACACACCGAAGAGTAGGGTGAGCGTATGAGCAGCCAACATCAAGTGGTAATATTCGTTTTGGCTTCGTACAGTATTGTTGGAAAGAGATTAAAATAATGGTCAGTCTGAGACTTGTGGGATGTTAAGGGTCATACATCATTAACTCGCTTGCTATTCATATGAGAATCATTTATCCGGATTTTCAATGTTTCCCAAAAATTGGAAGTGCATACCCGGCAAATACATATATGAGCAATAAAAGGAGTGCTCACTTTTTTTTGTTTCCATCATTCTTGCAGCTATATCAATGCATAGTATTTATTAAAGACCATATCGGCGAATGCGAACCGATGCGATGTGAAGCTCAATTGAAACGAGCTAAAATCTATTCAGAAAATGACGACCCAAGCGCAAAATGCAAACGCAAATTTCAATCGACCATCGAAACAAATAAAATTTTACTCGAAATCTACAATCTGGGACTGATGTAGATACTGTATAAGCCTACACAATGGCATCACATTGGATGAGAGTTATCCGATCTAAAAATGACTGGCTCAATTCGCATCAACACCATTTGTTATTTCGTGAGTGTTGGGCGCGCATAGTTAAAATACAGAGATGGAGGGAGAAAAAAATACCGTAAAATCAAATTGGTCAAAGCAAAATAGTAATTTTGTTGGTTATTTTTTTTCTCTTGTTTAAAGCAAATAATCCGTTACACTCCATTGAACACTGATCACATTTTCACTATCAAAACAATACGATCTATTGCATGTTATTATTCATCCTTCATTCAGTGAACAATACATTTTGAAGAGAAACGGGACTATGTACAGTGGTGAGTCAAACATTTCAACCTATCTAATCATGTCCAAAATATTTCAAATGAAAAATTCATTGAAAATGTTTTTGCTTCAAGTTTTAAGCAAACCCAATTGTATAGAACCATGCACTTCATTAAAACTAGGTAGAGTTTTGAAACTGTTTCCAATCGAATTTCCAAGGAAAAGTTTGCCTTACGAAACGAAAACTATTGAGTCTCTCTCTCTATTCTTCGTCGTTCGTCTTCTTTCTTTGTGAACAACCGAAACAAATTCACTTCCGAAATGTTTCACAGATATGAAATGGAATATTTCTGAGTTATTGTAAAATACTTTAAGCATTTTTGCATTTTCCGTTTGTTTGTTGTTATCATGGTATTGTTGGTTATGCTGGAATTATTTCATCTTTTCTCTGGTCTGCTATGAATTTTTGACCATAAAATTTATATGACATTGCATCACACATACGTATTGCGTTGAACTCGTACAACAACGAATAGAAAATCTACCATTTCAGTTAATTATATCGCATGAAATAATCGTAAATAATTTTTCCATTCTCCTACACTCGAATTCGGGCTCTCGCGCACGTTGGTCAATACACAAAATGAGTGTGTGTCTGTGTGGCCTGTGCGTACATGGTTGACCGGATTCGAGTGAAAAGCGATATAAATTTTATGAAAATCGTTTATGTTTTTGCATCGGTAACATGTTTCTAATAGTACCTATTGTGCAATACAATTACTTTATTACATTCAGATCGCTCGAAGGGTAATATTCTGTTCCTATATGGCATATGCGGTATTACATCACTATATTCTCGCAATACCCCAAAATGCATATTAAAATTAATTGTTGTTTTGTAGACACTTTCTTCATCGAATTTTTCACTCTTTTTCTTTCTCTCACCTTCTCGCTCTCCTTGTTCTCTGCATGTTCTCTTCTTTTTATTCCAAAATCAATTCGGGTTTATTGGAAAGTTTTTACATGATTCAGCATGATATTCCAAAATCCATTATGGTGTCCAATCCACGCAAATTTATTAAGTCATTTGCTTTAATTAATATTACGGTCAATGTGTAACATTTTGCATCCACGAAACGAATTAATACTCGGGTTTGGTGTGGACCAAACAAATTTTCGGGTTATCAAAAGCGTTTTCCGCTTATTTTGACCGAACCAATTTTCATTCACATTGCAATATCTATATATATACAATGTTATATTGAATGGGAAACAATTAAACACTTAGCTCATTGACAGATTAATTTGTACACATGTTGAAAAATCTTAATGGTGGCCAGTAGCCAATATAAAACTCCTCCAATCAATCGTAAATCACTTGGCAGCACTTGAGAGCACGTACCCTGAATTAACACATAACATTTAATAGATGTTTGTTATGTGCGTGTACGATGTGTGAGTACGATGATTGTTCGTCGCGTTTATGAGAGAAACTGAATCTACATTTTACATATACGACCACCATTTTGCATTAATTGAACTCTACCGTTTGCAGAAAGATGGAGAGAGAGGGAGAGAAATTCGAACATTGAACCAGTTTTTTTTTAATTGAATAGAAGCTGTTCGATTCATTTTGTGAAAGTTCGTTTTTCAACACAATTTTGATCGAATAAATGTACTTTTCTTTTGAATTTGTGCCGTTGAAGTTGTGTACATCCAAATTTGAAGATGAAGATAGAAAGAGAAAGTGCATATAAACTTTTAAATCACATCAATTTCGCTTATTCGTGCAATTCGATTCAGTAATTGAACTTCTTGCCATTCCAATTTGCCCGAATTAAATTTTGCAAATGTAAAAATGAGCGGCGGATAATAAGGCGGTGAATTCATCGTTATTAGCGCTAATGTGTATGAATTCATTTGGGAATATTGAGGACGAGAGGAAGAGAGAAAGAGAGAGAGAGAGAAAAGGAATGTAAGAGAAGTGAATTTGATCAAATACAGATCAAATTTGTAAGTGTATTGTGGGCAGCCGAGAGAGCATCAGTACAATGCAATGGCAAGTTTATTTTGAAAAAAATGGCAGTTTCCATTGAAAATTGAACATCGACGACTAAGATTACAACAAACCAATACACCGACGGCAGCACGAACAGATTGAAGTTCGATACGAATGCTTGGATTGTGATTGAAGCATCAACGTGCTTTGCCAAGAGCCGATCCACAAGATAAACGTATCGCATTTTGGTCCCTTGAAATGTATAATAGGTTTGAACAAAACTTTTGTTAATTAATTTATTACCAATGCTCTCTCAAACTAAAAACTACAAAATCCCACAAGCCACAAATGATTAAATTAGAGAATTTTGTTTGGAACAATTATTTTATTTCTCTTTGTCTCTCTCTCTCTCTCTCTATCACTATTCCTCTATGTATGAATATACTCCACCATTTTTTGTCCTATATATTCGTTTCATTGCGTTTGGTTCGGTGATGTTCTTCTCATTTTTCGCGCGCCTTTACTCTCTCTTTCCGATTCTCTCTCGTTCGGTGGAATTTGAGTTCGATGGATGAGTATTTTGTAAATGTTATGAGCAAATAACCGAAGCAGCTGATCCTGTGTGCAACTACACAAGTTTTCCGGATAAATAGACGGAGTTTTTTTACTATATATTTTGTATTTTTGTTATGCTCACATTCCAATCCGCCATAATAGCACCGGGCTTCGGTAAAGATATGTGCCTCGTTCATTGCATTTGGATGCATCTTCTTTTTTAGTTGAAAAACCCTTTTCCGAAATAACAATAATAGTTTTAACCGAAAACTGCAATAATTTCAAATAGAAAGTTTCTTATGTCTGTGACGACGGTTTATCTGGTCCTTTTTTCCGTTCGCATTTTGTGTTTTTCTCTCATTCTTCTGGGTGTGGGTTTGTTTTTCGAAGTTTTCCTTTTATTTTCCGTTGTAATTGTTGTTATGTTCTCCGAAGCCACATAATAGTTGCTCGAAACTTGTTTTTGTGTTTACACATACAATTGCATCAAAAACCGAAAATGAGTATACGTGTGCGTGGATGTGCGAGAGCAAGAGTATAAAAAGAATAATGATACGGAACACACAGACACATAAATAAATAAATGAATAATCGCTAGAAATAATTGCATCCCATATTTGCATTCACATTTGAATTTTTTTTTTTTTTTTTGAATTGGAAACATGGCGGCACATTCTACACTTCTTTTCAAAACTATTTCGAAAAGCAATTTTTTGTCATATCTCGACATCAAATTGCCGGCAATACAGTTCAAACTAAATATTTTATGAAGAACACATTCAAGTATTATGTTGACCATTATGAACATTTGTAATGCGAACTAACATTTCGGATATATAATGCAAACATTTCAGACTCGCCTCCTTCTTCGGCCAATCAACATTTGGTTTCGACTTTCAGCACCTTTATATTTCATTCAGAATGTTCTCGACAGTTGAAAAATGCAATACAATTCCTTTTAATTGTTTTACATATTGTTTTTCCTTCATTTTATGCCTGCAAACATATCAGAGTCTTCATTATTCAAAACGCTTAATTGAAACTAAAATGGCGAGTCGAAATCTAGAAGAGACGCTGGTTTTTGTTATCCACAATATCATATCAGATCTCCTCCACTTTCGATAGAGAGAGAAAAGTAATTATTGGCCAAATAATGCGCAAACATCACCAAAACATTCGATAAAAACAAACCAAAGAGGCTGCAATGCATTCAATCGCGTTCGGAGCATAGGCCAAAATAGATGATTGCGAATGTTGTGACCAAGTCAGTTTTTGTCGTATCATCCAATCGAATAAAGAAAAAAATTGGTAAATAAGTTCTCGACACTAAACGAAAGACAACGTCAGCCCCAAAAAAACTTATTGGCACAGCTTCGTCTTCCATTTAACTCGTTCAGCAAACATTAATCAAACTAGTGAAAAATAAGAAGTCATTGCAATGCAAAAATTCACAGGCGCCACAAAATTAAACCGCACAAATCTTGTGATTGTTTTTCTTCGCTTTTCACCATCTATTGGATGGGTTTGTCTCTTGGTTTTTTCTTTCTTATTTATCAAACATTTTGAAGGTGACTAATGGTAGCTCGCATCAACAATTATATTTCATTTTACTTGGTTTACCAAATTTATAGGATTTTTATAAATCCTGCAACCCATCACAGACAAGTGGACACACTTTGGTCTTTTTATGTCAATGATACGCTTTGCATATGCAAAAAGACCATCAGCCACAAATAAAAATGCAAAACAGATATAAATGGTTAGTTGACAATTGGCAAATATTTGTGAATGTGTAATTTCATCAAATTGATTTTCTAATCGATCAATTGAAATATCATCAAAATAAAGTGTTTAACGCCCTTTTGCTTCATTATATGCAAATTGAATGGTTTTCAGCCAAAAGTTATGTCTTATGTGCATGAACACGCTTCATTCCCAAAATCATCGATTTATTATGCTTTGTGCATAGCGACATTTCGTTCAACAATTGCCAAACACCCCTTTCTGATGCAAAAACCCGGTCATAAAACTATCGTTTATTTTATCGACGAGAAAATTAAATTCATCGTCGTTGGCAGTGAAAGTAATAGCTGCTTCTCCTATTTCAACGAAATTTTTTACAGATAAACGGTTTCGACCACATTTTATTCCAAATAAAGTTGATTGGTAGAGTGACGATGACGACACACTACTTGCATATAATGTGCGCACATACATTTTAAATGGTTCATCAACATAAAAGATGTAAAAAGAAAAACGGCGTTGACCACACATCCCGTATGAGATAGCCAAACGACCACATTCCAGATAAGTGTATCTCTCACTTCAGTATGAAATTAGTGCAATCATTCGGAGTAAAGTTTTCTACCATGTGTGTGTGTATATAGGTGGGTGTTTTTTTGCAGTGTTCGTGTACATTTTTTTCTCCTTTCTGTTGCACGTTACTTGTATATGGCTTTTACGTACGTACGGGTTATTTTCTTGAACATAAATGAGATCGACCCCATTATTTGCTGATGACTTTATACATTAGTAAATACGTATACATAACTTTCGCACCGCAACCAAACTTATTCACAGTTAAAATACGGCCAGAAAACCGAATAGCGGGAAAACTAGAAATAGATCCAGAACTTTCATACGACTGTTGAATTTTATAGTTAAAACGTATATTTTATAACCGAATTTCCCGTCGAGTATCCAATGGTGTATGATGTGATGTTAAAAAGAGGCTTGATATGGGTATGCGATGGATGGTGAAGGAGAGAGGAGACCAGGCAAATTACATTTAGTGATATATTCATGGCGATGCATTCGTCCACGAATTATGACCGCTTAGATCTGTTTGCATGCACATTTAATATCGCTTAATAATAGAATATGTATGCTGTTGAATGTGTGATATGGAATATATATTGGATGTCGGTACTAAGTTTTGCGGGTCCACGCTGACAAAATGATAAACAAATAATTCGAATTCAAACTCTTCGAAGTATTTTACATCTGCTTTTATTCGCTATCTTTCTCTCTCTCTCTGTCTATCTATCTCCCATTTCTTCTGTTTTTTTTTTATCTTATTCTATACTCTTTCTTACTTGAATTCATGGACGTTCACACTTTGCGAGGCAAAGTTCCAACGATATAGGCAGCAGGAGAAACGCTTTTGCATGTTCAATTGAAATGCTGGTAGTAGGGAAATCATGATGGAGCATTTTGAAGTGTCGAGGTTCAAAATGAAGTTTCATATCATTCAAATATTTACGTTTAGTTGTTCGAATGCGACGACACGATGAATGCATTCCAGCATCAGTCGAAGCAGCCGCACCAGCAGCAACAACAACAGCAAATGGGGGCCGAATTCGTTGCACTGTGAGAAAGAGTTACGTACGAATAACGAAGAGAATATGGAAGGAAGTGTATGATAGAAATAGGTGATGTGAAATTCCGGCCAAATATAATCCTATTGTGATTGTGCTGCACAAATACTGGTAGAAAGGCCCGGAATTGTACCTCAATAAAATCATTGCGCAACAAACAACATGCACAGTGCACATACACATACAAACACACATACACCCAACGACAATTTAAAAGTAAAACAAGAAATGCTGACAGAACCTGGCGGATAAATTAATTTTCTTCGTGTTTAATTGAATCGTAGCGTAAAGCGTATTAGGTATTAAAAATATGATTATATGTGTGGTACTGTCATGCTAAACTGTGTACTGCATAGCTCTGTTCATGCCATTTTCTCAACCAAACAACCTACAAACATACACATACATACATGCCAAGATATACATGTACCAATGATGGTTTTCCTCTACCAAATTAATATTGTGTTCTGAATTTTGATTGTTTTCTAGGTTGCTTTTCCTAGAACCTATCCCATTATTTGTGTTTTTGTGCGTATTAATCGTATACATCGCATATATACGTTATAGTAAATGCCATCTTGGTCATACATCCTGTCACGGACGAAAATCCAAGTACCGACTTTATTTATAAATAAATGTTGGTGTTTACTTTCGTCCTGATGCTGCTTCTGTGGCTGTTATGGCAAATGGAAAAAGAAACCGAATAGAGAAACACCTATCTCTACCGAATGTTGTGCATAATTTTGAATAGAGTTTGGTTTTGTTTCATAAAATGCCGCGTACTACGTGTAAATGCGTTTCTCTATATATATAACATAAAAACATTTCCAGGATAAATAAATTTGGTTAGAAACTTTTTACTTGGTAAATTAAATGACTTTAATTGTTGGTTTTTGAAAATTGAACCTTTTGTGCTTGAATTGGATGGAATTGAGAGGATGGCATCAACGATAATTCAGCACCACCCCGAATCGAAATAAAACATTCAAATTAGGTCACAGAATGGGTGAGCGTGATTTTGTCACTTATAATGGACTAAAATTTGCATGCGTAACATTATTATTAAATTTTTTCTTTTTCAAAATAAAATCAATGCCATCAGTTTCATTCTTATCAGATTCACATTCTCTCTGTCTCCTGACAACATTCTATTATTGAATTATAAGTTCGTTCCAGCAATAGAATCAACCAGATCATCGCAAATGGTGTTACATAAAAAAAATCAAAAATAAAAAAGAGAAAAAAAGCCATAGATGGTCTAGTTGTATCGTAATTCACATTGGATTATTAAATAGAACTTGATATGGTGAAGCTTTCAGTGTTTGAAACCAAGTTTTAGTGGCACCCCAAGCTCAGCGTAATTTTCATATCAACAGATTTACTCTTCCGTTTCGTCAACTCTTTACACTGAATTTGGTGATACACACCAAACTGTCAGATTCAATTCTGAATTTGGCCAAATTTCATCAATCAAAACTTATACCAAGTCCTTAAAATATACAACAGCCGCACAAGTATTTAAATTAATTCATCGGCTTTGCTGTGTATTTGTGTGTGTGTGTGTGCGCCCGCGCGCGCGTGTGTGTGTTATTCAATTGCTCGTTAAGTTTACATAAATTGAATATTATTTGCCACTTGTTAAATAACTTGACGTTATTATTTGCCACTCTTTGTTCGTAACAGTATGTGACACTGCTGAAGTTATTAAGAGTTATGAGTTTCATAAAATTAATTAATAAACCTTTTTGGCCAATCACATTTCACAAAGTTGATTTCAATATTACAAAATAATGAATCAACAATCAGTCGTGACACATTGAATTCAACGTGCTTTCCATCTGAAATCGATTCTTGGTTTGCCTCTCTTTTTAGCCAACTTCCTATGTATTCAAAGTGTACAGAGAGAACGACATCCATTTAATTTAAATATATACTATATATTCGGAAAGAGACCGTATTTGAAAGGATGTAAAACCCAAAGTGACCTCTTTTATTTAAATATTCATAATGCGATATGGTATTCGACAATTCTATTTATGACTCGGTAAACTTTTGTCGGAAAACTCAATTACATGCATATCTTGTTGCTGTGTGCTATATTCTATGTCTATTATTATTGATGACACTGAAGTCATTGTAAACAGTTCGTAGTTGATGTTAGATTATCATCACTTTTTTTTGTACATTTGTCGAAACCGGTAACGTTATGCAAATTGAACATTTGAATTAAAGCAGATTAGTTTGAGGTATTTATTATTTATTCGAATGATGTGTGTGTGTGCAATGCATTTCAAGGTAAATAGTCTCACACATTTTCATTGCTTTGATCATCTTTGATAGCGCTACGTTTGTGTGAAATTATTTTTTAATTCATCAAATCTCGCAAATTGTCCAGCAGCAAAATAATTGAATTGAATGCTGCTGATGATGCTGATTCTGCTGCGAATAGTTTAATGTTGAAATTAACATCATTTCACCATGTCAACATGGCTACCAAAAATGGGAGAATATTCCTCACTCATTCGCTCTCTCTTTCTCTCATTTGAAAAAGTGGAACATGACAAATAGTAATAAATTCTATTTATTCTTGACTCTTGGTAACGACTGGACAAATGTTGAATCAAGAGTGCTACAACAAGAATGAATGCGAACGCAATGAAGGTAATTGTTCAAAATAAAATTAAAGCCACCTAGTTTCTGCGAATTGCAAGAAGACCAAAAAAAATAATAGCCACCACATTCGAATGCAATATTCAAGATGAATAAAAAAAAATAATTAAAAAAGATTGAGATAAAAGTTTCATTCGAAATTATTTGGCACGTTCCGTTTGCGAACGTCTTGCATAAGTCGTTGAGTAAATTTGTAATTATGAAAGCAAATTTGGTGAACAAAAATTGCGGTATCATAATAATGTGTACGATGTACGTGCAATCAGAAAATTTTTACCTTGAAAAGTTTGTATGCATAAGTTGTTGGACAGAAAGTAAGGAATGAAAAAAAAAACACACACACTGAGAGAAACACATCGGATTGAAATTACGCGGGTAAAAAAAAATCTAATTTCAAGCACCGCAATCGTGTTCACATTTTCCATTCCACTTTTCAAACTCATGAGACAAAGATTCCACTCCGAACATTGCAAATAGAATACACAATGTGTACAATCTATTTCGGCCAAAATGAGATAAAAACGATTTTTACCGGGTAAAATCGAATGAGTTCGTTTTGTGTAAATGTGTGTGTGCTGTAGAGTTTCATATACCGTATTTTTTTATACTTATTTTTGCGCCACACGTTGCTTTCGTTTTTTTTTTATCACCTAGCCGAATTGAGCGTGGCAAAATATAGGCGCACATTCAAATGGTTGAATGCAAAAGCTTCAGACCTTGTCTCATGCGAATTCTTCTTGAAATTTTTATTATTAACACCCGTATATTTCGTAACCATAAAAATAAAATCAGCACTATATGATCCAACACATTTGCGCATCGCATTGCATCGAAAGTGCTCTTTAGTATTTATTTCTCATTGCGTTTTCTTGTTTGCCGTTTTTTGACTCCCTATCTCCATTTTCTTTTTACCGTTTTTGCAATGGTGCTTGCCGGTTTGTATGGCTAAGTGTATGTGTGTTTGTGTTGAGTGTTTTGTGCCCGTTTTCTCGTGTAAAGTGTTGGTGCATAAATAGACGTAGGAACACAATAAAGAGCAGCGACAATACATCACACACTAAAATGTAAAAGATCTTGCACACTTCACACGCGAATGAAAGCGTGTGCAAAAACACTCTCCGAGAAAAAAAACGTGTGCAAAAACACCATGGACTCCTTAATATAAGCGCTAACAAAATGTGGAAATGGCTGTTGTTGTGGCCCGCACCGTATATATATATATATATATAATTGTGTGTGTGCTCGAATGTGTTTATTATTGTGCGTTTTTCTGCTTCATTTTACACGACTGTGGAACACTGGCATTCTGCAGTACACATTGTTCATTTGCAATTATTTGTACCTGTGTAAATTTAAAGTTATGACTTATCATTTTTTTTCACACGCTTTCTCTTTCTCTTGTTCTGTCGCTTTCATGTGAAAATGGTGAATTACATTTTCTCTATTTCTCTCTCGCTCGCTTAAATTACGATCGTACATGCTTATTTTTCGTACACATTGCTATATATATATATATTTTACCGTTTTCATTTTGCAATTTAACTGCGAATCCATTTTAATTAGATTTTAGATCAAAGTTCATGTTTTCACCGCGTCAATTTTCCGCTTTTTCTACTGGTTCGTAATTTGGTTTGAATTTCATTTCACGAAAGATACTTTTATAATTCACGCTTGTGATTCAATCAACAGCAAGTTTTTGGTTTTTCTTTTTTGTTATCAATGTTGTTGTGTATATGAAAAAAAATTGGTAACACTTTTCGAAAGATTTTTTTTTTCATTTCGTTCATTTTCATCATCTAAAAGTCAATTGTATGAACAAACGGTGAATCTTTCTCGGTTGGAAGTTTAGCTAACCTCATTTCTTTAAAATTTCAAATTTAATGTTCGCTGCTAACAAGAATGAGGTAGCAAGAGCAAAAGGGAGAACTTGAAGCGAAAAAAAATTTATTCATTGTTGCGACGTTATTCTGGTTATATGCTAGACATTTTCGCAGCGTAGTGACACTATTGCCCATACCGCAGTACAATATTAATACTTATAAATAAGAAAGGAACATTGCATAAAAAGTGGCCTTGTGATGTCTTGCCCTTCTATCAGCGCCCGTCTGTAGTCGATCTTCACATAATATTATTTGGCAAAATAAACATTAATTTTCATATTTTAGCCGCTTGTTGTGTGGCTGCGCTGTGAACAATATTTATTTGCACCGAGGCACAACGCATACACAACCACACACATACTTAGACGGTACACCGACCGATTTTTTTCTTCTTCTTGCATTGTCTATAATTTGGCTTTTGGCTGAATTAACGGTAAATTACATTGAGTGTGGCGGGGGTAGTTATGTAGTAGATTAAGCGCACCAATACTCTTGAGACTGGAATCTATGTGCGATACGAGAAGTATGGTGAGGGCAACACGAGAGAGAGAGAGTGATATAAAGAAGACAGAAAGAAAGAATAAAATTGCGAGCGCGAATGAAAGAGAAAGGGAAAAATTACACGGAGAACAAATGATGGTGCAATGGGAAACTAGGGGATCTGATATAACAACGATGGCTGGCATTTGTGGCATTTGCGGCATTACCATCAACAACGATAACTGCAGATCTGAACAAATAGCATTACGCAGACGGATCGCAAATTTCAAAATGTGTTTTATTAAATTTTTCGGCATTTTATGTGTAAATGTGTGTTAGTAGCAACAAAGCCGCCGATGCACTTATGGATCATCACGTGCCCAGCAACGAAAGATTTGTCGAGAGGAACCGTGTAAGGAACGTACGCAGGTCAAAGGTATGCGAAATACAAAAAAAAAACAAAACAACCGCATCGAATTACCACACAATAACGGCAATAAAAACTATGCCGAACAAAAATGAGCCAAACTTATTACACTAATACATGTATCGTTGGGCTGAGAGATACAGATTAAAAGAGAAAGAGTTCGTAAACACATACATACACGTGCGCGTAAGAGAGAGAGAGAGAGAGAAAACAACAACAAGAAGAACCAACATTAAGCACTCTCAATTCATATGGTAACGAATATGAGTGCGTGTTTATGCTATTCAACCTTCAAAAACCACGCGCACTTTGAATAAATGTTGCAGTTAAAATGTTTCTTGAAAACTTTTGTCCATTATACTGAAAAAGGCGACAACAAATCCCCATAATACCGGGATGTTGTGTATATGAGTGAGTTAAATATGAACCGAACATTAAACACACATAACATACATACATCAAATGATAAACATATTATGATACAAGAAACCAAACGGAAAGAACGCACCAGCTCGACTTGCTTAAACAAAACAACTCGGTTTGATGCAAATGGTTCGGCTCTTTCCTTGCTCACTTCCAAGGAAATTCAGCCCCGAAGATTTCTCTTTCTCGGCGTCTCTTTCTCATTTTCATTTTCTCTATATGTTTCGATGTGCTGTATTAAACCGAATATTGCAGTGCATACATAAATAATTATGTGAGACACGTAAAATATAAACGACATACGAGCGATGGAGTTGAATTTTGTGACGCAGAATAAAATGGTGAACTTAAATTACAACGGCACAATCTATTATAAAATATGAAATTACTTTGACAATGTTTATAGTGTTCATCATATAACCTCAAAAATGGTAAGCGACCATATATGCCATCTCACCCATATATATATATCTCATATAAATGTTTATAATTCCTGTGTGCGCGCGTCAACTACTATGCATATATTTATATATAGAAATATTGTGAAAATCACAAAAACCCTACCAAACATTCTCATTTTCATCCATAAGCAGGCAATTTGCACCTTGCATTCAACTCAAATTTGAATTCACATTCAGTTACAAGGATATTCAATAAAAACAAAAACCGTATTCGTTCGGTTTGCCGGAAGTTCACGTGATTTTCTGATTTTCACATTTTGGTATCGGGAATTTGGCCTGCAAACGTCTTTCTCTCTCTTTCAGAAACACAATAACAAAGGGGAAGCGAGTGAAGCAAATAGGCTTTGGTACTACTCTGTATGACAGGCACAAGAAGTTCACATAAATATATTATAATAAATTACAATGAGACCACATTATGTGAAAAGTTAAACTGCTTTTAGTTTATAAAATAGGCCACCAGAGAAATTACACGGAATTTTCAATGTGGTTGTGGCATTGCCATCGATTCTTTACTTACAAAGAGTACATGTGCAATGTTGCACAACCGTAAAAATTGGCGTGACATATTCCTGAAAATGGGCAAATGAATACATTCAGATACACAAACGTACGCAAGTCTTCAAGCGAAGTGTGCAAATCAGCGAGCGATGAATGTTTTCGTGGCTTTGCTCTATATATTCTATATAGGCCTAAATAGCTTGTTGAGAGTTCGGTTCACATCGATTCGATTGAAAATGAAGCCATAAAAGCTGCTTTGGTAAGCAATGTTTGCGTGTATATTACGTCCTGTGCATATGGTTGAGCATGCGAATGTTTGGCCTGCGTCGAAAACAATTTATAATATCGCAATGCTGCACATCAGCCAGTGTGCTCAGCCTTTCGACATACATACGCATACACCGCATAAATACACAAACACACAGTTTTGCTGTATTGTTCTCTCTCTATTCGCCTCATAATCATAATATATTTTCCATTTTGCGAGATGGCTTCGAACATAAATTAAAAAAAAGAAACGAGAGAGATAGAGAGAGAAAGAGAAGGGAGAAAAAAAGAAGACTCGTTGTGGTACTGTATGTCTTCTAATTAGACCGTGTGACACGTTCCAAAATGGTGAGTAGTATTTTAATGATATTGTACGGTGTGTTCTAGTTAATTAGAAGCCGAGTTTTTGCCACACAATATTTTTGCACATGCATATCATACAGATAAGACTGAAAACGGGGAACAATTTAACAACCTTCATTTTCACACTTAAACTATAAACACATATCCAAGTGCATTATGATGCGACCGTGTTTTATGTGACGGTCTTTTTTTTTGCTTAAATATAAACGAAAGCCTCAATTCATTGCATATAGGCGACGCCGTACACAAAACAATCTGACAACCAAACCAGACTTGAAATTGATATACGTCGTTTGACTAAAAGCTCAGGCCAAATGTCCACCACACACACACACACACACGCGCGGATCATATACACATATTCATTTCTTCATGTGTTTACTTTCAAGATTGTCGGAATTTTCGATGCATGCAGTTGAATGTAGATCAATATCAATAATACATTGGCAGTACAAAATATTTTCGAATGAAAATCTGTACGGCAAAATCCAAATCTTGGTTCGGCCATGGAATTTGAAAGGCAACACGTAAAGAGATACACTATGAAATATGTATGTGTGTGCGTATGCGTGTAGTGTGTGTGTTAAACAACGGCAGATTTATGTGAAAGAAAAACAAATAAACAGCCACTATGGGCACAGCATCAAGGGCTGCTAAGTTTACACATAAACACAACGAGCACGTATGCAAATAAATGACACATTTAGCGAACGTAATCATCCGCCCGTTTCCCTGTTCCTATACTGTACACACACACACACAAACACACACATATTCATTATACACTAAAAGTGAATAAAGAAAGAAATAGATTATTTGATAATGATCCCCAGCTCGTGTACTTTGGCCTGAGTAATACGGGTTTGGTAACGCGCGCAATGTGCAAATACTTTTATATGACACTTTGCTAATAAGCAGATAAATGTAACACTTTCAACTTTTGCATGGATCCATATCAGTCATTTCAAAGCGCATTTACAGGATATTGCAAACAAAGTTCAAGCATAAGAAGAAGATGATGATGATGGAGCTATAATATGTACAAAGTACATATAGCACAAACAAAATGGTAAACTTTTTAACGAGAAAACGACGAAAACATCGCACGCGTCTAAATGGAAATTCAAATCGTTCAATTGCTGAAAAGAAAGTTTGCGGCGTCGATTAATTACATTCAATAAGGGTAAGTGATGTTCAACGGTATGTGTGGCATGGAACAAATGAGATTGAGATTGTTGTTGTTGTTATTGTCACCGTCTTTCCCTTTGTCTTTCACATTCTCACAGAGAAAAAAAACACACAAAATCTGCACTGAACTAGGAACAACGGCAACAGAAAGCCTCATGAAATTCGTTTTAATAACAAAATATGAGTCATTAAATCCCATATCACAAAGCTCTCGTGTGTTGCATGCATTGATTGTTTAGATGTAGAGAAGTTATTGCCATTTCCCTTGTTACATGGTGGTAGTTTTTTTTTATTCGCTTGTTCTCTTCTCGACTATACTCACATTTGATGATGAACAGTCTGAGAACATGAGCACTTTTCTGCACACACATATATATATCGCGTGTTTGATTCATTCAGCCGGTAGAAATGTGCAGCCAAAGATCCATCACCAACTCATAAACAATCGAAATGCAGTGCATGTTTGTGCGGGAAAGAAGAAAAAGCAGTGTCATTGTTACCGTAAGAAATGACGTCAATTAGTAATGTATGTGCCCTATACACTCGATAAGAGATTAACAACCGAAACGCTTTACCAATGCCAACACCGAAATATGAGAGCACCGTTACCATACGTGAATGTTTGTATGCCAAAACATAAAAATGAATTGGTAATCTATTTTTATACTCTTCACAGATATACAGACGTAGATACCATTTCTTCCTTCTCTCCCTGTCTGTCTCACTTTCACTCGTCCAATCACATGGATATTGAAGAATTTCTTCGCTACCAGTGTCGGCTAATGTTTTGAGATTGCGAGAATGTGTGCATCCGTGTTTTGAAATTGATAAGCTGCACTTGACTTTAGGGCATTAAATCTCAGCAATGAGAGCGTGCGTATGCACAGCAATCGGATTTGATCTATTGAGCGATTTATTTTTATATATTTTTTTTTCTTTCTTCTCTCTTGTTCCAAATGCAATTAGATTATCGTGCAAAAGTCGATCTTTGATTTCGTTGTCGTTTGTCATCGTATGTATGGAAAAATGGTTTGGTGCGATGGTCGCGCATCGATGCGAATCAGCACGAATATATGGTAAATCAATTACACACAAGACTTGATATCAAAATTAAAAATCTTTTTGCAAAATGTTGGGCGCCAATGTGACTGCACGCGGTAAAAACATATTATGGTATGGATTAACTTGGTTGGTTGACGCTGTTTTTTTGTTTGTTGATTGTTCATCGTTCAGAAATATGAGTGCAATGGAAATGAGTAATCCTTGTGACAAGTCTATTGTTTGTCTTTTCTTCATAAATGTTTTTCGGGCTTAAAATTATTCCGGGCGCACACATATACACACAATGATTTGAAGAAATGTGCTATTTTTCACCAAATACATTTTACGCCGATAGCCGCGCGCTATTCATTTTCGTAATATGTCTTGTAATTTATTTTTAATCAATCATTTTGAGAACGTATATATATTTTTTGTTGCTCCGTCGTCTCGCTCATTGGGCTTGAAAATGAAATGAAATGCGAATCAATGCAAAATGTATATACATATCTTTTGTTACATCGAAAATAGAATACAAACATATAACAACAAGAGTACCTTTGCCTAAATTTCTCATCACTATACACCACGCGCGAACGTTTGTGTTTGTGTGTGTGTGTTTCATTTTTGTTTTTGCCCCCAAAGAATCTAACATAAACACGCGTTTATTTATTAATATTGAATGGCAGCTCAGCCGCGTGATGATAGAAGCGACACAACAAATAATATATAAATATAAAACAGAAAAACGGAACATAATAAAGAAAATACATGCTAAACCAACATAATTTGCTGTGAATGCGTTGTCAAAGCTCACGTTATATTAAAACATTTATTTTTGCAAATCATGACAACATAAATGGCTCAACGAACATTTCTCATGCGTGCTCGCTCTCTATTTCTCTTTTCGTTTCTCTCTCTTTCTCTTTCTCGCTCTCTTTTGCACACAATCAATTTAGCAAAATGTTCGTCTATCCTTTTTTTTTTTCGTCGTGAGAACATAGAATGGTTGCCATATTCTCTGATATCACTTTTTTTTAATGTTTCAATGCTTATTATTGTGATTATGATTTTATGATTATTATTATCATTGTTGTTCTTTTTTTTCCTTGGCACTCTATGTATCGGTGCGTATAATTGTGAAAATAAGCTGTACACTCACTGAAAAAACGCAATCTATTCAGGCTGGTTGACAATGGATTAAAAAGTGTGAATTTCGCAAAAATGATTGTACTGCGGATATGTGCTTGTGCATGTATTTTGCTATGTGTTTTTTATCATTTACGAGCATTTTTTTTACAGTGAGATTTGATCCATTGTTGTGTGTTACGTGTGTGTTTTTTTTTTTTTGTTAAAATTCCAAATTCACTCGACGAAATGTCTGATTTTCTGATTTACATATACAAAAAAAAATTGAGGAAATAACATGTGCGAATCGCATGCATAGTCATGTGTAACATTCTATTCATTCTACAGCGTTCACATGAGCTATAGCCGTATATTTCCATATTGCATATAAAATTCGATTTGTTGGACACTATCCGCTTACCTCAGAGATTGTGTTGGAACTTTGCTTAAAACAAGAGAAAAAAAAACGACTAACAGTTGAATGGAAAAAAGAGCCCCCGTAGCAGTAGCGAGTTAAATGTGTTTTGAACTTGTTCGATGGAAAAACGGAAGAAAAAAAAAATACAACGGACAATCTGATACTTGACTACGTTCAATATTAATTTCATTTTCCGAAATGACTGTTGTGATTTTCCGCTTGATCAATACCGAATATTGTTATACAATACCGAATCAATTTAGTGGTTTGCATACCGTTTGTCGTGCGGCCCCCACAGAAAATTCAACTAATTTCAGTTCAAATACAACAGAACCAAATGACCAATCAATTGTTTGCCTGTTTGTATCATTATTAAAATTATTGAGTAATCGCATGAACATAAGTATATAGTCGAGTCGATGTATAGTTATTCGGGCGCATAGCGATAAGCCAATGTAAAATTTAAGACAGTTTATTGTCTTGTCATCGCATTTATGAATATAAAAGATAACCAAATGGCATATTGTTTTGTATCGATGATTACCTGTCACATAAACAAATAAAACATTCAATAGCGGGGTATCCAGGCACTGGCATACATTGAATACTTCGGCTATTCAACTATTTAAGCATTTAGAATGCCACTCAAATTCATGGCAAACCTTTCGATTCAGTATCGTTTCTTCCCGTGAAAAGTGTATGAACTAGATAATTTGAAAATCGGTCACATAGAAAATATTTCTAATTTATATTCGACATATGAGCCATTTGCATAAAAATGATCGAACTAATTAAGCAGAGAAATCAGCCCACCACTTCAAAATGGTCTGAAAATAACATAACAAAAACAAACAATTAGCCAAAAAAAGAAACTACTGACTAAGCATTTCTGCAAGGCAAACCAAGCGAAACAATAGAAACATTTGATCAGAATGGACATTTATTTACAGAGAAAAATCGACAAAAATGTATGGTGAACCATGCATTTCGTTGTTCAATGTAACTGAAGTAAACTATGCGGCTCAACTGACAATTTTCTGCCGCATTTACCAGTGACAAGGAATTCATTTTCATTTTTGCTCGATTTTTTTTGTTCTCGTTCGATGGAGACAAAAATATTTTTGACCAAAAAATGACACACACACACACACATCAGACGCTTGTGTCATTTTGATTTTGTTGCTTGATTTGGTGGTAATCGAAACGGCCAATTCGTTTGTATATGTATGTGGTGAATGCAATGTGGTGCTGGCTTTCATTTCACTGTGATTGAGTTTCGATTTTCGGCCCCGATCCTTCAATTGGGTATAGGTTACAATTTGTTTTTCGTCGAATTGTTATCGTTTCAAACCATATGAATTGATTTTTATTGAGTTTTATGCCTCATATGATTTAATACAATTGTATTGCATGAGTATTTAATGTGTATCTTGATTTCGTGAGCCCGGCTTCAGGGCAAAATACGTTGCCAAAATGTGAAACCGATTTTTGGTTTATTTCCTGCGTATTTTGGCCTTGATGAAGCAATCACATATACTGACGCCATATTATGTTCATATTTATTTATTATGGATTGCGCGTCCAGAAAACCAATGAGCCGACAATATGCGCTCGCTTATTGGGATAAATTGAATTGACATGGATTTGTTTGATGTGCCAAATGCATATTATTATTCTATTTTGTGAGTTGATTTACCATGCATTGCATCGTACATTCAATATTCAAACAAAAGATGTATGATTTTATTATTTTTAATTTTATAAATTTCATCAAACATCAAATGGATTCAATTTTCCGCTGATGATTATCTCGAATGATTGCATGGAAACCATAGAAAGGATGTCTAAAACATAAAATTGAAGAGATTGGCATGATAAAAAGAAGAAGTCGATTTCGGTTTTTTTTTTTCAAACGCAATTATGAACGACATATATAATTTTATTCGAGGGATTTTTGGTTGCGGTTGAACAACAATACCAACAATGGAAAACTATCAACCTAGAAAATCTGCTAAAAACAATCAGGAAGATGCATAAAAAAAGGCTCATTCCATATACACACAATATAAATGTATTATTGCCGATGGACGTGGTGACACAACGAGCAGCACAACATTTCGAACCCATAGAAATCCATTTTTGAAGATACTGAACATTGAACACATTGCAAGACATTTTTTTCTTCTTTTTTCTCTTTCGCTCTCTCACTCTCGCCTTCCATTTTCGCTCAACCGAATTATTGAATTCAATGGAGCAAACACAATGGAGATAACACTGAGGTATAAAACAACCATCAATCGAAATTGTGAATAAACACGTCTCACAATCGTCAAATCTCTTGAATCACGAAGCATTGGATGAAAGCGCGCGTAATGCGAGTCTTGTATTGCGTGCGTCCGATTTCTTGTTCGCCTGCCCATTCAGAAATGTATGTGCTTGGGTGTGTGTATGCATTGTATTCAATTTGAGCGCACAATAATTTAGATAGAATGGAGCCTCAAAAATGGATTTGTACAGCAATCGACCTGGGTCTGCCGTACACAAATGCACATCGAAAATGGTTTCTATTAAATTCAAGTCAACCGATTATGGACTGAAAACAATTTAAAAAGAAGGGTTAATCGAAATGTGAGATCTAAGGTCGACTAACAGTCATTTTGGATGAATTTTTTTTGTGTCGCTTTTATGTGTGTAGAGTGTATGTGTGATGAGTTCGTGCGTTCCTATTTTATCCGAATTATTGTGTACGCAACATACAATACGTGTATCTGAGATAAGGGGGAGGGGGGAGGGAGACGGAGTGAGTGAGTATTTTGCTTTTGCTTAATAATCGACAGGATTTCGGACCAATCTGAAATGTTGCGTACAGGCCATTTGAACGTTTGGTCGTTGCACGTGACATTTGAATACAAAACCGTTTGTGTAATTGTATTCGAGCACACAAAACAAATCTTGATTGACCCGCTCTCTCTCTCTCTCTCTCTCTCGCTCTGGGTCTCCTTTTCTCCATTTTCCATTCAATACACTCTCAAATTATGTGCGAGCACTTCGAAATATTTGTTTGCATCCTAGGTGAATTTGCAACACGATGATTTTCAATTACCATGTTCAATGGAAAATATTTTATCTCTTTTATGTGTATGTGTGCACTGTACTTTATATACGCTTCATCATAATTCCGAAGATATCTTGAAAATTTAGCAGCTGAATTGGAAAGTTTGGTAGCTAATTTATGAAATCAATCAATATGATTGCGCTGATATGCATAAGCCGTACATGCAAGTAATCGGATAAATAAACTGTATGGAGAAGAAGAAGTTGCAATAGAGATAAATGAGCACAGTGGTTCCTTTGCATGCTTGAATTGGCATTGAGCATTAGCCCCTTCAAAAGTTCTATTCCATAATTGGCATGGTTTTTATAGTAGTAAACATTTCGGGGAAAAAAAACATAGTTAAAATTCTTTCTCGTATGATTTTTTTCTATTCATTTCTTCTTTTCATCAAAATGTAGCAACAATGAAAGCGCGAACTTCAGAACAATGAAAAATGCCAACCGAAACAAAAACTTAAAAAAAGAAACAATCTTGCCACTGCCTGTTATTGTGCATAAAACGCTGTTATCACTGAGATGTACACGTGTTTTGAACCATCATACAAATCGGAATCTGTATAAGTAAACGAACACGTGTGGAGCTTAAACTCGCATTCATTTTCGGTTTTATAATTTTCGAAACGAGAATTTCAAAGCCGTAAGTGCATTGCTCAGTGTGTTCATATATCACATTTAAATTGAAATGTCACTGTCACTGCTCACTCTTTCTCTCCTTCTCATTCCCTCTCTCTCTCTCTCTCTCTCTCTCTCTCTCTGTCGCTAGCTAGCTCGTTTGTCCAATATGCATTGGTCAAACTGACTACAGATTTACTAAGTCCAATTTGCATATTTGAATTTTGCAACATAAATATAAATGTACAAACCAAAATTGAATTGCATAATTCGAAAAGGCAATCTCTGAATTTGCTGCGGATTATGAGTTTTTGCAACAAAACAAATGAAATGTAAACGACAAACAAAAACATTGATGGATTTTCCTGAGTATGCTGTGGTTAAAGTTCAACCAAACAAACATAACTCTCTTCGTAACGCATCTACACTACATATATGCTATGGATGAGAGAAAAAAACCATTGCAAGCATTTGGCTTGTAACACGAGACATACTCGCTGCATTCAAATAATTGACTTTAAATGCTACGTTCGATTGATTTTGGTAAATGTGATTTCATCGCATCGAACTTCTCATTAGCAAACCTATAATTTTGACATCAACAAAAAAAGAAAACTCCCGAAATGCGCGCTTGTTGGTCACGTGAATGAAACACGTGATTTTATTTTAAGCAACGCAAGCAGGGAGAAATAAATACTGACTCTTGTATGGAGACTTCCACTTGAAATAAATGCGTTTAGCGTACCATTTCAACCATAACCATGTACTTAAACCTAAAGAGTTGATGATGACTATTCTGTTCTCGCAAAAGAAAACCATATTTTTTTCGATTTTATTTGATTCACAGCAAAAAAGGAAGATTCCAATTTAAATATATATATAAAGTTGTTCATTTTTTGTTCGTCCATGCACACTCTTCTCACCCATTGTGGAAGATGCTCTCGGTACAACTTTCATGGTATTTCCTGTTATCATAACTTAATAGTTACTAACGACAGAAAATATATTGTATATAAAAGGGAAATAAAACTGTACTTACCGATCTCAAGCTCAACAGCAAATATCACAAGCGCCCAAAGCAACCACGGTGCTCGTTGCGAGTGAAGGTTTCGAGAATACATGGTGTGAGATGAAATTTGTGATGAATATCGATTTAAATTGATAGATGCGCTCATCAAATGAATTTCTTTGGATTTAATTTCTTCTGACTGTTGCTTCTTTCGAACTGGTGTTCGTAGTTGTCTTTTGTATTACTCGCTTATATCGTATTAGCACACATGAACTGAGAAACGTAATATTCACTTCGATTTTTAGTGTTTATCTTCTATTTTCCAAATGGCCAAATTTTTCAGTTGCAACGATTTGTAGTTTTTCACTGAATATCAATGCGTTCGTCTCTGCTTATCTGCAAATAGAAAAATAATAATAATAAAGGTAATGATGAAAATGTATCCATATTTTTTCATTTATATATTTAAAAAAAATCGATTTTCCAAACGCATTTCATGCAACCTCAAGGAAGAACCAACATAGCACATAATAAATTGTTAACATTAATACAATATCAAATATCGAGAAATATATCGTTTACTTCATTCTCTGTATATCTATATTTTTGGGCAAAATATAAACGATTTGTATTTGAATTTCGTTTCGTTTATTCTACTTCCTATTTTGCTTTTGCTCTATCTTGTTTCTTTTTCGCTAGTGTGCTTCAACGGAAATTTCTTGAGCACATTTTATTGATATGAATTTAAACGAAAATTTTATACATCGTAGAGTAGTCGAGAGAGAAAAAGAATTGTCAAAGATATCTTTTTTTCTATACTTTTGGCAAAACGTTCAAACCATAATCGCATATATTACGTTCATACCAAAAAAAAAAAAAAAACAAGCGGAAAAACGAAGATTTCTATGCCTGACAGCGTGTATGTGTATATGTGGATTTTGATTCAAATAATCTTGATATATGATGTGATATTATAGCATTAAAAACTATTTGCTGCAGGAAATAGAAATGCAGTCGTTGTCGTTTTTCTTTTCTATTTGTGACTTTGTGCAGACTATTTCCTTTAGTTCGTCTTTCAATTTCTTGAAAATCGATGTTTTGTCGTCGAAGATTACCCCATCGATGTCTACTGTTACGTAAATGCAAATATGTACACACCAACACAGACACACACATACATTTGTTGTTCAGTTTGACTTTGATTTTACAAATTACCAAACACACGCAGAGCAAATCACAACAAATTGAAAACAACAGAGCGTTTCAATGGAAATAAGATGAAATGATCGGGCGGGGCATGAGAGAGCGTCAATCGATATGCATTTCGTTTTATTTAATTAAACATATACTTCATGTTGTTCTCTAGAAATTCGTAATTACTTGAACATTTCATTGCATAAACCTTCGCACTCTCGATCCAATTTTATACGGTTACGACATCATACAAAATGTGAAATAGCTTTGAAAACTGTATCAAATTCTCTCTCTCTCTCTCGCTGGCAAAATAAGCTCAAATCCCATAATCAGCATCGAATTCTGGTACGATTAATGTTTAACGGCAACAATTACACGCCGATTTGGCGGAGATAGAGGGATATATTGAGCGCGCATTGAAGCAAATTTGGCGGCGAGCATACTTGCAAAATTATCGCTCCGTTATTATCTGCTTTTGTGAGATAAATATTCTCGTTTTTCATATTTAATTGAATGTATTGTTGCAAACTGTCGACGGTATTAATTGGAATAAATTATGCAAGCAAAAGTTGTTGCTCTTCAGGGATATTAATCCATTTGTAACGCTTATGCGTTCTATATATATATCGTCTTTCATGTAACTTCAAATGAAACGGGAAAAAAATTCGACTGCGAACAACGAATTTGGATCACAAAAATTCTTCGCATAAACAATGCGTTATTCGAATTTCATTTTGCATATAAAATTCCAGATTTTTCAGCGTAACAGACAAGGAGCACACAAAGCAAAACAGAGAGTCAAGCCGCTAAGCTGAAAGTCGGGGCGACAACGATTATACCATGAAAATAAATTAATACAAAATCATATGCTCTGTGAAAGAGGTAAATTAATTTCAGAGAGTCTGTCTTTTGCCGGACCACTGTCCCGGCTTTTATCATTTACCATCGCACATAAGCATAAAATGTTGCTAGCTAGCTATCTATATCAGCTATTGCTAAAGGGATATATAAATAGCTGCTATTTAACGCATGGTGTCATTGTTATGAAATGATTTAAAACGTTAAAAATTTCAAACAATGAGACCATTGATATGTCCAGCATTCACACCGTCCGAGCGAAGAGATGCGTTAAATAGCAGCTATTTATATATACCTGTAGCAATAGCTGATATAAATAGTTAGCTAGCAACATTGTATGCACATAAGACAAAGATCCATTCTCTCTCTTCCTCATTCCCTCTTCCCTTCGCTCTGTTCCAATAACTGTTCTTCTGCTTTCTCTCATTTCACCAGCCGCTTTCCATCGAGAACATTTTCACAAGTGGCAAATCTCTTAGCGTGATTGCGGCTTAATGAATATGATTTATTAAATATGAAAAACTTGGCAAAATTATTGAAATACGGCCAGCATATAAAATGCATATCGTAATTCCATGTTTAGCCACATAGACATTTTATGGACATGAAACGAACATTAATTAATTTCACCATATTTAGTACCGATTTAGTAGGCATATAAATAAAACTACGGTCCATTTAAATGCAATTCAAACTGTCACTTTTCTTTCACACACACAAATCTGAACGAATACAAATGAAACATACATTCAGTCCAAATCGCACGAAAACAAAAAAAAAACACATAATCTGGGCAGAAAATTTACTTGTTTGGATTTTCATGTAGCTTTGTTTGATGGATTTAAAAGGAAATCAATGACGACACACGGAAAACCCCGAATGGACACATCGTGTGCATAACCTGAAAAAAATGCGCGCACATGTACACAAATGACCATATAAAAAGCCATAGTTCCGTTCTGCAAAAGTTCTTTTTTTGTGTGTGTGTTTAAAAGGAACGAAAAAAATTTTTATAAAATAATTTATTGTTTTTAAGAGCGCGGCCAAGGATGTGAGAAAAAGCAAGTAGAGAATACAGACTAGAAGGCACTTTAAATGCGAATAGAATCAGTTTGCCATCTAAAATCATGATTTATTTTCACCACTTAATTTCAGTTGCATATACAACGTAAATCACATTGTTCGGTCGTCGTTTACTTTCCAACCAACATCACGAGGCAAAAGCAACGCGCATTCTATCGGCTCATACATAATTTAGCATGAGCTCAAACGTACGGGCTCGCCGCTAACTCCAACCAAACGATTTCTTCATTCCTAGCAATCGTGAATAATTTTACATATTCGGTGAAAACCATTGTATTGCACTCATTGTTCATTTCATTTTTCTTTCGTTCGTTCGTTGAACTGTACAGCAGCGCGCTTCTGATTTCTGCCTGACTCTTTTTTTTCCCCGTCTTCTTTCACTTCTTTCGCTCTTTTTTTTTCTTCTTATTTCATTCATTTACAATTAATTGTTCGCATTAATTTCCACAAGGAAATAAATCTAAAGAAATTTGATAAATGGCTTTGCATGTGAATTCAATGTGGATTTTAGTAATTGTTTAAAGTTAAAGATATTTGATAGACGTAAATGATATATCATGTAAAGTGCTCATGTTTTAATGTGTAATCAGAAAATAGCGAGCTGATTAAATGGCATGGCATAAGTTGCGGCCACATTCAAAATTGCATACGATGCATTGCAAGCGACCAAACGTCCAAAACACCAATGTATAATATTTTCGAGAATTTCGTCTCGCCCCTGGGGGGATCAACAGATTCAAGATGCCAAGATGATTGCAAGTGTACTGCATTTTGCATGTTGCAAATGCAGTCGTAGAAAATTGGCAAACCGAACACATCTTTCTTAATTTTGGCATCGACTTTACAGCTCACTAAAATTTAATCGCTCAACCACATGCACGTCAATTTCATATCTATTCGGTTTTGGGTGTGCAAAAAGACAACACTTTGGACGAATTTTATGAACGATTGTGGTGGAATGAGACGAGTATAAAAGATAAAAGCAGAGCGAGAGCAAGAGAGAGAGAGAGATAAATATGAGGAAAAAACTTGTCCTGAGATTTCTAAGTAAGTGATTCCTCCCAAGTGCCACACCAGTGCATATGCAACGTGGGCGCTACTTTCGAATTTCAGTAAATCATCTTTGCTTGTCTATTCATCACGTTTAACGATTCGGTGGAAATGCTTGAAAATGATGGGATGCACGGTTGCTTTCGTCTCTTACACATTTTTGGCTGTTATGGCACGGTAAATATATCAAAGATGTGCAATTTTACAAGAGTACAATAACTACTAGAAATGTTAATTGCTTCTTTCATTCGAACTACTTTCATTTCCCAGCTTATTCATTATTCAAGTTTTTTGTTTGCACAGAAAAAAAAGTACTTTTCTAACTGCAATTCTGTTAATTTTCCCAAAACGATACAAAAAAGTGCAGTGTGCAGCAAGAGCTGATAGCAAAAAATCAGGTCATGAATTCTTTGCGCTTGATTTCTTTCTCGAATACCAAATTCTCAATCAACAAATTGCACCCGCGCACATTCAAAATGGATTCAGTACAAGTTTGATGCGTACATATCGCACATATAGGGTAATAAATTCATATTTTTCTTTATCATCATCATCATCATCTTCTATGCAGCTTTTCATGTAATTGTCTGCCTTTCTTCATCCATTTGATGTCCATTGATATGATATGTTTGTATCATACGGGAATGATAAGGGAAATACGAGAATTGAAGTGAAATGATGAAATCATAATGAAATGGCTTCAAAATGAAATTGTAAACAACACTGCACTCGAATGTATCCGAACGAACGAAAATTGAAATTAAATGAATGGCAACAACGAATGGCCAAGCAGATAGATTCGGAACGATGAGGGTAAACTAATTCATTTGTTTGAGATGATGTTGAATTGCAAACGAATTACCGTTCTACGTGTTCTCAATTCTTGACGTTTGCAATTTTCATTCGTCACCATTCATTTGGCGAAGAAAAGGATTTTCTTTGAAATTAGATTGGATCAGCAACAGCAGCAGGCAGCAGCAACAGTAACAATAAGGTTGTTAAGGTATTGCAACCAAATTTGAGAGATTGTGAAGCGTATCGCAATGTGAGTTTAGTTTCAATTTCTTTAACTTTTATACACAATTTAATTTCGCTTATATTGTTTTGCATGACATTTTTATTTGTTCATTGGGTGTTCAAGATTTTACAGTCAAAATGAATTTGTGAAGCGCTGCCGTTGCCGTGTCATCACTGCGGACAGTGGTGGTGGGATAGCAAATGGATGAGATCTGGAATGCAGGTTACGCTCAGATTAGCATCTTATTTCCATACCAATGTAAAATATTTATCTCAATATGCATGTTACAACTACTGCTGCTTCAATTTACAATGCTTGCCCTCAACTGGTCTGAGCGTATGGAAAACACACAACTGTGTTATAGCTCTCTCGTTCTGTCTTCCGCCCTTTTGATCGCTCACTCACTCACTCACGCACCACGAATGCGATGAAACATGTTGTCAGGTATTGTTGAAAAACGTATTGCACTTGCAATTTATTCACGATTATTTTGCCGTTTCCATTTTTACTGCCATAGAAATTTATTTCATTTTCTCGGATCTTTAATGCCAGATTTTCACTCAATGTAAAAACAAGAGCATTTCAATATTAAATCCTTGGTATTGCAATAGAAACGTCAAACCGAAAGTCAAAAGTAATGCAAACAGATAATCAAAAAAGAACAAAGAGAGAGAGAGATATAAAGACAAAAAGACACAAGAAAAACATTGAAAGGCCACACTATTTCGTAGGAGATACATACAATATGGAAAATGGAATGAACGTCGTCGTTTACGTCCTCATAGACTAGATATTTCAGTCGGTCAACTATGAATAAATTGTACATCGTTCGTTGCGTGAATCTCTCTGTCTCCCTCTCCCTCCCTTTCAATGTGTGTGTCTTCCTGCTCTTTATCTTATTCCAGTGCTGGTATTACAGCATAAGCATGATATTAAAGAATATTACGTTTTAATACGCATACTTGCTCGTTCACTTTGATTTTTATTGTCAAAGGGGTTGATTTTTCGTTACCTCATAGGTTTCTTCGAGGCATATTCAATTTCAACGAATACATATTATTTTCTTCAAAGCACCGAGATCAAAAAGTGCAAAAACCGAGAATTTGTGAATATGCGCAAATAGCAAAGATAGAAGATGAAATATG
The DNA here is from genome assembly GCF_009176525.2 of Contarinia nasturtii. Taxonomy (NCBI): domain Eukaryota; kingdom Metazoa; phylum Arthropoda; class Insecta; order Diptera; family Cecidomyiidae; genus Contarinia; species Contarinia nasturtii. The sequence continues at coordinate 2,257,244 of NW_022199032.1, forward strand.
ACACAATTGAAGAATGCCGAGAGAAAAAAAAACGAAGCCGCCACAAAGTAATATACAACGTGAAAAATAAACAAAATCCAAAAAAAAAATTCAATTGAAAGAGGCAGAAAAATTGTTGAAGCGTTACATAGATGGGTTAATTTGATTTGATAAAATTCGGAATCTTATCGCGTATTAATTAAGTAAAAAATTTAAAATGCAGAACGTGCAATTGAAAGATTGAAATGTTGGTTTGTGGGCCTGTCAAACGATGTTGAGATGGTGTGGTGATATGATGTGGATCGTTCGATGGGAGAGTAGGGGGGCATAATATGTTGCTTGTTTCGGATTCACTGACAATGAACACATTAAAGCATTGCAACGCCTAAGAAAATTAAACGAAATGAACAAACAAACAGAAAACCGAAAATGCCGAAATCACGAAACAGATGCCAACAAACGAGAAGAAAGAATGTTTTAGGCAAACAAAATTTCTTAATGAATGAAACCAGAAAATGCACGAACAACATGACAGAGAGGGAGGGAGGAGAATAGAGGATGGAGAAAAAAAATCCGAGAAAATTAAAATCGAGACAAACATTAAGTAAACACGATACAAGGAGAAAAAAAACACACTGGTTTCCCTTTTCGTCAATGTGAAAAAAGACGTAAATATATCGAAATAAATAAAGAGAGAGTCATTGCCGTTATTGTAATCAGTTTGTCGTGATAAATTTATAAAGCGATTGGCCAGCTGTATGTGAGAACAGAGCACGAGGACGAGAGACAGAAAGAGAGCGAGTGAAAGATTTCTTGTTCGAATGACTTAAGAGTGTTTCACGTTAAATAAAAATCAAACGAAACCAAGAAGAGACATGGCATTTGTTATTTTTTCGGGGCCGAAAATGAAGACATTGTCTCACGCAAATGGACAAAAACGTAAACGAAAAATGGCAACTTGACATTTGATGTTTGTTGAATGTATGTGTGTATATATTTGGCTACACCAACTAGACGTGGTTGTGTTCAAATAACATTGGACCTAATATCACGACCGACGAATGTTCGACAAGAACCAAATTTACTTTTCGTTGTAATTTGCAGCGTTTGAAATGTGGTCGTGTGGATTGAATTGTTTCGCATGTGGTATAATATAGTGTGTGTATACGTTTCGGTGTATGTGTACATTTGGAATGTGGCGAGAAAAGTTTTCTACATGAAAATTTATCAAGCGGAATACTTGAGTCAATAGAATACTGATGATTACTTTTATTCCCCATCTTGTTAGTGGAAATTGTGGAATATTTGCGTTGCGTAAGAGAACGCATTCGTTGTTGTTTCCATTTGGTTTGTTGCTGAATTTGGTATGCGTGCTATAGACTCGCTGCAAAGACTCCACTCAATTAGAAGATCTGATTCAATTTTCCTCATATATCTTAATCCATCGTGTGGTATTTATTCAATATTTGGATATATGTGAGAAATCTCAACGAATTTGGACTGCGCCATTTAAACGAGTGAGTTCAAATGGAATGTGTGTTTCGCACTTTTTTTGCTCGGACGTCGTCAGCCAAGTGTCAGAGATTTTCACTATGATACTAGTGCTGGTGTCTGCTAAGAAAGTTTTCCGTCATAATCATTGTGATATTTTCAGCCAGCTGAATAGTTTGAGTGTTTTTATAAAAAGCTGCCTAAAAATATGTCAGTGCCAGAGATTATGGTCATAATAAACGATAGAAAACAATGTGAACTTACGTTCTTTTTGAACTGATCAATATAAATTGCATATAAATAGCTAAGTACAAGTAAAGCATTCCACCTTTGTCTTGTTGATTTTCATTTACGAAAATATGTTCATTTGAATTTCATGAGGTGGAATTTTCTCGACATTTTTCTCGTTAGCATCAATAAAATCATGCATACTATTTCTTCAATATATTGAAATCAACTTCGATTGCAAATAAATATTTTTAATAATCAACCAATCGATATGAGTGGTATCCATACATTTTTTACCTTTCGGAAGCTTTGGTATCGTTCATTTAACCACATGATAGAACAGGTCAGATTCTACTGAAAATCTAAATTATTTCATGAATTTGTATACAAATTTTAAAATGCAGATTCACTAATTACGATCATTGCAAAAAAAAAGAAGAAGAATGAATTGAATGAATCTGATCAAAATGGTCAAAAGTTTTCCATATAAATGATTATTTGATTTATCAATGGATGGCTGCAGAATTACTATGCATGCATGTGGTATACCTATCTATTCGATTTATTTGGACAAGGACTTGTGGCGGAAACTGAATTCAAAATCATCAAAACCTGTATATTGCTACCTACTATGATCAACATATATTCCAACTGCATACATAATTTGATTGCTCGCCCGCCATTCGATCGAATAAGCAAATAGGTAAATAACTGATTCACTTCGCTTTTCTATTATGTATTGTGATTTTGATTTTTCCCGCCCGTGTGGAAATCGGCCACTTCCGTTGTTTCGTCATGCGACCCATTTTTCAACCAATATTGACTAACGTTATTGTTCAAACTAGATCAAATCTGTCAACAAAACAATAATTAAGTTAAAATCCCTACAAGTATTTGTCATCTCTTTTTTTGTTATTCTTCCACAAAAATTCACAATGGTAAGTATGGTTTTGTACAGCAATGCCAAATACCTCAAAATACCTCATTGAATTTTCTAGATTCTCTATTGTGTACGGTTACAAACTGTGATGTAATCATTTAAAGTTTCGATATTGAGAAGCGTTTTATATAGTTCACCTGTTTGCAAGCATACTTCTTCAATACCGAACCGAAGAAGCTTAAAACTCAAATGTTTGTTATGGAATGATTACCAAACTGAATGTTTTTCAATGTGCATTCATTCACTTTATTGACCCATTTTCATTTTTTTTTGTTCAAAGCTGTGTCGATTCGTTTTTCATTTTTTGGTAATTTTCTCCGAAATTGATGCGATTCATTCAATTTGGTTGCACAAATATGGTAAACTGATTTTTTCGTTTGTTATTATAGAGAGTGAAATCGGTCAAGTGAAGGAGAACAGAGAATGAACAAAAAAAATTAATCAATTCCAAGCGTAATATTTTCCCAGTGACCAATCATGACAATGATTCAAAATAAATTAATGTTTGTTTATCGAAAATTATCGAAAATGGTTGGGTTCCAATAAGTACACGCATTAAATTAATTAACTCATTCCGTAATCCATTTGTCAACAAATAATTGTGGCCGTTAATTTATTTATTTATTTTTTTATAGCCAAATCAATTATTCACTTAAAAATTTTCAATGTCATTCCATAAAGTGGGTGAACAAGTCTTGTGATTTTATTACTTTTTTATTTTCTGGTCATCAGGTAAATGACATTATCATAATAACAAATGTTCTCTGCATAGAAGTAGTATTGATGATAATTCGACAATTGATTATTCTCTATATATCGTTATTGAAGCTATCATTACGTGGTAAAAGAGTGAAGAAAAATAAGATGACATTAAGTACTCACAAATACCATCAAATAACATTTAATTTGACACAAAATCGATGTTAAACTACGCAAAGATATGGTAATAAAATGTTATGTCTTCAAACAAAGACACGACACTCACAGACACACACACACACTGTTTTAAATTAGACGCTATCTTTTATTTTGCTACACGCATTTCTTTTTCAATTTGGAAGAAAGGAGTTCGAAAAACAATGACAAGACAAAGGTGAAGACGAACAAAAAAAGTACCGTCGATGACAAATTGGTTTCATTTGTATTCAGAATGAAATTTCCTCAGGACAATTACCCATACTGTATCTATTAATGTGCATTACAAACATATACATGGGCATATGGATAAAGATGTTTGTTTAAAGGAAGTCTTTGTAAACCGCAAAATTGTAACGTATGGTGGTGAACGGCACATGTGGTGCGCGACGCGTACAAAAATTGTTTCTTAATTATTCACTTTTAATCAAATATTTCGTTCGCTTTCGTTTTTTTTCTCTTCTCTCGTATCATTTCGCAGACGACGAATAATCGCTTTGTACAACAGAAAAAGCACTCATTGATTTTCACATACGGTGCTGCTGCTGATGTGTGCGTGTTTCTTTTTCTTCTTTTGAATTCACAAACAATGTGAGTTGCTCATGAATGTTTGAAAATTTACCGATGAATTATATAAAATACGCGTTAAAAATCTATCATTTAGTCGAAAGCACGCATACGTAAGTGTAAACAATCTCTTTTATATGTGTTAAATTGCGAGACAAAATAAAGAAACACCAAAGAAAATATCGAACAATAGCGTATAGGAGGGATTGAATATCTGTGTAAAATGTTGGCTGAATGTGTTTCACCTCAACTTTTAATTGAAAACAAAGAAGACGAGGTAAACGCGCTTCGGAATGAGAAATCTCTCTACTTTTGTTTTTTTTTTCTCTCAACAAGTGTTCAATTTCCCGCGAACCGACTATAGAATGTATGTTCTTTGCCTCTTATATAGAGCTTCACATTATGTTGTGTGGGCGCATTTAAGTCTTATTTCTTGTTTGTTTGCAACCATATGCGATGGAAAATTTTTCGAAAAGAAATTCGTTACACAAGCAAGTATATTGAAAATGCAATCGGAGATTGCAGAAATGGAGCAACAAACAATGCCATTGCAAAAGCAAACACAAGTCGCGCCAACGTCAACAAATATATTATAAAAACACACACATAAATCTGAAATGAATTACAAAATCTTACCGCACATTTTTAACATATTTATGGAAATAAATAAAGTGGATAAGTGCAGATGGTGGCTTGGCAAACCATTTTATTATTGAAGCATCATTTAACATTTTACATTCTACCATTTTATGTGTGACTCCCTTTTTAGACTTTACGCTGTGTGTGCACAATTGTCTGCATGCACTTGGTTTTATATTCGACAATTACTGTGAGTGTGTGTGTTTGTTGGTGTGCACAGCGTGCAATATGGCATTGAAGAAATGTATCCAAGATTGAGAGCACCATTTTTAGAAGTATACTTGAGTCCAGAGTGTAAAACTTGGCGCTTTGGGGAGAAATTGAGTTGTTACAATTATCGATCAAGAATTGTAATTTCAAGCAATTACACATTTTTTATTGCATTTTAATTACTTGGAATTAGCTACAAATTTAAAGGAACCATTATGATGGAATCATAGTTGATAATGAGTTTAACCTTTTATCGAGCTCTGGTACCAAAAGTTTTCACATAGTCATAGATTGTGGGATAGCCAGGGCTGGTCAGGGTATCGGACATAAAATCAATAGTTTTATGAACTTTTATTCAGATTATACGTTTAGAGTTGAACTTGAATAAGATTTTCTTGATTTTCTCAAAAACCGAGCTGGAAATTTCAGTGTGGTAATAAGCGCTCGTAGAAGTTGAACGAGGTCCAGGTCTGTTTGTTAAGCATACAATATTTTCTAGAAAAATGATAGTTTTGAGTTTTTGTCTATTTACCATCACATCATCGGGACAGTATCAAAAATCGAGGTTTGATTAATAACTTATTAATAATAAGCAAATAGACTATTTGAAAGAGTTACTGGTCTATTTTCGTTTAGGAAAGTGTCTATCAAAATTTCATGCCAAAGAATATTCCTCCACGAACGATACGCGCAAAATTCTGAAATTAAATGGCAGCATGTCGATAATTTCCTCGTTTAGCACAGGCAATGCCATTTAAAGTATAATAGCTTTCGTTAAACAATGACATTTGTGATATTATTTATTTATATAACACAAAGCTGATATAAAACATTTTATCATGGATGTAATCAAAACACCCTAATCAAAGAAGAAGCCGTGCAATAAAGTGCATCGCAAACCTACAACCGTATGAAATATGCATAGCATAGTGATGGGAATGCATTCCATCGTGCACTTCCACCATGATTAAAGGATAATTCATATATATATATATCTTTTGCCATTCATTTCCATTTTCCTTGTTTGATTGTGAACATTAAATTATTGTTTGTTGACGATTATGCATTGAAAAATGTGCTCGATTCCATTATAAAGACAAACGCGGGCGCACACGTAATGCAAAAATAATTCAAAGGTTTCAGAAAATAAATGTAAAAAAGCGTACCTAATTGAACAACATATATATTTATATATGTGTGTGTGTCTGTGCACGTTCACGGCACTTGAAATTGTCGCACATTCTGTTACGCATTCAGTCAACAATGGCAGTATAAATATAATTCAAGTTGCATTTTAACTTCTTCCATTGTGTGTACGTGGTAAGTTTACACGAGAAAAAGAATGAAAAAATAATAATAAAAAGAGAGCACGAATGAGTGGGAGAGAGAGAAAGAGAGAGAGAGAGAGAGAAAGATGAGAGGATGTGTGAAAATACAAAAGTTTTTCTTTGGTACATTTGCGATAAATGACACATTCTTGTTCAACTGTAGATTAGTTCACATCTAACGGCATTCATTGTTAGTTAACGATGAAGTGGAACGATACAATGACCGGCCAAGTGCCAAGTATAAAGGCGCGAGAAATGTTTGACGTTGAACAAAAAAGAGATCATATTGTATCAAGATTGAGGAAGGAAATTCAATTTAGTGGCTGCCCCAGCTGGTCATAAGCGAGAAAAAAGCCCCACTCATACATCGAATGAAAGGTATACACACACTTATATATGAAATAACATCGAATACAAATAATCGTCATAGTCGACGTTTAATGTGCAAACCAAACGTGACTCGTAAGTTTTCCGTCGAGCACATGTTTTCAAACGGGACAAATCTAAACGAATCCTTAAATGCTCACATGACGCTAAATTATTACTACGTATATAGAAAGTTTCTCGGTTTCTGGTTGTTTTTTATTGTAGGCACACACAATTGTATATTGATATACACATGTAAAAAGTATATCCGAATCTGGTGAACGCAATTACTGCGCCATACATCCCCATATATATGTGCGTACGGGAGAAAATGAGTCGTGAAAAAGGCTAGTCAAATGTTCCCGATTTCAATTGTTCTCTAACTTAGCAAAACAAAAGGAAATTATGAACCATTTGACCTAATATAGCGTTTAAGTAAGGAAATTAGTTAATTTTCCGTTGTTTTTCTTCACGATATGCTCATTTCCCACGCAGTCGATAACAACAACAACAACGAGAAAATAATCAGCAGCAAAAACTTTACCTGTAAAGATCAACTTTAAGGTTGTTGTTTTTTTTTTTTCGTAGAAATCACGATACGTGCCAAAACTAACCAAAGTGAGTGTGTAATATAGAGATTGTGGCATACTTACACTAAAATGGTGAAAATCCAAACCAAATATATAGCTCAATGACAATAAAATGTTGTGCTATCGAAACTTGACACAGCAGCAAATCGTCAGTGATATGTCGACTGCTGCCGATGTTGTGTGAATGAAAGTAGACTCAGACTCGATATGCGCACAACATATTCGATGATTATCATCATATCGTATATATTGAAGAGACGGTTTCGGGGTGATAATTGTATGACACTATTGAATACCAAAATAAATGTCGGACGAATGTGTGTGAGTGTGATAAAAAGGAATATTTTATTCGATCACAAGCATTCTGTAATGACTTTTCATATCGATTTTCGAATGATCTGATTGCAATCGTTTAGTGGTCCATCTATATATTTAAGGGGGTTTGACTCCTTTTTTATATGTATATATATTTTCTCAACCCGTTTCATCGTCAATTTATGCACAGATACCCATTCAATGCCGAATGAATGAGATGGCATTCGAACATTGCTACAACGAGATACGATTTACACAATCACATTTACTCTATTCCTCCCTTACAGACAATATTCTCGTAAAAATGACAATTTTATCTGCTTTATATGCGCCTTCTGACACATTCTTATCAACGATATCGGTATATTCATAAAGTTTAATTCTTGTCTACATTGCTTCGTTGTGGCCCATTCACATGCCAGTGCATAGTTATTTGCACAAATTCCATTTTTGATGACAAACATTTATGTGATTGTATTATTATCAAGTGTATTTTATGTGAATGGTGCACACACACACACACTCATACAAGACAAATACCATCGAACCCATTGACTCCTTCCGTTTTCAATGTTGTGGGAATTTTTTTTATTGATCTTATTCCAAACAGAGAGCAAGGAATAGTTGTGGGGAAAAACGAAAGTATGTGCGCCAATGTTTTACATTGCTGTACATATAATACACGATGATTAGTGTGTTGAATGCACAATGTAGATATTAGAGTAAAAATCAACACTTTGTCACGAAACCGATATAATCCACATGTTTTTTTCTTTCTTTCTTCTCTCCATCGATGAATGTATGGTAGTCGTATCAAGATGAATTCCTAAAAGTCATCACCCATATGATTGCCATTTCAATTTACGCGCTTAATGTGTAAAAACATTGAGTGCATATGGCATTTTTTTATGGGTTTCGCTTTTTTTTCGTTTGTTTCTTCCTCATTCGATGCAACGTGGAAAAAGCTTTTGCGTTGACACATAATAAGAACAGAGAAAATGTGTAAACGAATGTAAGCACAAAAACAATTGACATAGAATCACAGGAACATTGCGAAATGGTTTGTCGTAATGCGGTTTTGAGTGGTTGATTTGAAGTTTGTGTTCCAATTGTTCATTTTCTTGTTTTGCAGCCAATGAAACCGATTTGACGCGCAAAATATGGAACTACGTGACTTTAAGAATGAACAACGTATAACAAAGAAAATCGAATGGTATGACATACGGATCGGAAGGAGAAAAAAACAAGTATTCACATATCTTATAAATATAAGCTGTGTAATTATCTACGTTCAACTGGCGTCCAGCTCTATCGATTTAGTTGATTACTAGGGACTGACATTCTAACGAGACTTCAGACACCAATCATCCATTCACTAACAACGATATATCTACCGGATTGTTATAAATTATCTGAATATTTCATATTTTACCTATTTGATTCGAACAGAATTGACAAATTATATATGTCAACGTAAAACATGAAAGAGCACTAAATTATAAAGTGTGTAATGAATGGCTGTTTGATAGACCCACACACTGCCGAATTGAATGTAGGGCTACTTTTCTCACTCACTCTCCACTACATTTGTTTCTTTTTTGTGTCGATCCGAGAGAACGGCGAATAAATTCTTTCCCTTTTAATTTGTACGTTGGCGTTGATAGTTAGCGCACACTGTGCTTATAACGAAGTTTCTGCCGTGTGCTTCTATTTTTGAATAAGAAATCGACGTATTCTTGTAATCAGTTTTGTATGTATATATTAATTTTTAAAAATAATTGTAATTACGTAGTCTCTCTGTGAATGTCCGTATATCTTTTTTTTGGTTGGTTGATTGTTACATCTGCCAAATCAAAAGATGTTTTTTTCTGTTCAAAGTTAAAATTAATTTGCAAAATGAAAAAAAAAATCAAATTTTGAACTTTAGGTTGTTTATTTTGAAAAATTGGAGGGAGGATGGATCAATTAAAAATGTTTCAATCACACCGGGGCGCATGAAAAAACACGCGGTATTCCATTGTGTGTGTGTTTGGGGGACATTGCTCAATTTATTTTTAATCGCTTTTTGACGATAATTTTGTTTACAAATAAATTCGTTATTATTATAGAGAATATGATAACATTAGCCTGGTGCTGTCATCATCACCAGGCAACGTAATTAAAATGAATGTATTGAAAATATATGCATGAAATGGTGCACACAAAATTCTCGCGAACTCTCTTTCTCTCTCTCTCTCTCAGCATCATATCGGTACAATGGAAAAATGTTTAATCATAACACATGTAATGCTGAAAAATGATCAACTGATATGTGACTATAGCAGACGTTGTGCATATATGCATACAAATTTTCGCACCCGCACACACATTCCGATCACATCAAATTTACCTCAATATAAAAGTGAAATGGTGAGGACAAAAATGCGCACACCATCGCTGCATCGGCTGTTCAAAATTAATGTGTTAGATAGAGCTGTTCAATTTCCCATCTTGTCCCGATTCATTTTATTATACCGCCTAACAGCTATTAATTTACGTTTAGCCGGGAATCTGTTGTGCAGCAGAAAGGCAGAGATAGAGCGAAAAACGCTAGAGAGTACGTGTGTGATTCGCGGTTCGATCCATTATGCACATAAGCAAAACAAATTATTCGTTTCCCTTCAACTAATTAATATCAATTAACAAAATTAGCTGGACTATTGATTTTGCCATATACATGGTATTTCATTTAACTAACGCTGGACGCACCACGTGAGCTGCCTCCAAAAATTTATGAAGAACATTCTCGCGCTGTTCGATAGTCTAATATTACAAAATGAGCCATGATACATTATTTTTGTTATTTTTGTTGTTGACGGTGGTGGTGTTGTTATTATTGTTCTGTTCTTCGTTCATTCGATAAATAATCATCATTTGCGATGATGGCTAAAATAATAAGCATCGTACAACATTCTGCACACATTGCGATTTCGATGAAAATGATTGCACAGCGAATCAAGTGAAAAAGATACGATGCTTCGATGGAGTACACATTGAATATGATGCTTAGATTAGAAATTACGCATATTCATAACAAATGTGTCGCTATCTCATTTTTTATTTCAGTTGCATAACCATTTTCGCGGCAGCGAGAATAAAATTTTATTGTGTATGAAATTCTAGAACAGTTTTGCTAGCACACAATGCCATCGAAACTCCATTGAAATTGAAGTGGTGTTGTTTAATGTTCGGCATAACATTTTGCAGCAAAACACAAATGCCATTTATGCTCGCGTCGGGACAACGTATACTCACTTAAAAACACACACACACACACATAATTGAACACGAATGCATTAAAAGCTGTAGGAAAATTATATGACGAGAGAAAGAGAGCGAGAAAAAAGAAATGCGAACCAAACCCATTCGCTTATAAATGAGCGAGCTTTAGGTATTTTTTGCACCCCCGAAATATGCATAGACAAGCGATTTCTTTATGCATTCGCTCGCATGTCGACTACGTGCATTTTGGTGCGGCTTTTTTGGCATTATTCAATTTCCAAAAATTTACAACGGCCACTGCCATTCGACATAATCATTGATTTAATATCTATTGCACGCTTTACGTGCTACTATACGAACACATGCCGTGCAAAAATTGAACTTTCAATTTTATTACATCTTCCGTGTGAGATTAGATCTATCACAGGTTTTGGAATGATTAATTGAAATCGAAGCACATTTGCTTGCATCGCCTGGGACACACGCAATGGCATACTACGTTTTTTTTTAATAAATGAAGTTACGCATCGGGAAGCCCTAAATTGCGTGGATCACAATTCGTCAGACGTGGATTTTGTGATGAAATACGATTCCACAATAAAAAAAATTTAAATTTCCAAAATGTAGAATTCAATTACGATTTTTTTATTCTCTATTTATCAACCGAATTCAATCATATTCGAAGAAATATATGTAGAACGAAAAAAATTATGTTGCCAGAAATAAAAAAAATTGACCCTTCCGAAATTAAACCCAAGATTTCATTAAACTTAACCAGAGAAAAAATGAGACAAAAGGTGCCAGTCGAAAAAAAAATTCCACTCCACTTATCATTTCAATGTACGTCCAAAAGCATAATGAATGTCTAACTAGTATTTAAGTAATTAAAACGTTGAAACAACTCAATTTTGATGTATAACCGGTAGTTGTTTGAGTTATCTAGCGGTGAATCGCTCACGAGATACATAATTCCCGTTACAATTTCCCTTTCATTAGGACACAGTTCTACATTTTGTTTACCTTCATTGTAAATTCTATCTCACTCTCATGTGCCCGCTCTTTTTCTCTCTCAAACATACACTATCTCGTGCCCTTTCTTTCCTCATTGCCGTTTCGTCTATTATTCATCGCTTTCATATCGATAGAAATAAATCAATAATTTCGAAAACGAGGAAAATGGTTTGAATGGCATAAAAAAAACTGAACGAAACAAAGCGGCTTGCACATTGATTTTGCGGTAAATTTGTGCGATGTAATCGCCATAAATTACAATGCTGGCAAACAAAACAACTGTAAATCTATGTGAATATCGACGGTACGGCTTTTCAGCTACCCATAATATGGGTCCCCATATCGAATTACACAACGTTGCGTCTCATGCAAAAAACGATAAATTCACTTAATAAAATGAAAATGAACACAAAAAATATACACACACACATAGGGCGCGCGCGCGCGAGAGAGATAGTGAACATATGATTGCCACATACGGCCTGTGATCCTTGTCGATTTGCATTCCATCCCGTTCGCACCGGTTAGTTTCGTTTGCATGCAAAAATCTGCTTTGGTTCTCGCACACTTTGAATATATGAACAAAATTCAACATCAAACTTTCAATTAACCGCCCGCTGTACATCATTAGAAATCATTACGGATACATCGTCTGGAGGTGGAACGAACAAAAAATATATGAGAATTTCGATAGCAGAGGTAGAAATTGATACGGCGTGTTGCCAAAGGTATTTTGATTTTAGATATTTTTTTTTGTTCGTTTGGTATGTGGAGTCGCTGTTGATTCACATGGTAAATTTAAATTGACGTTTTCCACGTTTCATGCAAATACATATTCGCAAACAGAAAGTATTTCATTGCCATCGCTAATGCCTTTTGGAATAGCGATTCTGCGAGTATTTTGATTCTCGTTTAAATTGGTTTCACATGAACCGTTTCTTTCAGTAAGTGAAGTATCATTTTTAGACGTTTTTGGGCATATCTTATAATATCTTGATGCTGAAACATTGAACATTTTTGATAACACGAAAAAAATGTATTTTGTATAAAAACACACTTCGATTTTTTTTATCTTAATGCAAATCATCAAGTAAATTCGTTGCCCAAATTTAGAATATGGTAAACATTTGATTTATTTCGATCGATATATTTCTTTGTGTGGATGCTGTTCAACGCTTGAGAACAACTTTCATCATGCGCTTGTAAGCACTTCCTCCTTCCGTGATCGATGAATTGTGTCCATGGGAATAAAAGTGGCAATACAAAAACGGAATCTGAAGAACGTTACATACATTTTTTTTACATAGTACAATTCCATACAAAAAAAATTATGTAACGTTCTTCAGATTCCGTTTTTGTATTGCCATATTTATTCTTACGTACACAATTATTCGACACAATGATCCAGAACTCTGAATAAATTCGCTTCAATCACCGTTTGGTTATGACCACGTTTTTTTACCACGACACAAAAAAAAAGTGTATCCTTATGATCTATGTCAGCTCGTTATGGATTTCGAATAAGTATGAGGTGAGCGAGCGTAAGCGATCGTACGATGAGTTATGGCAATTATTATTTTAGGCAATTTAAATTGATTTGATGGGGTCCATTTTTAAAATATATATATTTTCAATGGTCATTTGAATCGGCAAATCCACTGCATCAGATAATCAAAATGCACACCGATGTGTCATCCATGAAAATTTATATGCTGCAACAAAATGTGTCCGAGTGTGTGTATGTGTATCGTTAACGTGTACGCGAAAAATTCCCTCGTAAATCATAGATGACTTGCTCGTTGGATTTTAGTATATGTTTTGATATCTCATATTTCTTGTTCACTTCCTATGTATATATTTTGAGTTGTGTTGCATAGTAACATGGTTATGTATCCCATGGGGGCATGCTCTTCTTATGAACCACGTATATTGAACCATGGCTTCTTTCAATTACACGGAACACACACACACATATGAAAACAAAACAAAAAAAAATCGCATAGTGTTATTGTTGCTGTTTCTGGTGATGATTTTTATTTATCCACACGTTCGTGGCATTTGAGTAGATGGCTTTTGCCATGCCGACAATTCATATTTCCATTTTATCAACATAATCAATCTTCCGAAATTGTGAATTGCCACATCCAGGCAAAGCAATCAGGAGAAATTTATTTTTAAAAATATAAATAAACATGCATGCCATTCAGACAATATCATGCACAAGTGCGATCGAGCGATAGAAAGAGCAAGAGTGAACGAGATCGAGAGAGAGAGAACGAAAACGAGTTTCATCCGTGAAACGTAAAAAAAATGCGAAAGCGAATTTCTCAAAACAAAATAAACAAGATATTAAATAATGGCATACGAAGTGGCGCGGTTGGACCATGTGAAAATGCAGCAGCGCTTAAATAATGCACATGAACAATATGATTTTTAGATGCAATGAATTCTCATTTATTTTTCATGCATTTTTGCATATTCAACCAACGCAAAAACAAACAAAAAATCAAGGTCTAACAGGCACTTCAATGTATGCCACACCCGCGCGCGCTCAACCGCACAACCGAAAATTTCCACTGACATTGCAGAAAAATGCACACCTATATAAAACGCATGGAAATTATTGTACGCAAAAAAATGTCCAAAGATTAAATGCGATTTAATTGAAAGGATCAAACACACAAACACTTTCATGCGAATCAATTTCATGTTTTCTTCAATTTGATGCCCGACATACCATCTATTTCAATTCTATTTGGAAGTACTTTGAGAATTGTATTGCACTTCGGACCTACTGTGCAAAGGTGAGTGTAAAAAAAGAAGTGTTCTCTGCGTTCGGTAGAAGAAGAAAAAAATAAAAAATGAAGAGAATATGAAATTACACACAGCAGTAACTCATACGTAGAAACAATTCCATATTAAACGATTTTACAATTTTATTGGTGCATTGTGCATGCACGTAGCACAAATGTGTGGCATGTACACCAAAAAATATAATACAAAAATGAAATCCCGTCCGATATGATAAACGTGTACAAAAGCGAAATGTGTTGTGATTTACAGCATATCTTCTCTGTGTTCTATATAGTAATATGAAAATTTATTTATAAGTAACAGTTGAATGCACTTAAAAAAACAACACGAGTGTCTGAAGTAGTTTTGAGCGGACCGTATGTACAGCAGTATGAAACAACTGAGCCGAAAACTTTTCTTATTTTTCTCATTGTGCTTGGCAATGTGCATTGCACATGCACTCATTTTCTTTTCACTCGCTCTTGTTTTTATTTTCTCGTTTCTTTCTTTTTGCAATGTATGTGTGTGTGTTTCTCTCTCACACACGCACTCTCTCTCTCCCCCATCGGTGTGTGTGTGCGCAATTTTCAAATAAACATACACTGGAATGAAGCACATTTTCATCGGTGATGGAAAAATAACCTCCACCCCAATGGAATAATGGCTCGTTTAAAAGTGTTATCTTTGTGTATATTCGAATTTCCAGCGAATTGCATTAAAATAGAATATGAATGAAGAAGAAGAAATAATAAAAGAAATGACTAATACAAAATGCGAACCGTTAATGGATTTTCATTTGTAACAAATCCATAATTGTTTTCATGTTGGCTTTTTTGTTCTCTTTTTTGTACCCATTTTTTTCGCTGTGTTTCTTTTTTTTTACTTGAATAGTGGATGTGTGAGTGTTTGTGCATCAAAACCGCTAACCAGAAAAAATTTAGTAAAATAAAATAGACGGCAGAAAAGAACGGTTAAAAATGGAGAAAAGTGGATGTGTTCATTTTTTTCTCTCCCGGCATTTGGTGTGTTGTGGCCGACTTTCGCCAGAGCTGTTGATGATGCAATTTCGCGTTTCATCGCCATAACACAAGGACAAGATGAAGTAAGAGGTGTAAGCAAAGTATTGCAGATAGAGATAGTGAGTGAAATGCATGAGTGAGAAAAAAAAGTCAGCCAAGTCTTGAGTCAATGATGGTAGATTAAAGTGCATAAACACTTTTCTAATTAGCAGCACTATTAAATTTTTAATAAACAGACCTATAGTAAGCTATCACTTAGCTGCAGATTTTTTAACGGCACAAATGCTCCCGATGAGAAAATTCATGCTCTTGTCTGTGCGCGCGGTAAAATACGTGAACGCTGCGAAAACGGTGGCTTGTATTGACACTGTATGCATATAGAACGAGACAATGAAACAACAACAGAGTGCCTACTTGGTTTTTTTCGCTCTCTTTCTCTCTCTCTCTCTCTCTCTCTACTCTTAATTTTCTCTGGTAAGACTGGTAAGCCGTATAGGTATCACACCGCTTCGACCACACATAATTTCAACCATTTTATTTTTCACTTTATTTACTTTATTTCTCTCTCTCTCTCTCTCTCGCTCTTCCGGGAATGCTTTCATCTATTTGAGCTTGAACATTTATGTAACAGCTTTATATTGCAATCCAAATAATATACCAAACTGATTACATGCCTCAATGATTTGCAATTTTATTATAGCATCGGCTGACACACACACACTATCTCTCACAAAAAATGAGATTAACACCTTGCAAATATTAAGCCGTTCAACACAGTGAAAGGATGAGAGAGCTAACATATAAAATGGACAAAGATATTGAACGCGACAAACCGTTTCCAGTTAGACGTTTAATTACATTTGTCGCTTGTATGGTGTCACTTTGCTCGAAAAGCATATACATACCATGCCCACACCCATTTCGAGCATACACTTTTAATATAACAATACGCTTGTATTTTTGACAGAGATGTTAGTTAAGGTGTGTGCTTTTGTGCTCATTAATGGAATGAAATTGCGTTGAATAGCATTCGGATTTCAAGTGTATTTCTTTTTTCTTCTTCTAAAATGTTCTTCAGATCATGTCATGTGTAAAATAAAGTTCTTACATTCATTTCTTCATTTTGCGATAAATCGTCGTCCACTTTTGTATATGTTCACGGTGCATGTACACAAAGATGAATGTGTAAAATGACTATCTAGACGAGTATTGCGTTGCGATTCTTCTATCTTTTTACTTGTTATTGTCTCCTCTTCACTTTGCTTTTGTTCATTCGTTATTTTTTCCCGTCTCGTTCGATATGAAATCGGACGAACAAAGCTCAAATCGAAGCGTGAACAAGTAGATGGCTAGTCAAAGTGAAAATGAGATGTTAGACAATTAAATCGTCGTATAGGCATTGCAAGTAAGAGAGAACTGGTGTGGATGGGTGTGTTGCTCAGAGTCTCTATAACGAACTTGAAACTGCGTACATAAAGAAAATTTTCTATAATTGGTAATTAGTTGTCATTTTAAGCCACTTTTTTTCTTTTATTCATTCTTGATTTCCGACATTTTCGTTTCATTTATGCGGAAATTCATTGGTTGCACTTGAAACGGCATTTCGTTGCACACTTTTCCGCCAATTTTCCGACATCGATATCCAGCTTTCAATAGCAAACACACAAAAACCCCGAAAAACTTTTCGCCACTATCAAAAATTGTTGAGAGTGAATCTTCGACGAGAAAATTAAATTGCCACCAGCATAAAGTGGATAGAAGACGACGAAGAGATGGAGCATGGGCTGATGGAAAAATCACCGAAGAAACACCAACAATAAGATTCATAGGGGAAATTAACTATTTCAAAAGTGATTCAGGTGGAAGAAAAAAAAAAGAACTTTTCAAATCGTGATAAAATGAATTGCACAAGTAATTCTTACAGCAATTGTTTGCAGGCGGTTATTAAATTGTCGCAAATGATATTTTAGTGATTGTTATACGCTCTTTCATACACAAAATTCTGCTTTGCACCCAATTTCAGACAAGAGAAAATTGATATTCACTTTTCAGAATTATCCATACACCATTCGTCTTCAATTTACACTATTCACCATTCGCCAACCCACTCAATTCAAATGGTTAAATCGAAAACGAACATAATAATAGCCGGATAGAATGTAGTCCTACATTTTACGATATGAACTTCGACGATATGAACTCCATTATTCGTAAAATTTATGCAACTTTTAGATTCCAGATACGTGAGGCCTCATTTATTATTAATTATGTTTTCATTAGTAATTTCATTTTTAGTCGCCTTTTTTTCTCATCTGTTTTCAAAAACAAAAAGGAATGAAATTAAATGCAAATTGAATAAATGACGAGCGTGGGTAAGGAGGAAGGGAACGACAGACAGATGAAGAAAGCACAAAAAAAATTGATTCGCAAGACTGACTCCGTATCCTCTGGTTGTCCTTCATCATTGAATGCTGATGCGATAACGTTTGAATGTAAAAAATTAACTTTTTATCCATAATTATAGAACTCACCGAATGGACGGAATGAATTAAATTGAAGTGACACATTCAGGTGACCCTTGATGGTGTAAATCAAGAGAAAAGTGGAAACAAGACACATAAAAAATTCGTAAAATTTTCAAATGAGCAAGATGAATGAAAAGATATTGAACGTCGCCGAGCAATCAGCAAATGTCAAATGGTCCGGAAGCAAAGAAGAAGAAGAAGGAGGAGAAGAAGAAATGCAAAAGAGAAAGAAAGAAATCTCGATGTGATAAAAAATGTACGAAACCATGCACCCAATCTTTTCTCGAGTAAAATTTGCAGTCGCAATTGGATTGCGAGTAAATGATAGGAGTTTTTGGATTGTCTACGTCTACATGATATTGCTTTTTCTGGAATAATCAAATACTCTAGAAGTAGCAGAACATAGAGAAAAAACCAGCGCCATGATGCGATTTTTTTTTTCATTTGACCTGAGGCTTTTGTCACTCACACATTTTAAAAGAGAAATAGAGAGAAAATTGCGTACTGAAGATTTCTATTTTCATTTTTGCTTAGTGCAATTTCACTTTATCTTTTAAATGAACACGATGAAGACGGTGATGATGGTAAAAGCAACGACTGTTGTTTGGGTAGCGCAAATTTCGGCCATCAACATGCAAAAACAATGACAAAAAAGTGCGATGGCTTCAAAAGTTGAAGAAGAACGACTGACCCAAATATCATCACGCCTAAAAGCATGGAAATTACTTGATGGAATGAACCATTCACCTCTACAAAATATTTAACATCAATTTATAGTTGGTGTCACGATATTATTTTTTTTTTTTTGTTCATTCTTGTGTGACCTCTATTTGCACAGTGTTCTGCATTCTTGACGCGCGTTTTTGCGTCATAACTTTAATATCATTTATTAAAGCAACTTTTTACCGCGCGAAAAACGATTTTGTGGTTCTTTGCATACGACGACTACCGCGACCACTCACCAGTCAGACAAATATCATACATAAATTCTAATGATTCGGTAAGCGTTGTTTTTGTGTACCAAAAATAACATTGGTCGCGCGCTTTCTTGAGTAGTATTTTCTTTGCCGTGCCGCTTTACATTCTCGTTCAAATAAATTTTCCACTTCAAATAACGATTGAAAATTCCGGAACGAAGTCATTAAGTGTCATTTGAATGCATTCATGCCAAAAATCTGTCTGTTAGTATTTTCGTTTTCAATTTGAATATAACACTATGAAAGTGGACTGAAAAATCAACAACTTTCAATCAGCTGCTATGTGTTGAAATTTAAGTGGCACTTTTTTTTTGGTTTGTTTAAATTGGGTAATATAGACAAGAGAGCCGGCACGAAAGAACACACCCTATCCTTCACAAAATTTGAATGATGATATCAAAAATCTGGAAAAAACCGAGCTACAAAAAGAACTTCAACATAAATGCGGTTAAATCTTGTCGAAGCATGTGAGTGTGTGCGTTATGACGCCGCAGCCTGGACACATGCATTCAATGCTTTAAGGTGGAGAGATTTAAGAGATTTCCGCACAAAACCCCCATAAGCCAAGGTTCGACCAAGTATGAAATAATACATATACACGCAAACCCGTCAAAGCCATCGTATGCAATGAAATAAAGACAAAAAAGGAAGAAAACCGACGAAAGAAATAAGAAGAAGTTGAGAACGATTTTAACGCCTTTTCTCCTTTCGTTCTGTGTCTTGCTTTTGTTGTTGTTATTTTGGTTGGTTCGTTTTTGTTTTTTCTTTCATTCAATATTCACCATGGTTAGCGCGAGTGGCTGCTTAACTTACATCGTCGGAAAGTGAAAACCATAAATATATCAAACTCCATTGTAAAATGTTATTTATTGTTAATCTTTTAGCAAATGAACGATCATATCGAAAGCAAATTCAACGCACATTCACTAACACAGTATTGCGGTGAATGTGGAACACTTTCATATTGTTGAACCTGCATTCGATGAAAGTTCGCCTGAACGAGGTTATCAAAGTGAAATGCAACAGCACACCAAATACCAGGATAGAAAAATACCCCAAATAAATTTAACAAAACAAAAGGAATGAAAGGAAAATAAGAACGAAGATAATGGAGAGAGAGTGAGAGAGCGGCAAAAAGAATGCGAAAAAAGGTTGCTTCGAATAGCACATAACCGTAATTATGATGAAAATATAATAAGAGAAGCATTATGATAATGATATTAGTAAAGTGGGCGACCATGAATAAAAATGTCTCCGAAAGAAATGATTTGATGTAAAAAGATGCAAGAAAAATGCTCAAAACTGTTCACAGATTGTGATGAAAATATTGTCTGGAAAAAGAGATTGACTAACTTATATTGACTGTTAATGATTTTGGTTGACTAATTTCATTGATTTAATTTAATAACCAGATTACTATTTTGGGACATTTTAACTGACAATCGAATTTAGTTAACTAAAATGATTCATTTTGTTTGCATATAGCGAATCGATTTTATCCAAAAATATAGTCAATCAGTAGCTAATTCGTTAATGTTTGCAAAACTGACCTTTCATATATCATCATTCCATTAATGGAAGAAGTAAGTGAAAAAACATATATGAATGGGTCAGAATAAAAATCCGACTTGTATTACAACAAATAAACTATGTAAAAAAAACTCCATGTTCCACTTTTATAGACTCTGCGTACAAGTCGGATTTTTATTTTGACCCATTCATATAATCCCGTTTTTTATAAGTGAAAAAACCCGCATTGACCTGGCACCATACTCAAAATAAGTTTTAAAAGTGATTTTGCGTTGAATCGAGAGCATTAAATATATAATCAAAATCAAATGATCCCGAAAAATATAAAAAATTGTGCAATGTAATCTTCAACAACAAAAAAGTCTTCATCAATTTTATTAGCTCAATACTAAAAGTTTGAACTTAATGCACCTGTTTATTTAAAATCCATTAACACCGTTCTTTTCTCCTTTAAGCTGTGTTCCTCATAACTTATATAGTGTTTGAACTAATTTGATTTATTATACTTACAATAATTTCATTTACTGCAAAAGTTGAAAGTTCAAACTATTCATCATGACCTTTTTTAACCGACGAAAAAAAGAAGTTTGAGTGGGACGATAAAAAGGTAGAGACACAAAAAAATACCCCCAAAACCGTATACCGACCGAATGAATAAAAACAAAACAAAATATTTTTTGACTCTGGCGAGAACTTTTAATTGAATTTAACGTGGATTGAATGGTCTAGTTTGGGATTTGTTTGTGAATTTATGAAATAAAATATTGAAATGTGCGAAACACTCCCCCCATTAGCCACTCTATCTAACTTACTGAGCTTTTGTATTTAAAAAATGTTTTAATCCTCTACAAATTGTTCATCGATTTTGTGTCTACACGCTTCAATAATTGAATTCAATTTTTGCAAACGATTCATTGATTTAAACTGGAATTCTTTGTGTGAATTTGCATTGAAAAAAGAAGCTTTTAAAAATACTTAACAACTGCTTCTTCTTTGTAAAACAAGGCAGCACAAAAAATAGAAAGGCTCTAGCGATGGCATTATTGGTTTGTAGTTGTGTATGCACATATTTGATAAACAATCAGCAGCATTCAACACATGAATAAATAAATTCATTCCAAATCAGAGAGTCAATCAAATAAAAAACACACACACAATTTTGTGCTCTCTTCGAATTTGCATTTGCTTTTAGAAATTAAATAACTCCATAAATGGTATAGTTTCCACGCGCTATGGCCAGTTGAAATTGTTTTATTTAATATAAATGTTCATGTGTATCGCAAACACAAATATGGTCGGAATCGTCGAGGTTTTTCACTGATAAAATTGATAAATAAATTTGTATACAGATCAGTGGGCATTGATTGAATGTATTTTTTCGGGTTAAATTCTCAACTGATTGGCTATT
Organism: Contarinia nasturtii; assembly: GCF_009176525.2. Lineage (NCBI taxonomy): Eukaryota > Metazoa > Arthropoda > Insecta > Diptera > Cecidomyiidae > Contarinia > Contarinia nasturtii. The sequence continues at coordinate 2,279,336 of NW_022199032.1, forward strand.
GTTCGACGTGAATTTGTGTTTTTATCCGAAAATAATTGCATAAAAAGATTTTATAACTGATTTAAAACGATGGAATGTTTACAAAATCATGCATGCTTCAATAATTGCCAAAGAGAACATTTGAGAGAGAAACCAAAATTTAAGCCAATGTTTATATTTTTTCTATTGTTTTTTGTTCTTCTAACCGAACAATAATGATTCATCGTTGCAACTTTTATCATTCGACTGTATCTATGCCTCACTAGATTTGTACATTTATCGGCAAAAAGACACAACTCAAATGAAATACTATATTTTACGTATTAAATACCATGTATCACACACTACGATGTGGATTTATGGGCATTTTCTTTAATTAACCCGTAGCTATTAGTGAACGCAAAAGGGTAACATTTAATCGTATCTTAGCAATTCCAGTTTAAAGTGAAATTTGATTATGATTGTCGATGAGTTTGTACATGACACACAATGCACGACATTTTCAAATTGTCAGAAGTAACATTGAATTATTTCTTTGTGAATATGTTGGTATTATGGCTGAAAGCAAAGGTTATATGTCATTTGGTAAGCTATTCATAAACGGTGTTGTTTGAAATGACATCACATGTAACGTTCGAAAACTTTCGTCATTTTCTTAACATTTATAATATATATATGTGAGTGTTCACAAGTAATATAAGTTGGCATCAACAAAGGTCTCTATCGGTACACTATTCTCCTTTGTTGAAAATCATCTCATCTCTGCAAGCTATTATTTGAAACTTGTGCAACCGGAGGAACCTCCGTCAATCCCACCTAAAGTTCAAATACCAAATTTAATTTCGTAATATACAGAAGCACACACACATCCATAAAGACATCTCATACATCTAACAACATCTATTACATTTGTCTGAATTTTTTTTTGTGGTTCCTATTCACAAATGAGATAAATGAAAATAACTAAAAATAAATTTCATTTTAGAGAAGAAGAAGAAGAAAAAAAACTATCCACAAATAATTGCGAGCAGCATTACAATTTTGATCATATTTTATATTTCATTTTGCAAAAAATAATTTTGAATATAATTCCAAACACGATTTATTAGCGGATATCAAGAACGGGAACTAAATTGAACGTCATTTATTTCATGTGTTTGCCACATTAACGAAAACGAGATTTGCGGGCGAACGTAAGTATTCAATCGGACTGAGAGAAACGGAACGAGAGAAGAAGAATGAAGAAAAAAATTATGCAAGGCGGAACAGAAGTACATATGTAGAATGAAATAATTTTCCATCGGAGATTCATATCGTATGTGTGCGCTGCAAACAAATTTCAATGCTAAATGTAGAAAAACGGCAAAAAAAGAGAGATCCACCACATTCATAATGTAATCGCAGTCAACCGAAATTCACTCATTGAAATGGAAAATGTATACGAATCCCCCAAAGATGCCACTTTTTATATTTTGCTATTTTCATTTTGAAAAAAAAAAAGATAGACGCACAAAAAGAGATGAAGAGAAAGAGAGGGAGAGAGAGAGAGAGAGACACTGAATAAAAAATACGTAACTCAAAAACTTAAGCAACGATACACTGCTACACTATAGACATAATCAAGCGTTGCACGTATGGTCTCTCTCTCCAGTGGTAACATATTTTCTTCTGCTCGGGCAAATATTTTTCAAATGTTAAGTCAAAGAAACTAAATCATTCCAGTTGCGCATCAAACGAAACACACTAACAGAGAGTGAGCGAGAATAACAGAAAAGCGGCGAGAATAACAGAAAAAAAAACGAAAAGCAAACACATTGCCAAATATATGTATAATAACAAAAACAAACTGTTTGCATGTATTTAAGCGTTCATTCATTCCCGTGTCCGCACTCTCTCTCTCTCTCTCCGGTTTTGGTTTTTAGCACGAAACTAAACCTCACCCGGCTGTACTATATTTCGGTTCGCATGCAATGGAAATGAAAGTTGAAAAATTCAAATCCGAAATATTTTGAAACCATTAAAATAAGCATCAACGAATAAAAGTAAAATAAAAATGAACAAACAGAAATAAAAATAAAAATAAATAGGAGAACAGAGAGTGAATAGAAATTGAGTGAGGGATGAGTGAATGCGATAGAGAATGTGAGAAAAGAAAAAGCGAGAAAAAGAGAGGGAGCAATGTGAAAGTGTTTTGCAGCGAAAACGATCTCATCGAAATAAATACGTGAACGAAATGGTGCAAAAGGGATGCATCCACAATCAAACTCAATTCTCAAAATGGCAAGAGAACGGTACAGCAGTAGCAATAGCTCCAGTGGCACGATATCAACCAACCGACAACGATTACTGTGTTTGTTATATTAAGGATACGGTCGCGTATCCAACCCGAATGCCGCAAATTGAACGGGAAAGCGCCAAAGAACTTTCGGCATTTGCCTGTAAAAGCTGAATGCGCTGCATCAGGTAGCAATGTAGTGTTTCATGAACACTCACAACGTACATTTCTTCAGATAAAGAATATCCATAACACAAAAATATACATGTTACATAAAACAAAATAGTCCACACACACACAGACACATATTCACTCATTCACTCTGGGATATCGGTTGTAAAGGCTCGATGAAAGAACACACTCTTCTCACGCGGAAGATTGTGTGATGTAATGTGGTAAGCAAAAGAGAAAAAGATGTGTGTTTACGTATACATACCTATATTGTAAAATGTTCTTCAGCTCTTCCAATTTTATCACTCGTCCGAGGTGAATACGACAAGCCAGCCCGTGAATTGGTTGGTAAGTTCTGTGAATACAAAGTGTAAATGATGAAAAAAATAATACACAATTTCACTTCTCCTGCCCACTCTGTCTCTCTCTCTCTCTTACACACACACGAATTTTTGGTTCATTATGTATGTGAGTGTTTAAATATTTGAATGGTTTTAGGCATTGTGTAAATCTAAAAGGTTTAGTAGCGATTTGAGAAATGTAATAAAATTGAAACTTTTCTGTTAACGCGTTAAAAAGTGTGGGGAAATCTAACGACAGAGGCAATCAAATGAAATACACCAAGTGAGCGTCGATTATAGCTTAAATTGATGGGCGCACAGAAGCCAACGCCGGGGCTGAGGGGCAAGCAATGGCATAACGCTTACTCTGCAGAGGTAAATTGTTTCAACGAGAATGAGAACACACTGAATGCTAACACAATACGGAGCCATTGCAAAAAGGAGGAAAAAATAGAAAAAAAAAATAATAATTGTACATTGCCATTGCAAAGCTTTTATTTTGCCAACCACTTGCTCTATTTGTTCTTTCACTTGAGATCGTAGTTTAAATGAAATTATAACAATTGTCTTACGTTCTCGACGAATGACGCATTCCATAATGGATATGTTCTTAGTGTAATTCGGCTTTAGCAATCTCCGTTCTATCTACTTTTTTCCCCGTTTTCTCTATTTCACTTTTCTATTCATTCATTTTCACTCTTCGCCAGCGTTTCGTGTCGACAAATAAAATGTGAACGACAGAAGAAGAAGAAAAAAAAAAACAATAGTGTGCAAAATTGGAACACACGAAAACGCAGCATTTCAGTATACAGACCATCGAGTTGGATGGAAAAAGAAACGACCGAAATTAAGTTAATTATGTGAATTTTTAATTGGCCTACAGAAACGCTTGTAACGGACAAAATTTTAGATAAATGTTCGATGTTTTTTTTTATTCGCAAATTTTGTAGATGTATGAAGTTGGTAAAATTGCTGCAAAGTCTCAACAAAATGAAATGATTTCTATATATAAACTGGATGGAACAACATGTCATTGCATTTTCAGTAAACTGAACTGTTAATTTATACACATTTTCCGACATAGATACGGAGAGAAATTGGGAGAAAGTGTGCAGCAGAGACATCGGCAGGCACAACATGAAGTACTCAATTGCAACAATAAAAGCAACAACAATACCGAACCATGAAAAGAATAACAAGGAAGCAGTTGGATTAAATCAAAATATGTATTCAGATTATTTTCGCTCTGTGTGTCGATGTTTCAAAAAAAAGGGAAGAAAAAAGAATGGAAATTGTGAACGCAAATGCATTTCATCGACCTGCTGTATCGTATCATTTGAAACAATACGTTTATATAGCATTAGCAGCAACCATTTGTGCAAAAACGTGTAACTGTGGGCCAAGTACCCAAAAACTGGAACAAAAAACAAAAAATGGAATTAAAATGAAAAACAAAATTCGATGTAAAAGTTTTCACAACTAACGCTATTTCAACTTTATCTTCAGTAGTTTTCAATGGATCGGATGTTTCATAATTTTCGGTTAGTTTCATAACACGCACATGGTACTTGTGGATGTATCGCACATGCTCAAATGTCGGATGATTCGCATAGATAAATATGAAATATTCAAAGTATTTGACTTAAGTTTCAAGTCCATTCGCTTGTTTACTCGTTCTATTGCTCGATCTCTATCCCCCATTTCTCTCTGCTCTCTGTATCTCATTTTTGTTCTGTCAACCACTATTTTTCTCGCACTTATTCGCTTACACTAACACCGACTATGGTAACATGTAAACACACTCCCGAACACATTTCGGTGTTTTCCATTTTTCCGTCAATTTTCGGTAGCATCAAAAACCATATTTGTTTAGGTCTTCATCAAATATTTATTCATAATTATGCGACAAATTAGAGATTAGATTAGCAAATAAGCAACGAAATCGTCATCATACACAGTTGTATGTGTGAATTTCACTGAATACCTTGATTATTATTCTATTTTCATTTGGTGTGTTGAGGCAATCTATGAACATTTTCGCACAAATATGACTAATTGGATGCTTGGCACTTCATTTAATAATTTCTAAATCACGTCGAATAATCAACAAGGGTTTTTCGGAGTGGAAAATATAACGAGCTCTGGGTTGACTTAAAAAATCAATCCAACCACACCGTTCGCAATTCAACCAAGAAAAAAAAAATCACGTTACCATTGACAATAACAAATCAAATCAAATGTCTGAAAACGATGTAAGATTTAGGCAGGCTTTTGTACAGAGTGAAATGACATAACATGAACGGATGTGATTGCTATGACAACTGGATTATTTGAATGGATGACATAAATACATGAATAAGCCTATTGATAAACGGTAACAGTTCCCACATGAGCGTAATGCAATTAAAATTACCGATAAACTCACGTAAAAAGTATTGGATTGAAACCGATTATGTATCAATGATGGCATCGTTAAAATGTACTTAAAAAATTTCCGCATTTTTTGCAAAATAATATGACATTTGTTTAGCATAAGCTTAAACAAACGAAACGATATTTTCGGAATAATTTTAATCGGTTTACTGCTGATGTAATATTTTACCCAATGAGATTACAAAATACAAAAAAATATGACCAAAATCAATGAAAACCCGTGCAT
>NW_022199032.1:2285160-2306836 GCF_009176525.2 Contarinia nasturtii
ATATATATGCAAGCAAAGCGATTCATTCAGGCATTCGCACACGCAAAATAACAAAACTATAATGCATACGAATAAGAAGATGAACGAGATGAAGGACCGATGGAAAGAGAAAAATGAAGAAAATGAAATAATAAAACATCGGGCGAAAATGTAAAGCGATATCCAAAAAGCCAAAGAGAAATGACTCCGTATGATGGCTGATGGTGTGTGTGCTTTGCGCGGGATGGTTTGGTGTTTCGATGGTCCGCGCGCTATTACTTACAATACATGTTGATAGAAGCAAATGCATCGCATAATATTTTTGACTTTGAAACGTCCTTGAGAACAACGAATGTTGTTGCTTCGAAATAGTGTGCATTTGCAACATGGTACTTTGTGTGGGTTGATGGCGCATTTCAAATCATATTGTGCTGGTTCACATTCAACAAAAGCACAAAGCACAATGTACTCAGTTCAGTCACACAGTTAACGATGCATATACATCAACTATAACTATATCCTTTTTTTTCTGTATGTTGAAATGCACATACTGTATGTTTGGCTGTGCACTTTTATATCGAAATGGTTTTATGAGTTCATTTTCAAAGTTCATACATAATTATTTCGATGACTTTCAGTTATCGTCTATTTTGTATGATATTCAGCGGGTACAATGTCGTGCACGCATACCATATCGTACTTGGGTATTTCGTTTTGGAACACGTTTCATCGACCAACCAACAACAAAAAAAAATCGAATAGATGAACAAAAGAATGAGAGAGAGAAAAAAAACACGAACAACGATAAAAAGTGCTCACTTCAAGCAACGTTACAATCAAAAGTTTTCTTTTACAAATACACGTATATATACAAACTTTGGGTGTGAAAAATTCCTGAGAAAAATATGAAACGCATTCGAGAGCTGAATATACAAAGAGAAAGATTAAGAGAGTGGTGCTAGAGGTGTTGGTGGTGGTGTGTGTGTGCGTGTGCACAAAATGAATCAGCAAACAGGATAAAAAAAAAACGCCAGAGCGAGATAAAAGGCAACGATTTTCATTTGAGTGGCAGGAAATAAACCAGTTAAAAACAATAAACGAAACGACAATTTGTAATGATTTTTCCCGCTCTCTCTCTCTTTGACGTGCGACAATCATTTGATGAAAAAGCTAAAATGGAAATATATACAAAACACAGAACACTTCATAAATTCAACAAACGAGAAAGTATATTTTAACGGATTTAGCGGATTAGCAGAAACATACAAACGTACAAGTTGGAAATTATCGTTTTTCTCCGTTGTTTTTTATGTTCTTTGTTCAGATGGATGTGAATGAGAGGTATAAATAGCGAGGAAAAGGAACAGAAAAAAAACGAGATTGAAAATGGCCAGAAAAATAGTGACTAACTTAAAAGCACTTTTAACACGATTTCGATGTGCGAATGAGAGACGACAGAATGAGAAGTATCTGCCGCTGCCGCTCCAGTACACATCAATCGTTTCCTCGCTGTCAAATTGAGTGCTTCATATTCTAGTGTACATTCTTAGTGAGAGTGAATTGCATCATAGACCTCGTACACCGGACACACCGATAGAGACAGATAGAGAAATATACTCATTCGCATTTCGAACGTACAAAATATATTGATGTTTATATACAATTTGTATTTTTGCCCGTTATGTTTTCCTTTAATCGCAAATCCATACACATTCCGTTGCTATTACGGACAGAAAATATATGAACTGCTATTGAACAAACGGATGACTTTTTTTCAACGCTTTACGTTTTTTTTTTGTTTGGTGGTGGTGGTGTTTGTTGTTGTGCTCTTTGTATTCAACTGACAAGGAAAACGAAAGAAGTGCCCGTTAAAAATGTCAATAATTTAAAATTAATGACCTTGAAAACAAATGGGCTTTCATACATATTTGCTGGATTTTCGTTTCAGCTGCACACCTCGGCACAAAACGACCGTTTTTCACGTAATATTTTCGTATTTATTCCAATTTTATGTAGTCACTGGCATCAACGACTATTCCATTCTTTATGGAATACTATGAATGCGCGCCGGTGAACGAATGAAATTGCCAGCAGATAGAGAGAATAAAGAACGAGAAAAGCATCTGAAATTGAAGTGAAAACTACAGCAGCAGAACGAGATTTGTACTATTTAACGGAAGCTAAAACGAGACTGAGAGAAGAGCGCGCGCACGAGAGAGAGGGAAAGAGATAAATAGGTATGAAAACCATCCATGCATTTTTCTGCAAATGTTCATTGTTCAAATAAGAGAAAAGCAAAAACAAAAAAATATATGTACTTGGTACGAAAGGTGCTGTTAATAAAACATTGACTTTTAACAGAGTATCTATCTTTTTCCATTAGATTAGCCATTATATTCGTTCAATATCATTGAGCCAATTTGTTTTGCAAGGCGAACAGTGGAGCAGCAGAAAAAAATATGCTCCTTTCTATTTTGAATGTTGTAATGTGAAAAGAACCATTACGATTGGTTTGTGCTGTTTTCGTTTGTTCTTGTTGTTATTGCTTGATCTTCTTCTCTGCAGTTTTTCACATTTGGATTTGTTATTCGGATTATTCAAAGTGCTAGTGAAAAATACTTAATAAAAACAAATAAAAAAAACGTTAATTTGTATTTCGACTTTTGAAAGGCAACCATTCATACCTCCCATCAACCATCAAATGGAATGACAACGCCCGAATATAGAATATATATATATATATCGAAGAGTGGTGATGGTGGTTGTGGATGAGAGGAAGTGAGTCGAAATGCGAAAGAAAGTAATTTGTGTTGTACATTTCAATAACAGCGGCGTTCACACCGAAACTTAACGTAATAAAGGTGAAGAAGTGAGCATTGGTAGCACAAGTATTTATAAGTGTGTATTTATCAGGCTTAAGCGCTATCACCACCACCATCACCACTGTTATATCAACCACCACCCCGCTACTACAACGGCTGACACCGTGTTTTGTCAAACCTGTTGAATTTCATAGAATCTCATTGTACATTTCATTTTATGTATCTTGCAACATGCTTGTAATTCTTCTTCTTCTTCTTTTTTCATTCTATTCGTTTGCAATTCTTCGCCGCCTCACACCATCTTTTTTTAGACATTGGTGCGGCGTAAGTATTTTTTTAGCCGCTTAAGGTACAGAAGATAATATATTTTAAAGTGTAATAATGCTACAACATTGGGATGTCAGCATAGGAAAAAAAAAGCAACAGCACAACATTACAACTTTCACACAAAAACACAATTTGTCATGTCATCGATTTTTTTTTCATTGCGAATGTTTTGTTCATTTGTTTCTCTTCTTCATTTGATTTCATTTCTTTTTTTGTGTCATTTTGCACGGTAAAGAATTGTTTGTACGAGTAAAACTGCGGAGCAAGAGCGGAATAAATTTTCAGAACGAGTGAAAAAAGATTAGAGCAAAAGGGAGTGTGAGAGAGAGAGAGAAAAGGTTGAAGCATGTGGAATTCGAGAATATAAAATGGTCTCCGTGGAGTTGCTCTGCATTGGATTTCATTATTTCATCCCTTTAATGCTGTTTAGTACATTCTGTAGTTGGTGATTGTTGTGCAAGCCTTTTCCCTCGTTCATCATGCCTCAATTGCTTTGTTTAAATTCAAAGTATTTCGTATCGTTGGCGGCGGTGGCAGCAGCAATAATGGCGGCATAGTCGTTTCTGTTAACGTTGTCAGCATCAGCGGCATCATTGTACCTCGTTACAAATAAACGAGAGTAATTATTGACGATGTATTTGCATCGTTCTTCAAATTTATTTTAAATCGTCGATTCGACACGATGATTACAAGCAAAAGTATTGCGCTGCCATTTTCGTTGCCATCAAATAGAAATGGTGCCAACAGAGGGAACGGTTCGAGAGAGAGAGAGAGAGAGAGAGAGAAAAATAGGAACCCATTGATTTCTAAAAGAAAACACACGCTTACAAAATCATATATAAACGAACGAAAACACACTCGATGTTACGATTCTCAAGCGGCGCTCAAATGAATTTTCAAACCAATCCATCTACGGTCTTCCATAAATTTGTTGGGAATATATTTGCCATTGTGAGGCGCACAGCATTTTTTTCTGTATTGTTCTCATTCGCATACATGCCACCGAATAAAAACAAAATAAGAAACGAAGAGAGAGAAGAAAAAAAAATGATGGTTTCATTTTTTTTTTTGCGCTTACACAAATTTTCCACCGAATTTTTTTTCTCTGGTTCGTCCTGTTTTCACACTATTCCGCGTGACGCTGTCAAATTGTTGTTTTTTTTTTCTCTATTTCTAGTCTCGTTGTTATTTTATTTTATATCGACATCGGTATACTAATAGGTATGATGTGACGATTGGTTTGCATGCAGCATTTGCTAACAACGATCGTCGTGCTCAAGTCGCATTGAATATGGAGTGCTGTAAGCAGCATGACATCATTCAACGATTTAAGGCTCTCGATAGAGGCAGAGAGACACTGTGAGCACAAAAAAGCACATGTGACTCTTATGCGCCGCGCGATTCGAATCAAAGAAGAGACAGGCCTGAAAACCGAATTTTCGAAACAAAACGGCTTTTTTTTCGCAAACGAACATAAGCATTCAATTTGTTTATTTATTTATTCCTCGTCGTGTTTTTTCAGTTTATTCGTTTGTTCATTCATTCGTTGAACAATTTATTTGTATTTGTTTGTAAGAGACAGACAGAGAGAGAGAGAGAGAGAGAGATGGCGCAAAACGTTTTTTGTTTCGGTTTTCTCTTCGGCTCCATTTTAATTGATGGCATTTATCGGTTCCGACTCTCTTGTGCTTTGACTAAAATGCGTTTAAAATGGTTTCTTTCACCCATCCCCTTCTTACTCGCTCATTCTCTGGACGCATTCCGAATGTTGTTTATTATATTCCTGGTTCCATCGATATCGACGCCAAATATGAAAGCAAACATATGGCATAAGAGACATGAAAAAACAAAACAGAAAAAAAAACAACAACGGGAGAAGCATGTAAAAATAGACAACTAAATGAATTGACACAACAATTAAAAAAAATAAAAACGTTTGCGTTTTATTCTGTCTTTCCATCTTGCATAGATGTATAAATATGTGCTTAAGTGACGGTTTGTTGTAAACATGATGTACCATTTCGGTGTATGCACTCGGCATATCCGAAATGTTCAGGAGTGGTGATGTCTCATCGCATTTGGCCATTCAGTTGTGCACCACTATGATATATGCAAAGTATGAAGTGGATTCGAACATTACAATCATTTGAATGCATACGATTTGAACATAAATAGACGTAGTAATTAAAATAAACTGCCAAACGAACAAATTTCTTCTATCTATTTTCTGTTTTTCTGTGCAAAATATGGTGTGAATATTGCATGCATGGCCTTAAATCATCACACATCATGATCGTTGCACATAGTTCACGAAACAAACAAGTGCCCACTTCGCTAAACACTGTGTGCACAAGAAGCAAAAAGCCATGCACATACATAATTAAAAATTAACGACAATATGATGAATGTTTCGCAATAATACTTGAACTTGATTGTATATCATAAAGCACTCTCTCACACAATTCGCATTCACATTCATATATCCATTTGGGATGGCGCTGTGTGTTAAACCGCATTTTGTTCCAGTCGAAAATTCACTTGAAAGTCGTTTGGTACATTTTACAACAAGTCATAAACAATTTTATTTTGAATTAAACTTTTTCCATGTGTGGAGGAGGTGGTGCGAGCAGCAAACAAACAAACGGTGATTTGTGCTATTGTTTTTTTCTCTCTCTCTCTCGTTATTGTTGTGCAGACTTTTTTTTCTCTTTCGCTTTGTATTATTGAAAATTGTTTCAAACCAAAAGGCAAGCAGGAAATGTCGTATTCGTTTCGCACAATGAGACAATCATAGTGCCGGAAAAATACTTTGTAAATGAATAGAAAAGTGGGGTGGGATAAGGGAGCAAGAGAATGGGCACGAAAATTGCATTGACTTTGGAACAGAAACCAAAAATGTGGGATACCGTTTAATTGAAGGCAATTAAACAACACGTATACATGACGATTTATGTATGGCACACATCACAGAAAATAAGCAAATAATAAACGAATTAACTTTTTATGCCAAGCACATTCTGTGTGATGTCTGTGTGTAGACTTTTGAAACAGTGTGTTGCTTTTGTGTCGATGTTTTAAATTCGTCGGTGAAAATGCAATCAAAATGATTTTAAATGCATTTCAAAGAGATGCGGCGTTCCAGAATACATACCAATCGAAAAGAGAGAGAAAGAGCAAAAAAGCAAATGTAAAAAATACGAACGTATTAATATGACATGGAAAAGCATTATGCATCCATACATATTTTATTTAATTATTTTCATTTATTCGCATTTTACTCTGAAATGAGTCATCTGATTCATACGGATTGGTCATTTTATTTGGTCTCACGTCATATTTCAACAATTTAAGTGCTTTCTGTGTAAATCGGTCAGGCTCCCGCGATATATCGCTTTTTTAAATATTTTTTCTTTCATTATCACTCAAACATGACATTCAATCATTTGTCATCTGAGATGACTCATCTCTTAAATAAATAAAATATCATTTTGAAAAAAAAGACTTTCAATGCATCGTACACACACAAAAAAAAGACGTGAAATGAAACAAATTAATAGCGACTTGAACACATTTAAATCGGATGAACTGTGTGTATACGATGTACAATGGGAAGAGCGTTTGGTGTGGTGGATGCGACACCATGTCAACGCTCACGAAGCGGATTTATTTCATAAAATTGGAAATCTAGTGCCAATGTAACGAGGGAACTTTTGAATTATGTCGCTTGTAATTTTGCGATAAGCTGCTTTTTGTTGAAAATCAAATCGTTCGCTTCTTTTTAAACTGATAAACCGTGTTTTTTTCGTCTTCATTCAATAACGTTTCAATAACTTTTATGATTTTGGTATTTCGACGTCTTTTCATTTCTGTCGTGCGTGTTTTTTTTTTTGACGTTTTAAACTCAAAAAGCCATGAAATCACAGATTGAAATATAGATCATACTATCAAAGTTGAATAAACCACGCGCTCTTCATTCAAACATCGCATTTTTTTACATTCATCACAAAAATATGCGGAATAAAAAAAAGTCATTGAAGCGTTAGAGGTAACATCTCAGATGATGATGAGTAATCACTTCGTTTTAAATGAGGAAAAAGGACTATGAGCAATACCTGAAATTAAATCAAATCGATACCACATAGAAAACCAATTCGTACTTTGATGCACATAAATTTGAAAGATGAAGTAAAAAAAACAAACACACAATATATCGAATGCCTTTTTTTTCTTTCAATTTGACACCATCTCACAGGAAACGCGTCCCGCTCCATCGAATCAATTCAATGAGAGAGAAAAAAATGTGTTCAATGGGGTTTTGTGTGTGTCCTCAAGCTTTCCTCCAAAGGTATTATTTGTACAAGAGTGAAAACTCGCTCGTTTCACTGTCGAATGGCACTTCGAGCTATTATTATACATACTTAGACTGTCGAATGAATTGAAACGAAAACCAAACAGAGACAGCGGCAATGAAGGAATAAAAAAAAACTCAGTATCAACATGAATGATAATGATGAACACACCGAAAAGAAAATATTGAATTTTTCGTGTGGGGATTTTTTCTTTGGTTCCGAATTATTGTTTTTGTTTTATTCTGTCGTTGGCTTTTTATTTGTTGTAATCTCACTGCTTTTCGTCACCAGCGAAATAAAAAAAAAATGGTATTAGACAGTATGTTTACTAAATTTATACATTTAAATTTCAAGAAGTTACAAAACGCAATGCAAATGGAGCGATAATATTTTATTCTAAATTGTCGGCTGTCATTGCGCGCCCCATTATTTAAGCTTCAAGAGAATTGTTTTTTTCTGCCTTTCCATTCTCCATCTCTTTGTCGGTTGGTGCCTTTCTCGTTTTACCAAACAATTTAAAGTACTCAGGCCTTTCGCGTGTCACACTTAATATCTATATATATTTTCCATTTTGTGCGAAATTCAGTCGCTCTCATTCTTAGAAGATGTGCATGCATTCAAATCAATATAAATTTAAAGCGAAAAGTATTCAGGTGGCAATATAATGATTATTCGAAGTAAAATGAAAAGACGAACGCCAATGCATCCGTTATATAAACATGGTATCTCCCTTTCTTCCATCGTGTGTGTGTGTTTGTGTATGAAATACGGCAGAAATACCAAAAAGCGGATTTACGGAGGGGAAAATAGCAGTACAAAAATTTGAAACATCTCATGACCTGCTTTGCATGTCTATTGAATTCGATTGATATTTTCTGCTGAAGCTGGCAATAAAGCATAATCTTGAAGTCAAACTGCTTGCACGAAGAAAATAAATATTATGTGAAATGGAATAAATGAAACGGTGTGCGCACAAAACCAATAAAATCTCGAATCAAAAAAGGAAGAGCGAGAGAGAAAGGAACAGAAAAGTAGTGGCAAAATGCAAAAATAGAATATGTGGATTTCTCTATGAGGAAAAACGAGAAAGAATGATTGACTTTTCACCCAAATACGCAAGCATTCATAATCCAGAACATAAAATGATAATTTTCCCATGTTTCACCGACAAAGCGAAAATAGCTCACTGAAAAATGCATACATATGAAAGATTATCGAAGGCAGAAAATGAAATGCATATGTGAACACCTCTAGCGCTCACCGCACATTATATTTGCAAATGAAAATAGAAAATAAAACGCTTGAACGAATAAAACTGTGAATGTCATCGCGTTTTCCATTCAATTCACATTTATATCCATAATATCATCGTCAACATTTTCAAACTCTAATTATTTTTGCTGTGATTCAGATCGGATTTTATCAGTGTAAAAACACACAATTTTCGGTGTTTCCCTATTTCCCCCCATCTCTTGTTTGCCTTTTCAATTCGAATTTGTGGACAAGTGGTGATTTGTTGACATTTCAAGCGAGAAATATGTCTTGCATTTGTTTGAAAATATCACCCTAGGATACGTTATAATTAACCATAGTAGATCTACAAGGCCAACTTTATCAATGGTTGTTTCATTTGAAAATGTCGCCCGTCACATTTCATGTTCAACAAACATGTATGGTGAATGTTCACATCTGACCGCTTTAATTCTTGGAATTTTTTTAATAATTTAAATCCAAATGGAGTTGTTATTCTCTCTCTCTCTCTCTCTCTCTCTCTCTGATGCTATATTTTGGATTGAGAGTGTCCGTTTTTCACGTATGCACTTTCATTCACATTGAGTGGTATTGTATGTCTTATCTATGTTTGACATCGACGAATAGTATGCATGTTTATTATTTTATCTGGGGATACCAAAATTTTTGGGTATGCACATCAGATATATTTTCTAGCCATGAAATGCACCAGTCACGGAAAGTGTATTAAACCCGTTTTATTCCACTATTGCAGCCCGCTCTCTACCTCACTTTCTCTCTGTTATTTTCTCGTTACTAGTGTCCTGTTAAAACTTGTATGTGCTTGCAAATATTTCACAGTTGACTTTCTCTACACATAGCCATTTACAACGACAAAAATGAAGACAAACACAATTTATATTTACATTATTAATTATGCTGCTTTCCATATTTCATTTGATGTGTCAACAAAATAGAAATATCAAACTGGAAAAGTGGTCGTTGCCTGGAACACGAAGCGAAAATATGCACGCGCAGGAGTAGCAAGAGAGAGAGTGAAAGAAATTTGGCGACAATTTTTTTTTCCTCTGCCATTTAATTTTTGGTTTTCGTTCTATGAAAATAGTAATATATATAAATCTTGACCTAACAAATTAAATGTACTTGCTGCAGTATTTCATTAAACATGTTCCACATGCAAAATGGTTTGCCGGGGGAAAATTTATATGCAATATATAATGGACATTTTATCATGTATCTGGACACATAATGAAAGAGAGAAAAAACAACGTTAAAAAACATTATTGATACTAAATGCAGGCCAAATTATTACCCCCACAAAAAGGAATAATTTCAACTTTTGACGATAATAATATACTAACGAATACAGAAATTGTAATTATGTTTGTTTTGTTCAACACCTTCACCGTAACCAACTTTTAATGGGTTTGAGTATTTAAATTAATTTTTTGAAAAATAAAAATCAAGTAATTTCGTTTTTAATACGCATGAAAAAAATTGAATGAAAATATAAGAATATTTATCAATCAATTAAAATAACGACTGCATGAAAAATGTATTTCTGTTGTTGCATTAGATATTGTGATCTTTCGTCAGGTGGATGCAGCTTTAATTAATGGCACATTTTTTGTAAATGTATATATCCAACGAAAAGAAATCAAAATGATGAAAAATGAGTGTATTTAAACATATTGTCGAGAAATATGAGGATGGTTGGCGTGCAGAAAGTGTTGAATTGCATCGTGTAAGTTAAAATGTTGTAAACAATGATGGTGCACGTGCCGTACACAATGCATGATGCTGATCCATTTCGTTATATAACTTTTTTTTAATCAGCTTTTATGTGTTCGTTCGTTGTTATTTTTTTAAATGGTCAAACAATATTCACATTTATTGTAACTTATTTATTATTATAATTATTATTTAATCCTCAATTCTCTAGCCAGTTTGCTGAGTTCAACTGAATTCCCGTTACTAATTATTAAATTGGATTGTTTGAGTGCAGTAAATTATACATTTTCATCATTAAAATGTAAATTGAAATGGAAATTTGAAAACATTCATCTTGCTGCATGGCATCGTTCACAAACATTGAACTGTCAGTAACAACATCAGCAACCAAAATAATAATAATAAAACAATGTAAAAAAAGATGAGAGAGAAAATGAAGAGACGAGGAATCGGTCACGTGAATAGTATTTGATGAGATAAAAAATAGAAGATAACCACCTGAATGCTCATCAATATCGATTGATTTCGCCTCATTGATCATCTATTGGTTTCATCAATTCTTCATCGAAATCCACAAAAATAAACTGCCACAATCAACAAAAAATTTGTTTAAGTGTGTCTGCCATTCATATTCATAGAAATGAGGGATTCGTTTTGGTACATTTTCATGCAAGCGTGAGCGCGTACAATTTTTTTTTTTGTGTCCTTTTGCTTACATTTGCTGATTCGCTTGAATGTGCGTGCGTGTGCGGTGTGTGTGTGTGGTGTGGCGCGCGCGCGCTCATCTTCATAAGCCACAATAATAACAAAAGAATCGAAGACAATCAAGAGTAAACGAACGGAAAAGAATCAGCGCTTCATATTTTATGCAAGTTGAACATAATTAAATTTTCAAAGATGATGAGAGAGTTGAGCAAGAGACTGAGCTATCGATTGCAAGAAGAAGAAGAAGAATAGAAAAAAACATCAACGAATAAATCAGAGAACGGTGGAAATTTAAAGCCAGCCATTAATCATTTCCTTTTCTTCGCTTCATTTCATTTTTAAGGTAAAATTTTGTTGTGTACGATTTTTGCAGCACTCTCGTCGTTTCTTTCGTTTTTTTTTTCATCTCTTCTTTCCTCTGGTATCAATTTAATATTTTTCATTTTGGAATATTTTCGCATCTTATGCACTCTTATATAGACAAAATTCTATGTGTAGAAAATGTGTTTAAATTTTTCGAATTTTCGTTATAGTCGAAGCGGATATACGTTGAAAGTGGCTGGGTTAAAGTGTTGCAAGCAATACACACACATACGCGTATATATATGTATACTTGGACGATAAGTTCTTCGCTTAATCTTCATCGTCTTATGACTAAATGCGAATTGACGTACCGGCAGCAATCAATAGAGAAAGCGAGAGAGAGATAAAAAGAATTGGAAATTCCGCTCGATGTCGTTCGAAAGAATGAGTAAATGAACGAACCAACGAGCAAGTAAAAGAGCGTGTATATGTGTACGCGTATGATATACACAAGCAACAGTCGATGCTGTTTTTCATCGTTCTAATGGGAATATACCACCTGGCGTGCAAACCATAAGGCGCTCACACATTCACGACAACATTCTAAGCAAAAAACGAAGAAAGAACGAATTACTACAGGATAAAAAAGGCACGTAGAGAAATCAAAGAGTGCAGCGAAATGACAAATAATCTGATAAGGAAATCCATATGAGACTAAGTAGAGCAAATAATGTACCAAGGTAGCAATAAGAAGTCGGCGCATATCGGCACAACTCCTTCCTTGCAGTTTCCATTGAAATTGCAAAGACGATGAAGGAAAAAATAAGACGGCAAGGGGCGATCACAAAAACCTCTAACTTCAGCACGAAAATATGCAGTTGAACACATTCTAAATTTTTTGGATATTGTTCACATCGTACAGCACACATTCAATATATTAGCAATAGATATTGCAAGCAACTTCTTCTTCTTATTCTTCTTGGTCGTATCTATTGGAATACAATTTAAACAGACATTATGTAAAGATAGACAGTGCAGTAGCCGAAGCCCCAGTGCTCAGTGTTATTTTTCTCAATAAACGCGTTCTGTCTTTCTCCCATTCTTCGGTTTCGCCACATTTAGACCAAACGAAAAATCTATTGATATTCAGTAAGTTAGAGAAGCGTGAAGCAAAGGGAAAAACATCGACGTGTAGATCCTGCACATGGAAAAGTATAGCCGTAAATCCATCAAGTTCAATAGAAGTACAGATTTTGAATGGGTGAAGCTTCTTAGAGTGCTGCTCTTTTTTTTTTTTTGTAAATTCTCGTTCAATCGTTCGTTCATTCGTTCATTCTCTGGCTCGTCTTTTTCAATGGTGATACTACTTTGTGGCTCATCCTCATATTCCACCAATTTTTTTTTAAAGAAACTACCAGAATCATATTCAATGCTTCTATTTCTGCATCAAATTCAAGCTAGTTACAATGCATTGGGATCGTTTATTATTCGTTTCTGGCCACAAAAGCAATTCATTTCACAACACTGACGATTTTTTCCGTCTTGCCACACTTATCCCTACTTTTTCTTGCTTCGTCGTTTTTTTCTTTCTAGTCCACTTGCCTTTGCACATACATCCAACATGCATTATTATTTTATTTTATCTGTGTTCAATTTCTATCGCCATTTTGGTCGCACAGTGCACACTCTGCCACATATCATTCGTTGGTGATGGGACGAATACACAGTATTCAGTGTTCTACAGCGAAACGGGCAGAAGAATACATACACATAGAGAGAGACAGATGGACCGAGAGGGAAAGAGGAACAAAATTGCATTGGAAGCAACAGCAAACGCATCGGGGAATTCTGTGGTTGTGCAACTGAAAATCATTAAAAGTCAGTGTAGCCAAAAATTATAAGTTTTTCTACGATGTGAAATTGTTGTTCGAGGCGATTCGCTTCACTTTAGCTCGTACTGCTGTATATTTGTCTATTAATTTATTTGGTAGCTAAGAGAGAGCGAGAGAGAGAGAAAAGAAGAAAGAGAGATCGAAGAGATCGTGAGGGAGGGAGTGAGGAGATAGATAGAGGGCATAAGAGTGATGGAGACATAGTGATGGTGAATATATATGGATGTGTGTGTTGGTGGCACCATTGGAAATTGAACTCATTGTAAATAAATGAGTGTAAAACGAAGAAAACGAAAAAGTGCTGTAAACAATTTCCATAAATTTTTATTTGAAAGGCGAAAAGGAGAAACGATCGAAGAATGCCAACGTTCAAACATATCACACGCTCTCTAACCACAAAATTTGGAACATTTTCTATTTCGCTTTCTTCTCCCATGCATACCCCCGGTTTGCATAACATTTTTCTTTTTCGAGAATTAGACGACCAAAAAAAAGAAACGTTAACAGTAAACGTAGAAGAATTGCCGTTCGATGCAGAAAACTAGCAGCGGGGATAAGTGTTGCGAAGAGAGATTAAGAAAGCAGAAAATAAATGAAAAACAAGAAACTGTGCGACTAAACGTACTATCAACAGTAGGTGGATGATTTTCGAGATTCGTTACGGATTTGCGGTCACGAATTTTATTTTATTTTATTTTATTTCTGGTTTAAATTGCACCAACATTTTCCGCTGTGCTTCAGATGTGAGTATAAAAATCATCAAATTCCTTACTCTGGATACAGTACATGTTTATTAAGGATGCAAGCGTTTGTGATTTAAAAGCGATATTCCAAGTGGCATGAATGAAAGAATATTGTATGCAAATCATGTTTTGGGAACATTTGAAATTAGTATTCCTATGTTCGTACGAATATTAGCCGAGTATGTCTTCCGTATTTTATTCTCTTCATTCATTTCGATACTGTATTTACACAAAATGCAACCAAATATTTTCACACATTTTTACCCATATTCGCACAGATATATCGCAGACATACTCTCTCAAAGAAAAACATTCAAAGGATTCACCAAGTGGCAACGTCAAAGAATGTGCATTGACTAGAAACTATCATATTACACCATATACATGTTGTGAATTCTATTGAGGCATTCTCTTCTTCTGCCATGGACGTGATTATGAAAAGCTGAATATATTAAAAATTAATAATAGCACCAAATAGAAAATTAAATTAAAAATTTTGCCATCGTGTGTTGGCTTGCATCATCGTCGCTTTTTCTCTTCTTTCGTTACATAAATTCAATATAGTCTATCTATTCGACACTTTTTCGTTGAACAATACACAGAGAAAGAAAGATAGAGAAATTGGTGCACAGAGATAGATAGAAGAAGATAGAGAGAGCGACGAAGAGATGAAAAACGCGATGGAGCAAGATTCGTTCGATTTTGCGTTGGTTAAACAGGAGCTCCTGACAATTTCAATGTATACGCGACAAAGAAGAAAATCGTTTTGAACGAAAATCGGAATGTTTCAAACTATGCGAAAACCGAAAATGTTTATTTGTTTATGGCGTGTCTTTGATATTTTGAATTCGAAAGCGAGTAACATGCAATGAGTGAAAAAAAAAGTGACGCAAAAGAAAAAGAAGAAGAAGAAGAAGAGCACACTAATTAAATACAAAGTTTAACTTGGTATAATGAAAACCGATACGAAATGCACACGGTAAAGAGATAGAAAAGTCAAAATTCTGTTTACATTGGCATCGAATTGAGAGTGAAAGCCGAAGCGGCGAGGGATAGATTGAGCGCGCTCTTTTGAAGATGTTCCAGATTCAGTCTTACAAAACTGACGTCGCTCTCCATATTGCTATGGCCAAGAAAATTTAAATAATTGAAGAGATTTTAATCACATTGAATATTCAGCGACTTTGAAACTCTCATTAATTACATTTTCTTATGAATATAAAAAAAACTATGGAAACGATTATGGAAGTCATTATTTGATGTTTGACAGTGTTTAAGGTTCAAACAGCCGTTGATAATAATTTGCCAATGTACATTCAAGATGCAGTTCAAATTTACGAAAATGGTGTTAGCAAAGATTGCAGCAAGAGTCCATAAGTTACAAGCAAACTTTCTGAACTGAATTTTTATGCACACTAAATGGGGGATCGGAAGAGCAAGAGACAAAGCGTTTGAGGCTGAGATTTAAAGCAAGCAAATGAAATTCTGGAAATACATTCAACAGTGTGTGTTGCAAAGTTTCTTCATAAATTCCTCTCTGTTCTTCTGTCCCATATATGCATAACACGACACTGGTCATAGCGTGTTCAGAGAATAGAGTGAAAGAGAAAGAGAGAAAGAGAGAAAGCGAGAGAGAGAACGAGAAAAAAGAGCACGAGAGATAGCACCATGAACCGATTATGCAGCGAATAGTGAAATGTGCAGGTATTTGAATATTCCGGAAATTATTAACTATACGCTCATAACTATTATGTTGAATATGTGATACAAAATTTTGATGCGCTCCTGCAACGAACGACATTCTTTTGTATATGCTGGAAAATATTCGATGTTCCCGCAGGCAATGGTTGACACACATATGGATATACGGTCGCGCGTAACCAATTTCAATGACTAAAAGTTGTGGCAAATAGCAAACAACATTTCGAACGGAGATTCCTTAAATCACTCTTTATCGTTTAACCGATAAAATAATTTAAACCAAATTAATTCACCAAGATTTTCGGGAGTTGAAAGAGTCAAATCTGAACGACACAATGCCATCAGATGTACTGCATATTTAAAATCGTTGTGACTGAATCTCCATCATAGCAGCTGATGCTCGAATGTCAATGGCCGAATATTTCATTCTCGAATGGCCGACATTTGCTTTGGCATTCGGTGCGTTCGATCGTTGTTTGTGCAACTTTCTATTTGAATGCAGTGGTTTGTGCAGTAATATTTTAAATCTAGTGTGATTTATGTGTTTGCTTAATTCGTGCAAACAGTTGCGACCGCTTTTTTTCCGGCACATTGTTGTCAAATCAAATTACGCAGAGACAATATCTGCATCGAAAATTCAATATTTTGTTATCTTTGTAACATATCAAATCGTCATTCGGGATCAAAAGCATTTAATTTACCAATTTACATTTTGAGGTTTGGTGGCGGCGAATTGGAATGGGGTGGCGGATGGGGGCGGTTAGATGGGCCAGGGAATTAAAAATAAAAATAAAGGACAAACCGGAAAATCGTATAAATAAATTAACAAAACAATGCATTGTGAAACAACAGATTCAATGTTGTTTTCTCATTGTATTTTTGTCCAATGCACTATTTCACTCTTCTGATACATGTTTTTTTTTCTCTCTCTCTCGGCTGGCATACATCATGCTTGTAAATTGGATTGGTTGCCCGCAGCAAATTTGTTTGCTGTTTGTGACATTTCAATATTTTATGGAAACCGTTAAATTTCCCATTCGTCCGTTCGCTGCGTTCGGTCGTTCAAAGGTCGCCAGTATAAATATCAAATTGTGCATAATCTATTTGATCACCATCTCGTGAAGTGTTTTCGGTCAATGTTAACGAGTCGCCAAAATCAAATGCATTGCAACGAAACGATTTTGGCTTCATTCATCTTGGTTAGAATAACCAGAGGAAGAGTGTAACCGATGAACACACACATGCGCGCGGGCGCGTATACACTTGTTCAGGCAAATTCACAAATTTATTCAATTTATTGTTTAGTTTCCTCTAATAAATATGCGATTGCAATCATGCAACGCAACAAGAGTTTGCAACAACACCAACGACACAGAGTGTAAATTTGGTGTGCGCGTACATATTTATTAGAGGCCAAAGTGTAATAGAGCATAGCGATAGAGATAAAAGAATACAATGGAAAACCAAGCGTCGCTCCATCAACGAAAACGGTAGAGTAGTAGCCAGCCGAATCGTTTAAAGCGACATACATTCCAAGACTTGGATAAAAAACATTTCATTGTACAGTTATGATGACAAAACATTTTCAAACACACACACACAGAGAGAGAAGTGTTTCCAAAAAGTTACGAATTGATGTGTGCATGTGTATGGAAGAGTGCGTACAACATTCCGTTGAAAATAATGCGCGTTCATTTTTACACTATTCAAATACAATATTGAATTGCTGAAATTTGAAAATTCAATACAAACGGGGGCATAGTTGGTTTTTGTTTTTACGTATTAATCGTACACAGATCAAGGCAGCAAAAATTGTACTGCTGCAAAAGCGTTGCCATTTGGACGTGAGAGCCAGAAAAAAAACGGAGTGCATTGATCGATATTGGATTAGTAATATGCGATGCATCAAAGTATGTTCCATGAATATCGAAAAATGGCCATGATACTTTTGAATTTTCACTTCATTTCAATTCCAAAATCGTCATTGAAATTAGAGCCACGTTCGCTCAAATGATTACAATCAGTGGTTGTAACATGTTCAACGATGCATTGCCAATTGGACATTTTGATTGTGTTACAAACACATCAAACGCAAAACAACAATACTCCTAGCAATAATGACGATTCGCTGCGCGTTTTTTTTCTCTCGTCCCTGCCGCTTTCTCGCTCGATAGCCCCCATCCAGAAGTGACGGGTTCCAGGCAACATCGGGTATGTGCAATTTTAAAACGACAAATAAAACACACAATTTCAAATCCAAACATTCGAGTAAACCAAATTAAATTTTCTCTATTTGTAATTTACAAATTATATTGTTTATTCAATTATCACATGTTTGTTTGTACCACTTGTGACGCGTATCACGTGGATATTCAATCTCATTCTCTGTGTCACCCCACACATACATTACAACGCCATTCAATAAAACAATAAAAACAACAACGAAATTCAGGTGTTGTGTGTGTGCGCGCAGTTGGACGATGATGGGCAACTCACTCTGAATCTAGCTCTGAATTCATTCATAATGTGTAAAATGTAAACGGAGAGTGCCAGTATATCATTTGCGTTAAATTACACGAAACAATTAGTGCAAATATTTGTATACACGTCAAATCTGATAACGGTATCGATTTTATTGACCCGAAAAATCAAGTAAATTGCTCAACAGTTTCCAAATGAAAACCCAATGCCAGATTTGAGTGCACGTACAACAAATAGACTACGACGATTGAGTCGGTGTTGATCTTGGACCGCATAAATCCAAGTAAATCATCATTAAAGTGGAATCGTGAATATAGACATTAGATGTGTGTGTGTGTGTGTATGAATTATGTGGTTGGGTGAAATAAAAGGGGGGAAAAGAGTGCATTTGACGTGCTGTTACATTTGCAAACGTTGTTACCAATTTTAGGCATTAGCAAATCTTGCATCGTTGAAAATCAATTTCGAAACCGAGAGCAAAAATTAAGTCTTAAATAAATAAACAACTTCAATTGAACTAATCGAAAACCATTTTCATCGTTCACATTAGTCAATCTATATACGAACCATTTAGAAATTATGTATTTATTGTGTCACAAAGGCATTTTCATGATAAACTATTGAAAAACAAGCACGGCATAAGTAACCATTTTCTTTAAATCTGAATTTGTACAAATTCCATCACTTATGTAGCACAGTGTCTTGAGAGACAGTATTGAAATATATATTATGATATGAATTTCGGTGACTTGATCACTGCTAGCCAAGTGTCAGATGTGTTGGGTAAAATTATACCACAAATAACGTTAACGATGGAAATTGTCTCCGTTTACATTTTAAAATTCAAAGCTTCATTCATTTTAGTCTATCCAGAGGGTGAGATGATGCGATGCACAATGTTTTTTGTCGCCTATTTTGCAAAAGTTTAGCAACAGTTAGTTATATAAAGAACCCAAAGTGTTAAAACGGTTCGTATTACTATCTATGGCCTGTTTTTTCCCTCGCATTATCATACAAAATGACATTTTTTTTCATCTCAAATGTTTTCCAAATAGCTTAAATGGCACTCAAAAACGAAAAGAAAAGAGAAAAAAAAACACATAATTTTTAATGCTATTTTACGGGAAGTCAACTGCGAAAAAAAAATGTCTTGAATGCACTAAACAAATAAACAAAAATTCAAAACACAAATGCACAGCCAAAGAAGCGACTTTAAGTGTAAAAAGAAAAAGAAAACAAATAGGAATTTTGTATAAGCCGAGGGAAAATCAGAGAAGCAAAGCAAAGCGAAAATTAGGTGATGGTTCGTTGTTCCTATTTTGGTTTCTCTTATTTCGTCGTCATTTGTTCAACTTGAGAATCTCGAGTAAGTGAGCGGTTCTCTCATTTAAAAATCAAAATCGTAAAATGTACGGACAGAATGAACGACGCAAAAAGGTTACTTCTCAGCATATCTTCTCACATTTTGTATAATTGAAACCATTTTCTCTTTAAATTACTCAATTATTGCGCTCATATTTGATGTGACTTGATTTTAAAAGAAAAGTAACAACGGAAAAACATCTGGTTTTGTACTTTCGCTACGAGTATCATCATTATTATACTACTTCATATTGTTTTTAATATATTCATGATTTTAATTTTAAACTTGTTGTCATCTAATTCGAAGTGGTTACTCAAAAGTGATTTGTTTGATGTTTGAGGTTAAACAAATTCAATTATTTAATAAAAACAACATTTAAAATTCATAAATAGCCAACAAAAATAATCGAAAAAACAAGTGATTGTTTCTGTATCAATTTCGACACATACGTATACAAAAAAAAAACCGCAAAAGACATGGCCGTTGTTCATTGAATTCATTTGTACGCGCATTTACAGAAATTGAAACTTCAATTATTCAATACATAAATCACATTTGTTCGTTCAATTATTGAATGACATGAAAAACACTCTTTTCCCATTTTGTTTCGCTATACATTTTGAATGTGATTTCCTATTCTCAGACGTTTAAAGACAATCAATTGAAACAAAACAGAGCCGAAGAAGAGAGAAATCAAATGAAAAAAGAAACAATGAAAATGGTATAGATGTATGCCGTGCTTGTAGCATAAATACTTTATCCAATTTCACCATTGTACTGCAACCGATAATTAAATAATTGAGCATTAAGTAGTTCGCGTTTGCCATTATACTGTGCTATGCTTTGAACAAAGTCGAAATAATTTCTTCTCCAATAAAAATGCTTTTGACGTGGCACGCAAGAATAACAATTATAGATGGATAAGCGTGTAGAGAACCACTAAAAACTCTCTCTCTCTCTCTGACACACACATACAAAATGACCAGTTTATATTCTACCTAAATTCAGGAAATATCATAATTATATTGGCACGTAGTGATTTGATTTGATGAACGTCGTAAAGCGGAAATGTGCTGCCTATTGAGCTTTGAATAATTTGAATCTAAAATAATACAAAATGCGAATGCAAATCAAATACCTATCCTTATTTCGCAGAGATAAAGAGACGAAAAAGAAGAAATTTGTGAATTCGATTTTTGGCGATCACAAGAGAATGTGCGTTTGCTTTCGAAAAATGTTTATCCGAAAAAGGTATACTTGTAAGCAATGTAATAATTTATTCAAGACTCCCAAATACCTATGTGTTATGTTCTTTGAAGTGAGAATAGTCGACGTTTTCATGATGGCATTTGCATCACTTCAATTGTAAATTATTAATTGTATACGTTTCAAAAAAAAAAAAAGATGTGAGCCAACATACCGAATATGCGAGCGAATAAAAAGTGAGAGAAAGGTTACAATTTAATGAAATTCCAGCAATTTTCCCAAGATAATTCGCTTTTTTGCTGGCTCATTTTGATGGACCAACGCATTTTCGACTTTTCGCATTCAGCGTTCGAATATTTTCACCAATTCCTTTTAAGCATAAAGTCAAATAATCGATATTTATTTATTTTTCCGGTTGCTTTTGTGCTGAAAATGTATTGGCTGGAATCAATGAATATCGATATAAAAGCATAAAAATGGTAACATACTTTTCGATCCTATATGCAAAATAATATTTGAATAATATTATATATTCGTCTTGTTTTCATGAAATATGCATTCGGTTTTTGAAAAGCTTGTTTACGAGCCAAATCCATGCGTTGCAAAGTGATCGAAATCTATCTATCATCGTTTATACGATGTGATATGCGTGCATGTTAGCAGTAAATAATAATCATTCAATCATGCGTTGAACTATCGTAACTCTCTCACTCTAAATCATGTGTTGAACATGGTAATTCAGCAACAGTTAACAATTGCAACTGACTTTTAGTGTGCGAATTTGAAAGTGGCAACAGAAACCATCACACCAATGATATATATA
>NW_022199032.1:2306846-2405020 GCF_009176525.2 Contarinia nasturtii
TACACACTTTGTTCTCTTGTGCATGGCTGTAGGCGCTTCGTGTGCTCCACACAATGCATTCCATTTTGTTTCCATTTGTAATCAGATTTCTTCTCTATTTTTTTTCTCTTCTCTTATTTAAAAAAAAACGAAGATGTAAGGATCTTGGTAAAGCCATTCAAAAGAATATAAGGGAAAAATGAAAAAAAAAAAAAAGAAAAGAAGACGAAGAGAATTGTGAGTGAAGCATAAATGTAATATTCTCCATGTGTGATTCAGTGCACATCAAATCGATGCGAGTTTTGATTATTGAAAAATGTCATCCACATAAAATGAAAATTCAATATTATTTTGCATGTGCTCGCCATCGTATTCAACAGCATTTTTCAGCCGTAATACGATATGTGCTCAAATGTTGATGACGTTCTATCGTTTCCGTTCTAAATGGCACTATTCCAAAGACTTTCACCTGATTTTCGGTTCGCTCAATGTTGCATGCGGTGCGAAAATGTAATCAGAATAAAATGCTAACAAACGATGCAAACTATAGCGCAGAATATTCTCGTGTTGAAAAGGAAGAGAACAAGAGAGAGACAGACAGAGAGAGAGAGAGAGAGAGAGAGAGAGAGAGAGAGAGTAAGAAAGCGAACGACATGTATGATATGGGAACCACACAATACCATCTACGGTTGAGAGATAAAGAGACGGTTGTGGTGGTAGTGGCTGTGATGCTCCATCTGGGGGGCGGGGGTGTGGTAGGTAGTGAGAGGTAAATGTTTACGAGATCCACGGATATGTGTGCATTCAAAGGGTGTACAACTATGAACGAGCTGAAGTAAAATTTGCAAGATATGCTAACAATGCATTGAACGGATTTTATCTTTTATTCCAATCATTCCACTGTATGCCCTTCACATTCTATTCAACTTTCTCATCCCATTGTATGTGTGTGGCTGTGTGATTCAATCTCAACAATATTCACAAACTCTCGATGACACTGTCCCAACGCATGTTCTTCAGAAAATTGGTTTTCCATTTTCGGCAACAATTTAAATAAATAAAATAACGAAAGCAACAACTACAATAACGCAACACATCCATATATGTACTATGATGTGAAAAAAAAACGAGAAATAAGAATGTAAAAATAGAAACACACAAAACACATGTACAATGGAAATGTGAAGAAGAAAAAAACACATCTTAATAGAATGTGTTGAATCTATGGAAAGATACATTTCATTGTGTAATTCACGTTTCAATAAAACCATGCGAAAAGTATGTGTACACATAAGAGAGATAGAGAGAGAGAGTGGGAAAAGCGAAAATGTAAGCAGGAGCGAATGAGACGTACAAAATTGCAATTTAAATTCACATATTTTTTTTATATGCATTTGATTGTTAAATTATCCTGAAATTATCAACTGGCCACTTTAGTCAACATTTTGGCACAACCAACTGATTCACATAGCGAGCAAAAGAACAAGAAAAAAAACAGCATTTTCCGCTAGAAATATACTGTACATACATCTTGTCATTGTTCCCTTTGGTCACATTCTTTCTATGTATGGTGGCGCACTTTATATGGACCATTAGAATGAGCATAAAAAGAAATAATCAAATTGAACCAATCGAAATGAGAATCAAGCATTCTTGATTGTTTCGCATCATCATACAAAAGCCAAATAACACTAAATAATTCTACATTTTGTCATTTAAAATGTATTTACATGCAAAAACCCAAAGAGAAAGAGAGAGAGAGAGAGAGAGAGAGAGAGAGAGAGAGAGAGAGAGAGAGAGAGAAAGACATAGTCTATTAGAGATTACAGCAGTGAAGTGAGTACATTTCGAAATGGTGAAATAGTTTCGGATCCAATCATTATCATCTTTTCATGGGCCAAAAAGCGGAAGTAAAAGCGAAAGATGCAAAAACAAGAGCTGCCAGGTTCTGTGTTTCGGTTGAACATTTGATAAAGCCACGAGCAAATATTGATGCAAAATTAAAGAATGTCTTGAAAAAAGGAAAACCAAATATCCTGCGGTTTAGATGAAAATAATTTGGTTCATTTGTGGTAAATTCAAATGGTATTTTGATGACAATATTCATGAATGTTCTCGTTCTGTATTTTGTGTTTTTGTTCTTTTCACTCGGGCAATAAATGTCAAATGCCTTGCGGCTGCGATTTCTTCATTCTTGAAGTATAAGCTTTTGATCAAGCACAATAGTTTCAATTTAACTCGAGGCTTTTGTGTCAAATTAAAATCGATTCAAATCACATTTCATGTACATCGCTTGATTTGCGTCGACATTTCATTTGGACTTTTTCCTAAATCAATAAAACGATTGATTAATCTATTGATTTCAACAGAATAAATTGTAAAATGTTTGTGAAATTGATCGAACGATTGTTTTTTTTTTCGCTTCGTTCTTTTTCATTAAAATTCAGTGAAATGTTCTGCTGGTAACGTCATCGATCTCCATTCCATTCGGGTTTTTTTGTTGTCTTTTATACTCGGTTCTTGTTGTTTTTGTAGAAAATTTCATTTTTATTCCTTTGGCAATATTCTCGATCATAAAACACAAAATGTACGATGGTATTAAGTCTGCATTGCCTCTCTCACATTTCATTCTTCTTAATACACTTTGATTATTATTACAATCAATTTCATTTTTTTGGCTCTTTATTGCTTTGGTTTCGTCTGCGAATGCAACTCTTTGATTTTGGCTACCGGCCAAACAGCATCACCATCAATGGTTCAAATGAAATGAGAAAGAGAGTGGTGGAAAAAAAAACGACAAGTGCCGAAAGAGTGAAAAGTGTAAAGGAGACAAAGATCGTTGTGCTCGTGCATGCATCTATTTGTTTGAATGCGTTCATTCCTATGCAAAATAGCAAAAAATGATGAGGTTATCTGGAAAAGGACGCATAATGAGAGAAATAATCAATTTGAAAAAATTACACAAAATATTTCATGGCACTTTTGCACACGATTCAACTCTTTCTCTATCTCTTTCTTTCTTTTTAGGTTTCTCTCGTTCTCAATGCTGCTCTCACACCCTCACTATCTCCGTGTTGCCATCAGTGCACAAAATAACTTTCCGTGATTTTATCCAGTATGATATTGAACATAATCTTCAATCTATTTGTCTCGATTTGTTGAGAAAAAACTAATATGTTTTTTTTCGTGTTCTTATTTCAAAAATTACATCCGCACATTTTGAGATTCATTTTAAATCTTGTCATAGAAATGAGAAAAGAAAGACCTATGCATACTGGTGCACATACATTTATTTGGTCATAGGTTATGACAGAAATAGAGAGCCGTGTGCTCATGATCACCATATCGAGTGTAGACAGATTGGTACTATGTTGACAACTCAAGACAATGTCAGATAAATATTTGGTGAATAAGTGCTTTGTTTTTTTTCCACCAGCCCGACGGAGTCAAAGTGGATTAAAAGTAACCAGCGAGCTGCTAAAGAGTGATAAGCAATATCAAATTCACAAAGCACGTTTCATTTTCATTTTCAGTGTCTCTCGGATTTGCCGCATGAAAATATCGGATTATGTTGTGCCTTAATTCAACCGCAAAGCTCTTCAAATGGTTTGGTTGTTGCAATTGGATAAGAGTTCACACATACAACGTGTTTCTCATCATATCACATGAGTCCATTGCCACAATCCACATTGTGGATTGAGGAAAACAGAACAAGACACATACACGACAAAAACAGAAGGAAAAAATGTAATCGACATTAAAAGTCACAACGAACATCCAAAATGAAACACACATCGATTCAGGGAGACAGTGTCTCAATGTCCATTTTTATCAATTTTTCGTGTCGATTCAGTTTATTATTAATTGATTCGTTCAATTCTACCTTTTATTTTCTTCAATTTTCTCGCTCATCGAAATACCCATCAAAGAGCAACGAAGTGTACCGGGTTACGTTTCAATCATCACCATTATTCCTTATTTATGGAATAATACTGCATGAGACAACAAGATATGGATGACGACAATTAATCAACGAATAGTCAAATACTTACAGCACACTCAATCGAATCTAATATATTTTTATATTAAGGTGGGAATATTTTGCGATGTTACGTCGTAAACACCTTTTTGTCAATGTGAATGTTAAATAAATATTATTTTTTGATTGCAATGGCAAACGGCGAATAATCGGATTAGCAATTATAGCAGCACTTTTGTTGAAAAATTATCAAGAACCGAACGAGTGTATAATAAATGCGAACGCGCCAACCCAGTCATGGCAGACTCTTTTTATAGACGATTCAATCATCAATCGACTGAAGTGGCAGAACAAGACAACTTAGTCGCTGTCATTGTAGACTTTGCTGTTGATGTGGCTACTCCTGCTCCTGCTGCTGCTGTTGCTGTTACGAAACGACAACGGCATCAGGGGCTCAGGACTATTCAATTTTGTTACCATTATGTTTCGATGATTCGTGCCAGTCATCCATTCACAATATAAACATGAATGTTATTCGTCATTGTTTGTCAAATTCAATCGATAGTTGGCGCGGTAATATACGCGCGCGGTTGAAAACATTATGAAATGTTTTACATATTGGACGCGTCATTTCAAAATAGTCCACCATGCCTGTTTTTATCTTCATCGTTGTCTCTGTCGTTGCCGTCCTCATTGTCAACGAACGAACGAAGCATAAAATTCCAAGTAATTCCAACGAGAACCAGCTAAGAGGCAATATTTCACAACCGAAATGAAAATCCATATCGATTTTGGATACATTGTAATAATTTGCGGTACATAGACCTTATTTAGCGCCAACTCATAAACGTACATTCAACGTATATTTCGATATTCTATCGAGCACTGCACATTTTTGTCACACCATACACGAACAACACATTTTTCACATCATCAATAAAATAAAAAAAAACACACACACCA
Source organism: Contarinia nasturtii (assembly GCF_009176525.2). Lineage (NCBI taxonomy): Eukaryota > Metazoa > Arthropoda > Insecta > Diptera > Cecidomyiidae > Contarinia > Contarinia nasturtii. Next base: position 2,311,768 of record NW_022199032.1, read on the forward strand.
TCGAAAATAGAAGAAAAAAGCGACAGCGACAACGAAAACAATGTGCTACGCACTTGACTGAAACTGAAAGTCGTCGCATTTTTGTTGACAGATTTGATGGGCATTACGTTGAATACTGACATATGACCTTGCACAAATTTAAAGCAGCGACAAACATTTGGCAGTGTGTATTTCTTCTCCATTGAATTCGAATATAAATTCGACAGAGGCAAGCATACAATGCTCGACACACGATGGTACACCATCTTTAATGCTGAGTAATTAATTCCGAGGATATTTCCATTTTCCATGCTCTATTGTAAGCGAACATGTTGAGAAATGAAAAAGAGAATGGAAACGGCGAGTGTTCAGAGTGAATTTGCAAATTTCCATTGATCGCCTAGTCATTCATGTAAAAAATTGAAATCGACAAGATTAAACAATAATGAACTTAATATTGAATACATTCGGTAAATAATTGAAAATTAAGTACAAATATTGTGTCCTTTGTATTTTCGTCTTATACACTCTCCTGTGTTTGTATGCTTTCTCTTTTATTTTTTATTTTTGGCGTCAAAACTCTTCAAATGTTTGAGTTCTGCTTATTATTCTCATATTCGGTATATACCGTGTTCCATTTGTTCACAATTTTCTTTTGATTTTGTGTTATTATTGCGTTCATGTGGAAACATTTGTTCAACTATATCGTAGTTTATGTGTCGTTCCATTTTTCGGTTTCGCTTATTATTTATTTAATAGAGTATGCACTGACACGTTAACTTGGCACTTTTATTCCATAAATTTTGCTGTAGTTGTGCAAGAGGCATGCATGTGATGGAAACGAGAGATAGAAAGGAAGAGAAAAAAAACTGTCTATGTATAGAATGAACATTTTTACTCTCTTTCAATCGACTGATGATAGCTTTATAACTCTTTTTCGTAAAAAAAAAGTGAACGCATTTGACTGCCAACTTAAATGCGGATAAATACTATCGCCATTTTTTACAGACTCTTTGCGTAAAAGAAATGTTTGAGAAACTGGTCGTTTTACTCACTTTTTTTCGTTCTCTCTCTAACTTGTGCTGTTCAAGTAAAAAAAAAAAAAATATTTGGCATAGTTGTTCATTTAATCAAAATGTGGGACTTTGTCTGAATATTTGAATGCTTCAGTGCATTTTACGCTTTTCTTCAGCGAACAATTTTTTTTCTGCTGCATATTTTTTTGGTATAATTTTGGAATCATCTGTCAATAATTATATTTATGTGGAACTACAGAATCTATATCTATATCTGAAAACCAACAAAATAAAAAAAAATTGAATTCCTAACGAGACAAATGCGTTGGTTAAATTTATTCACAGGCACAATGTTTTTGTCAGAATGAAATGCAGGACAAAAAAAAACTTCATAATGATAATTGATTGGTTGACTCATTACAGTTTGTGTTCAAAAGAAATTTGCAACTGTTTTAGATATCTGTTTGAGAATTGTCGAGTGTATTCGAGTGATTGAGGCACAAAAAAATGATTGCACCTGATAAGAGCCATGGATTTATTTACTGTTCATTTTTTTTGTCTCCGGTAAGTCGTTGAGCAAAGGTGATAAATAGAATGAACAAAGAAAACTTCTTTTGAACTGTTCACTTGGTCGCATGCACCATCGCTAAAAACGGCCCTCGCATTGTTTTCTTCATTAACCGTATTTCTTTGCATAGAGCAAAACCCTGCGGCTCTTCATTTTTCATGATACTGCTATGTTTGAAACGATAATAGCAACAGAATTTTCTTTGGGGAATAAGACAACAAAACAAAAATGAAAAGTGTAACGCAAATTACTGCCATACCAAAAGGATATATTTTAAAAAGCACAAGAGGATCACAAGAATGAAGCAGAAAAAAATCCAGAAAAAAATGTAGGAAGAAAAAATAAAAATACCACGAGAATAAAACAAAAATTATGTATGAAAAGCGCAAAGCATAAAGAAAATCGTTCAATCTCGCACATACGACAACAAGATTCATCCACAAACTAAATAGAAAAAATAGGCGCAAATATCAAAGATAAAGACGACAATTCAGCTTTGGTTCGGTATCCATTTAAAAGTTCAGTGTGTATTGCGAACTAAACACGTCAAGGAAGAAAATTAAACTTTGAGAAAACTAATCTAGTTGCAAATACAAGAAAGAATGAACAGAGTGAAGAAAAAAATGGAAAAATTAATTTTGTGGAATGGTTTGCAACTATGCATCGACAAAGTATGCATGAAGGATCACAAAGACTGAATCTGCTAAACGATTTCCGTGAGAGAGAGAGAAAAATATAAAGAGTAAGACACAGAAAGAGTACATGAAGAATACCTGATACCAAACAAGTATTTTGTGTACAGGAAATGGGTAAATTTACTTGCTTTAATCTCACTGAATGCAAATTGTTTTCTTCACAACTTTTTCTATCGCTTTCATCGTCATCGCCGTTTTTTTTTTGTTGTTATTATTTTATTTTTTTTTCTATTTTTTTGTGCTGCTCATCTATTGACTACTTCATTGTGCTGCTATTGCACCATAGCCATCGGTAAGAATGGTGGATTTTACCACAACAGAAAAGAAATGGATGGAAAATATGAGTTAAGTTTTAAGCCACAAAAAGACTAACAGAGAGAATTCTCAGCATCAATTAAAATGAAAGAATGGAAAAGGAATGGTTGGGGCAAGGGCTTTTAAATCATTTGAGCTATAATTGAATGAAAATTATTCTATTATGGCCATAGATTTAAAGTGGACAATTCAACTTGAGTTCATGTAGAATCAATTCATGTCTTTTCGCGTCGAAGAAATTTCAGCGTTTTTTTTTTATTTTGTTCAAAGAAGGATTCCAACGAAAATGTCCTCTGTGTCAAGCGAATAAATAACCTGATTAACAGTTGTTCCATTTCAATCCATTTTAAATTTAACACGTAGTAAACCATTAAAAACAGAAGTGAGAAGAGTAAAAAAAACACTAAGCTAAAACTCACCACTTTCGATGAATATCTTTGGTCCGTGATTTTTCGTGGCTGCACACAATTTTTTTATTATCCTCTTTCGATTTACACCAAATGTTTTTTTTTGTGTGTGTTTGTGTTCAAATAAAAGCAATCAACTACAGTAGTTCGGTCACACTGATTTCTTTGCTATAAATATTTTTTTTCTGTTACTGGTTTTGGTCTTTGCAGTTTTCCGTCTTTCTTCTAAATGGATTTTAATTGGATTTATTTTCGTTCGGCAAAAAAAAGTGCTCAGCAATTTGTTGGGTATTTGATTTTATGACGATGTTAAAAGTGGCGTGCACGGAATCAGCACTTTATTACTGCTCTTGCTCTTTATACTTTTTTTTCCTATTAGCATCAAGCGAACGCAATATCAGTGACAACGAACAAACATGAAAAACATTTAAGTGCTTATGTTAAAACTGATTACACTGAACGATTAGTGTTGGCATTTAATCATAACTTTGTTGCAAAATGGTGAGAATTATCTGTCAGCGCTCAATATAGATTAAGGTGTTATCGCTTCGATTTTTTATTTCTTTCAATAAAACAAAAAACCAATTTTTTCTGTTTGAATATTTGTTTATTTGGTCGTGGGGCAATTTTAATTTTTTTTTTGTTGTTTATTGTTATTGTATTATTTTTCTGGTCGTTTTCTTTTGGACTTCTTCACTTTGTATTGATTTGTTTGTTCATGCATACACTTTTCAAATAAACATTTGTTGAATGTTATTGACTTTTCGTCCTTATTTTCCTTTCTTACGTTTAACTCATTCTTCTTTCGTTTTTTTTTTCTTGATCGGTTCTTTTTTTACTTTATTTTCTTTTTGTATTGTTTCTCTATTTTTCACACTTTTTAGTTTGCTGTTTCGTTTTTCAATTCGCCAAAAAAAATGTGATTCGTTTGCTTCTTTGGTTGAAAATCTATCACTTTACCATCGGATCGAATCAAAAATTGTTGGAAAATGTTCACTGATGTGGAAGTGAATGTATTGCGGCTTTCTCGATAGAAACAAAAAATGTCAAGCGACAAAAAAGAATCGCGTGAAATTCGTTTGTTTGATTTTCTCTCTCCGTTCTTGATTTAAGGAAATAAAAAAGCGATTTTTTTTCTCTCTTTTTTTACAGCTGATTATTTGCTTGATTTAAATGGAATTTACTATATGCACACCACCTACGTTTTTTTGCTCTGCTGCTTTTACCACACTGAAGAAATTTGCATTCGGTAAATACCAAACAAAATTTTTTTTTCTTTCTTGATTGACTTATAACTTGCACAACGGTCGGAAAGCGATTTTTTTAATCGAAACGAAAAATATTATGTCTGTATTACCGGTGTGTTGCTTTGGTGATTGAAACGGAAATTATGACACAAATAGACCGAAAACTAATTTCGGTGAAAATTCCGTTTCAATTTGCTGATGTTTTAACTTCAAAACTTCGGGACATTCAAACGATTGCATGAAATTGAGCACATGGAAATCTTTCGATTTTTGGCCGAGTTAATCGAAAACCGGTAATTCAATTTTTATCAATGTAAAATCCGTTGAGAAACAAATTTCGTATTCTCTCTATGCAAAGAGTGCAAAGAGAAGAAAAAACGGACAATTTTTTTTTTCGTTTTTAGTTTTCGTTCGTTTCTCTTCAATTAATTTAGTGTTGGATTCAACTTAAGGACTGTTATCACGAGCAAAAAAATACATATATATTTGTCACACAATGTACGATGAACAGCTGAAATGAGCTGATAAATCTACGTAAATTCTTACACGGGCAATGACGACAGCGTGAAAAATACTCGACCGGATGAATGAAAGTATCCGAAATGACTGAAACCACTCGTTGATTCAGAGCCTCCGCGTTGTTGATTTCAAACATCTACTACTCATGTGGTACAATAACAACAGTATCAACGATAGAACATTGGAAATGGATAGAGAGGAGCAACGACGACAACGACAACGGCAGCAGCAACGACCGACAACGGCAACAGAGACGACGTCGAGCGCACAGTAACAACAACAATAAGAATAATAACAGTTGCTCCTGTAGCTACTTCATTCAATCCACTTGAAAAATTGTTTCGGTTCGGTTACGATTCCGTTTTATTAACAAATTCTAAATAGCACATCTAGTTCCACATCCATCCATCCATCCATATGCAAGGTTTATTTGATGCATTTTTGGACGTGTGTTCATCGACGCAGTGCAGCTGCGCACAACTGATATACCTTTTCGAAGTGATGATATTCACGTGCTCCTTCGAAATTCAAAGCATTCGTACGTAAACATTGTTGAGGGGAAAATGAACTCTGCAGCAGGGGCAATGAATTGATATGATGTGCATATGCATAGCGTGTCGAATGGTTACGCCATTTCTGTGTGATATTGATGAATAGAGGAACTAGGCGGAGACTGAACATTATTACTGGAGAATTTTTGTGTTCCATTCACAACCATTCGATTCATCCCTATGTGCATTAGAAAGAGGGACGGTTCATTTATTATTACAGAAAAATCGGTACGTTCAACCGAAAATATAAAAATATATTCAATGAATAAAATATAAATTAGCTTTGCTAATGTGATTCTTGTGTTTTATCCTTTTATGTATCACAAAATTGAAAACAAATCAGGATCCAACTAAAATATGAAAATTTAACCATAAATCGTATCGTAATTTACTCAAAGTTCTTAATCTGTAATTAAAATCATTGCAAAGACTTTTTTGAATTAATGTGCTAACAACTTGAATGCAAAACGGGTTTTCAACGACAATAATGAGTTACGAATAGGGACACAAAAAATAAGCGCCAAGATAAAAAAAACCGCTCAGAGTTTGAACCTAATTTAGCCACATAAATAAACGATTAAAGCAAATTATTACCCACTTTATGTGCAACAAAATTATTTACGTGCACAACACAGGCCATTACATCCAAACATATTTTCATTACACTGACGCAAAAATATCGTTTCTCTCTAACCCAAATAAATACATCTCGTAAATATGCAAGGAAATCTAAAATCAACAATAATTTTTTTGTCTTGTATTTGACATTTTTTGTGTGTGTTTTTTTATAGTCATCGTTGTCGTTGACGCTATGTGTTCTTTGTTTTTAATTTTGTCACAGCGAATCGAGTGGCAAAACGACAATTCAAAAAAAAAACCTGAAATGTGAAATACTGAATTGCATGCATTCGCCAAATCCAAGCGAAGTATAAAATATTGAATATGAACGAAAAAGAGAGAAAAAAAAAACCAAAGCAACCAACACAATCCGTATACACAACTTAGCGAACTGATTATCGCATTTTATTTCATTTTCCTGTTCTATTTACTGCATGCAGCTATGTATTTGTGTGTGTGCCCGACCTTTTTTCCACTATTGTTTATTGTCGTTGATTTTTAATTAATTACGCTCATGCATGCGAAATCGTTTTACCCAACTTCAACTATTTATCACTTGAGCGACAAACAATGAAATGCACCCAGCAGAGTACAATGGCAAAATCCGTACAGTACACTTAATTCGAAACATAAACAAAATAATTTCAGTTTTTTTTGTGTTAAACAATTGCAACTTTGAAATTTGAATCGTACGAAGAAGAAGAAAAAAAAACGGAATTTATATCGCAAACAACCATTGTTTTTGTTGCTCGCACTCACATGTGTAGTGAAATGACTGATCGTTTTGGTCGTCTCTCTCTCATTTTATTAAATATATATATATAGATAATTGGTGGCTCACCATGCACAAATGATGCATATATTCAGTGCGCGATTAGGCTGCTACATGCTGTTGATTGGCCTGTAACTGTTTCCACAGCAAACAGAAGTGGCCATTTGGAGCCGCACACCATAACCCGGACTAAATGGTGTGCATTCGGTTTAAATCAAATATGCTGTGCTCGTGCTGATGAAACATATAAAATTAAATCTTGCATTGCACGCAACACATCTATTATGGCATATTTGACTAAGATGAATTGCATTGTTGATATTACAAGAGATCATTTTGTTTGTGTGCGGTTTTCACTTGGTTTTCGACTTACCCATATATAATCTGTAATTTTTACATCAAATTTCTCCAGCCAAAATTCATTTTGATTTTGTGACTATGGTGGGGACTTAATTCGTTGTTCATTTTATTAACTTACTTTTTCGTCAATAGATGGCGTCAGCGGACTTAAGCTCAAAAGTTTCGCAACTTGATTTAAACATAGATTTTAATTTAGTTTTATTATACATAGAAACAATTTATTCTGTTTTATCAAAAGTTTTTATTTCAATGTGCGCTCAATTTGGTAACATTTTGCTGTTGTTGGTAATTATTTTTCATTTTTTTTTGAAGAAAATCAATAAATATCGATGCATATTTGATAATGTGCTATTAAATTCCAATCAATCGTCTTGAGTTTCACATACACACATTTTTTGTGTTTCATTTTAGTGTGTTCTTCTGCAATGTTTCTCTTTTGTATTGTTCGTATGATGGGCGAGACTGGAATTGGCATATATATTTATAAATCAATATTAGAAAAAGGTTTTCAATTTCGATTCGTTTAATTTAGCACACTTCAACCGTTTGATTAGTTTCAACCGTTTCCTTTCACATTAAATGTTAATAGAACAATTTTAATGCCAAATTAGGTTGTTAATTAAACGGCTTCGTTATACATCTCTAGTCTTTTTCGTTCAAAAATTATATTTTAGTTAGTAAATATATTTAAACATTTGTTATAACATAAATTGTAATGTCAAGGCACAGCAAAAAAAAAACTTGTCAGTAGCGATTATATATATTTTCTTTCAGTTATTATTACTAAAAAATTGAGTAAAAAAAGGTTGATCATTCATTATTGTTTTTGGTTAATTGATAACACTTAAAATAATCAGCATTGTCTTGTTGTTGCTTTTCAATTAGTTAAATGGTTTATCACACACTTTCAGGGTCGAAGAATATCGTTTTTATTTTTATTGGTTTTTACTAACCTTCCACATGTTCTTGTTCCATGTGGGAAACAAACGTTTAAAGCTTCTTGGCTCATTGCCCTGACGAATTTTAACAATGACAACATTTTCCTCCAAACGTTCCGATGGGTCGTTGTGAATATATTGCTGCAAGCGCCATAAAATTTATTTAAAAAAAAAACATCGAAATGATATAAAATATGGATGGCAAATGTGTGTTTGTGAGTATGAGTCTTATGAAAATGACATTTATGACAATGAGGGTTATGTTTTGTATATTTTGATATTTTTTCAGATGTTATTTGTTATATGTCTGTGATTGTGATTCGATGAGAGCGAGTAACGATTTGAATGAAATTGTTTATTGGCATATCTTACATGAGCCACTTCAATTGATTTGCGTCGTTCTTCTTCGCTTGAATCATTTCCTTCCCACACATAAACCTCATCACCGCCATCCAAAATCATAACATCATCTTCATCCAAATCGTCTTGTTGATAATCGTCAATTTCTTCGACGCGCAATTTACCATTCGACAATAATTTGCAATGGAATAAACGTGGTTCCAAAAATGGTGCTCCCGGTGGATCAAGTTCGGTATCGTAATCACTTTTGCCATTGAGTGCCGTCCAAAATTCATCTGGCTCATGATTTTCATTGATTATTTGTGCGTCAATGCGATTTGCAGAAACAGCATTAACGACAACAGAAGCCATTTCTTTTTCGAATTTCGAAGCGCCCTACAGAATAGATCAAGATAGCACATCTGCGTATAAAGGTCGATGCCATTGAAAAAAACCTTCGTTGCACTTACGAGTCCATTCCAAATGAATGCATTTGATGGTGTTCGTAAAATGAACACATCGTCCGATTGTAATGATGCAGCAATTGGGTCACGTTCATCGGCTCGCACATCATCGATACTGGTACCGCGAACACGGAACAAATGGGTTTTATCAGCAGCATCATCGTTTATGTATGTTATCAATTTGCCTTTGAAAATTTTTAAGAAATGTCGTGGCTCATAGCCTTGCACAACGCGCACTTGCAACGCTACATCATTCAGTTCACGATCCAATTGTGATGTGTACATTGCCGATGTTGCCTTATCCTTATTCGATGCATTTTTACCCTAAATTCAATGTGCATTTTAATAAATATTTTTTTGTCTATTCATTTAATAAAATATATTGAAAAATGTATAAAAATGTTTCGGTAATGAGCTAGCTCAGAATCTTCTCAGAGAGGGGATGATTTCAAAAATGAAAAGTTTTTTGTTTTAACTTTTTCATTTCTGTCTATCTCTGTGTAAAATTGAAAATCTCGGATAGCAAAGGTAAAACCCAACTTCTACTGTATAAAATATAATAAAACTTATACATACTTGCCAATAGTAGATGACAAAACCTTCTTCACTAGCATTTTTATAGTGATATTTCAGAACATATGCTTTCGATCCGAATAGAATGCCAGATGGCTCAATAGCAACTGGTGTATTATTATCGATGCGCCAAATTTCAATGCTACCCTCACCACTGTCAGGCATAAAACCAATAGCACGACCACCGCTCTTTTTCAATGCGCGAATCTCATTTGGATCGATTTCATCTTCCATGCCCGAATCGTTGTCGATATCTTTGGCAGCACGAATCAAACGTCTATGTTGCATGCCAGCATCACGCCATGTTGCAAAATACTGCTTGAATGGTGCTGTCTCAGCGTTTTCGACAATACGATGCACTGGTGTCCATGATGGATACTTTTTCGATTGAATAAAGTCTGAACCAAATAAAATCAATAGTGGTGAATTTTTGGTTGAAAAAGAAAAATTCTGTCCGTTACTTACTTTGAGCGCGTACAATTGATTGGGATTTTTCTTGTTGAGTGGCACCACGACCAACCCAAACAAAAAGTGCACTACCAGTATCCAGAATGAAACAATCCTGAAATAAAAAAGAGTCGTTTAAATTTTTGTACGTTCATTATAGAATAAGTCGTATATTTACCTCGCTCTTGAGCATCTCTTGACGAATTGGTTTTGTTGAAATTGTTTCCACTTTCAATGTGCCAGCCGAATCGGTTACCTTGCGTTGTAAAACGAAAATCGTAAAGCAACAGAAAAAAATATAGAACTTGTCAAACGAACCTTGTATAAGGTGACAGCGGCAGCATCTTTTGTTTCGAATGCAGCATCATCTTCGGATGTTGATTCTTCTGGAACTTTATCTGGTGACCCGCTTCCCAATATCTGGAAAAACTCTTCCTTATCGTCAGCGCTACTGAATTGATCTGAAGAGAAACAGTTTTCGTCAAATTTCCAAAACATTTATCAATTTCATGACATCAATTACCCAAAATATGCACAGAAGCACGACCATTGTGATCTTGATCTCTAATTTGATTTGCCGCACTAACTGCCTTCAATTGTTCGACGCGTTTTGAACTTGGTCCCTGGTAAACGTAAATATCTCGACCACTTTCCAAAATGAAACAATCGCCTTTGTTCATGTTTGAAACGGAGAGACCAACTTCTCGTACGCGCACATTACGCTTTCCTTTGACTTGGAACAAACGTTTTTGGCTATCATCGTTTGTAGTGACATGATGGAAACCACTTGCAACACCACCAGCAACATATCGAATACCTATGTGAAAGGTTTTTTTTATTGATGGTGAATTTGTTCCATTTTTTCTCGATAAAATGTATATATTTTAGAAAATACATACTATTTTTAAAGTATCCCAAAAATTTGGCCGATTCATGTTCTTGAACTTCACGATATTGAACGGGAGCACCTCCAAGCAAATCATCCAACTTTGATTTGATTTAGAATAATATCATTAATAAACGATTTGAACGAAAAAAAAAGGTTGTTAAAAACCTACCTGTACGGTTAGAATCGCAGCTGCACCAGCTTCGTCTTGCGACGTTTCCAAGCCCAGCCAAAAATGCACATCCCATGACAAGCGCTTCTTGTTGTCTTCTTTGGTCTAAAAATAAAATATGCCGACGATGTGGTAATAAGAATGCGGGGCATAAAGTCGACGCAAATTATGAGCATTTTTAATACGTACATTTAAAATAATATACGAGTCGCCAGTAAAGAATTTTCCATGGTCTCTAGCTGGAACAGCGACTGGTTCAAAATTCTGTAATATAAAAATATCCACACAGAAAAAAATTAATTACGCAAAAATATATCGGTTTTCGTGTAATGTGAAAACTTTCTCATAATTTTTCAAGCAAAATTTATAACGTGTTTATTTACTTTTCGGCTTGTAAAAATCGAATATAAATAAAACCAACAACAAGATCATCAAATCGAGTACATCAAAGAAATAAAATCAGTTGTTCACAAGTGACTATTGATTTTCGAAGCTGATTTAATGTACAACGTCAAATGTAATGTGCGCGCAATATTGATTTACAAAATATGAGCGAATGAATTATTTATAAGATGATGTGTTTTTTTTCGATGAGTGTGCTTGTTCAAGATCTCTCCGAATATGAATATGCTTATGAATAATTTGCAAAACAACAAATTACTGCCGAAGCGTCTTGATTTAAAAATGCCCATGTTTTTTTTATCTCGTATTAACGAAACTCGATCATGATGTGTCGTATACGGTATCTAAATGGATCTTCTGTGATCTCGGCTTCGACTCAATTAAAACGTGTTGTTTTTCCTCCGCACATTTTCCAAACGAAAGTAGCCTATTTTAGACGTCGTAAGCTAAGCACCGTGTAGTATATTAGCATGAATTGCTTGCGACATTTATCCATCGCATTTCATCTCATATGTAGATATTCAGTGCGTAACACAAATCGTAAGCACGACTGCAGTCAAAATCAATAGTTGCGTGCTACTGTTGCCGCTGCCTCTGGTCGAATCGCGTATTTATGGTATATGTTCGAAAGTCCGTTGCTTTTATTTTTCTAGCGCGTTGCTTTCAAATAAAAAAAAAATGAAAATTCTTAAATAACCGTTTATATCATTTTCGATGTTTTCGATCAGTAAGCGATTACTGCATATAGGCATTGCCATTGTGTATGTTAATTTCGAATTAACCATATATATATTTTTTTGCTATCGAATTAACCGATTTTCTTTATTTGCTCAATTGAAAATTGGATTTGTTCATGGTGCAAACGGTGTGCAAAAAATGAAGAAAAAAAAATAGAAGAAGAAGAAGAAATCAATGCTTTGTTGCGCAAATCATAAGTGTTATACGCCGTGTACTTTTTTACAACAATTATGCCGGTTGTTCATCTGTGAAAATGAAAACTCATTTTTTCTTTCAATTTGCTTGTGTCTTCGAGCGTTCGATAAAAGATAAAAATAAAAACAAAAACAATCCATATATCAATTTTGTTTTTAGTTTTCATCGCTTTTATTTACCGCGATCGTTTTTTTTTCTCTCCTCTTTACTCTCTGATCGGGCATCATTCAACCCAAAACAATGTGAGCGTTTCAAGATGAAGCGTAGCATAACATTTCATTTGCGAAATTGGTTATAATTATACACCTACATACGCTATTCTAGTCAACGCTTAGTCAATTATTGTAATCGCATACAAACATTCAACGAGAAAAAAGCCACCATTGAAGTAAATTGTCTAACACACCAAAGAAGAATAATAAAAAAAAATCCCTATCGAAACGTCTGCCATTCATATTTAACAAAGCAAAAAACGATTTGTCTTCAATTGTGAATTTTATTCAGTGAAACGAGAGCTATTTTTTAAATGAAAACATTAAAAAGAAAGAGTTATGCTCTAACCGATCGACAGAGGAACGGAGAGCCTATGGATCGAGCACATATCTTAGAATATTTGTCGAACACGAACCGAAAAATTGTGCTTGCATGTGTGTCAAATTTAGTTGTGTGAGCGAGGGTAGACGTACAAATGCTGATTGTAATCGAGCGAAAGCGACAGTAATTGGAAACGAACAAAAAAATAGATAAAATTTTAATGAAATGTACATAAAAACAAATGCTAATTTTACTTTAATATTCGTTTATCGAAATGGTTACACATTCGACTTGCTGCTTGCCGGCAATAAAAGTTCGTACAGGCCATAAGGCAACATTCGGAATTTGAAATGAAACAAACTCATATGTCATCAGAGATGCATCTATTTTGGGAATTTCGTATTTTCCGAAAATTTTGAGTTTGAAGAACAACAACAAAATTTAAATGACTTGAAGCATCCACAGATGAAAAGTAGAGTAACTATTTATGAGCGAAAAAAAAATCATGATGAATTCCACCAAAACGTTCATAGTTGGAATCTCAGTTTTAATGTATCAAATGGCAGAGGTATCGGAAGCCGAGATTTTGTTCATTTGTTTCTCTAATTCCAAATATTGATTGTCGAAAAAATATGAGCGACGTGATCAATATGCAGTAAATTATTGTATGAAAAAAAAATCTCATTCATTTGATCTTCAAATTGTTCATATTGAGAAAGTTTTCGATGTCGAATAATTTCGATGAATTCTTGTCTAAAAATCAAGTCGATGAATTCTTGTCTGTAGAATATTTCTGATCGCCTACAAAAGTGTGACTTTGCCACTTCACAGATCATCTATTTGTTACCCGTATAACAACGGTAATTTTGTGCACAACATCCGAAGAAAATATTTGCAATGAATTATAAACTCCGCTCAAAATGACATTTGAATTCGCATGCAAATGTGTTCCACTAATTAAAACTCATAAATTTCTTTTAATGCATGTGGATTGATGGAATCTTTTTTTTTTCCATTTCATCTCATTCGTTCTCACATCTCGGAATTTTTTTAAAAATTATCTTTGATTTATTGCTTTAAAAATGTGATGAAAATTACCTCAACACGCCAAATTTCTAGTCCTGCTGCTCTGCCAGCATTTTGAAATGCAGGATGCATGACTGTTGGTCTTGTATTTTTGTTTCCTTGTGTATTTCCTCTGGCTGTCGGTATAACACTATCCCGTCCTGTAGTCGTTGCTGCAAAACAGTCTCTTGTCAATGACACCACCAATAGCAAACTGTTGTCGGTTAAACGAAATGAAATATAGTTTGTTTATTTGTGTTTTATGCAATTTACTAAATCAATTTGTATGTTAATTTCGGTGCCAAGCCAAAATCGGCGAGTAGAAAATATTCGGTTCGTCATCGGTGTGGCTTATATTTGACATAAAAACCAATGTTTCACATTTCCTTAGTGAATTTCCCACATGTGAATGATGCACGCGAATGGTGGCGAGACAAATACACTTTATACATATGCATACACATATTAAGCAATATTTTGCAGGTTGTTACAAAAGATTATCAAATGAATCATTTTTCAGATTCAGAAAATGGGTTTTACACACGCAAACCGACAATTCCAGTATAGCCAGTGAACTAAAGTTGAAAACAAAACAGGAATAATCATGAGACCAAAGGGAAAATTGAAAAAAAGAGAAACTTCCTGGCCACACTTAGTCATATGTATTGCGGAGTATGTCGCGTTTTTAATTAATTAATTAAAATGTTTAAAGCATATTATCACTTCAATCGTGGGCTATTTTTTGTAACAACATATCTTTCGTTATTTTCACAGTTCGCTGAGTAATAATTTTAAGTTGGTCATTAACGTTACAGTTACACGAGAATTTTTTTTTTTTTGGTTTGAAAATGGGAAAAAGGCAAAGAAAAAATTTCAAAATGACATAAAATGTCAATGCCTTTGACTCGGTGTGGTAATTAGTGTCACAGATAAAAGGTTGACATTTAGAAAATAAAATGATATGATACAATTACAACAATTTTCAATAACAATTATTCATTCAAATTCGAGTTCGAATGTGAAACGTCAATGTTCGTGTACAAGGTTTTATCGCAAACAAACGATAAAAAAAATATATACAAAAATATTTAATTAAAAATATGAGATACCTCAATTGATAACCGTGGAATAATGTTCAACACAATTGTTTTGCGTATGCACTTTGTTTTTATACTTATTACTTTAGAACGATAAACGTACAAGAGTTGTTTAACTTTCCGTAACTGTGTAGTTTCAGTGAATTTATGTTCGGCACCTCTTTATTCTTTTAGCTCAAACTAACAAATGATACTGTTACCTGCACAATGCTGCAACGCGACTAACTGGCCGCCGCTTGACGCTGTCGAACGCGCACGAAGGCAGCAAAACACCGGCTTCGATCATTTTCGGTTGAATTTATCTATTTATCGAGTTGAAAGAGAGAGAGAAAAACAACAAAGAGAAATAAAAATAGCGATAAAAACGATCATATACACAAACTTTTATCTTGAACGAATATGCGTTCTCGTATGGTAGATATGAAAAAAAAAAATCAAAAGTATACAAATATGTATTTTCGATACACATGCTTAAGTTTTCGCTTTTTTTTATGAATAAAAACAACGTAACAAATCATCAACACAACTATGGATTCGCTCATTCTATTTCAAGTGCGGTGTCAATGAAACTTTGTCAATTGGGAATTCTTACATTAATCAAAATAATGACAAAACCGACACAAAACAAGATTATACCACATTTTTTATTATTAATGTGTTGAGATGATACAGAATTTTTTCTGCGAATTATTCTTTCGGCGAGAGTAGTGTGACTTTTGTTGAATCACTTTGTTTTTGTTTTTAAACTGGCTGGCCAAAAAAATATATGCCGATCAAGTCGAAATGTGTCTTTAAAAGACAGTCTTTACAACCAGCTATATGCGATAGCATTTGAGTTGAGAATTGAAAACATTTCGAATATGTGAGTTAAATAAAAACCTTGGAATTCTATTAACTTTTGAATAAGATACGGTTTTTGCGCTAATGCACCTTAACTGCGTATCTTTATTCTTTTGAACAATTTAATGTAACGATATTGTATTATAATCATTCCCGCATGCACAAGTTTGATGACTCACTGCCGTGCGAATAGTTCAACTTTTGTTTTCAAGACACCAAATGACTGAGCAGCAGCAAAAACTACTGTTGTATCGTTTCCGATTATATGGTGTTCAATGTTACAGCAAAGTAATATAATTTAGCCGCTTTAAAAAGCATGTCGACTTTAAATCGTATCAACTTTCGACGCAGTTACAACTATTGAAATCAATTTTTTTTGTATTTCGTCGAGAGTGAAAAGACGTGGATTTCTGAATTGGCTCATAAACGTAATACGATGACAATCAATTCTGGTTGCGTCAAGGTCATTTGAAAAATACATGAAAACATATGCTTCTCAAGTAATGTCTCTTTTTTTCGGTGTTGGTCGTTTTTATTAACCGCATAATGATCAAGTTTAAGGCCACTTTGGCATTTTTAATGGCTTGTTCGGTGTCAAAGCCAATTGTTGCTTGAATGAGTAAATACGTTAATAAACAAATCAAACACATCGCCTGAAACAATTGAATGCTCGAGAATAAATTTGAGACTTCTTATGAGATTCTATTGAAATGTTACACCAACATATAAAAATTGGAATTTTCTGTATGTGTAACACCACTTTTGTGGAATTTCGAGAGCAGTCTCACATTCATTCTCGGACAATTAATCACATTACAAAATATACAGCCATAATATCTTTGACATTGATCAATTTTAATATATTCGTACAAAACCGAAGACAATTCCATTTTTTACCGGCAACAATATCTCTTCTTTCACAGCAACAAAAGTCGTCAACATTTCGAGGACTTTGTCAATTTATAAATTTGAAAAATTGACTGAAAAATTGGTTTCATCACTCTCTAGGTGATAATTTTTGTAAAATATATTAAAAATAGTTTGTTGTTTTTTAGTAGTATTCACAGTAATAGTGAATGTTTTTCTATGTAAATGTTCAATTCCATCGGACAAAGGTATTATTGTTCACTTGGGATTCCTAGTTTTGTACACTTTTTCCGGCAAATTGGCCTGAATAACATGTGTCGAACTCGACTATGACTTCATTTATAGTATTTGAAAAAATCTAATTATGATTTTATTTGCCATTAAACAATTTTACGCGAATATTTTCACATTAGTATAGCTCGCTTTCAAATGTTATCAACTTTTTCACTTGATTTAAATACGCCAAATGTGTTTTTCAATTAAGACAAGTCTGAAAAGATTTTATTGCTTAAAAATTGAGAATAAAATACAATTAACAACATTTCACTTAATTTCACAAATACGAAAAAAACGAACAAATCTTTATAAACCAGCGTCGTTCGTTCATGACAAATTCAATATAAAATTGAAAAAAAACTTGTTTTTACCTTTTAAACCTCGCAAATGAAGCCAGAGATTTTGCGTGCTGTGCACAACTAATGGAATACAAATAACAAAGTAAAATACAAAAAAAAACACTTGCGAAAATATTTCGTAAATTTTGCTCGACCAGTTCGTGACAACGACTCGAATAAACTGACCGATTAATAAGATGTATAATAGCGTTTATGGTTTATTTATTTGACTATTTTGGCTGATTATGAGGCGTTAAAACGATAGTGTGCTAAGTAAAATGCTTGTGGTTGCTTTTTTTTCTCGTTAAAAACGTAAATACAAAATCAAAACTCTCTTTCAAGTTATTTGCTAACGTAGTGTATCGCAATTAATCAATTCATAGAAATTTGTCGGTCAATATAATGTTATGTAGATTAACGTTATTTGAGTTTGTTTGTGTTTTTTTCATGTGTTTGTTTGACATTTTCATGGTTGTAAGCACTGCACTCAGTGAATAGCATCGCAAAATACACACATGGACATAGTTAAAGCATAGAAATTACATAGGCCATAGCGCACAATGACAGACATAATATTTGCATCTTGCCTAAACCTTATTTGATCTCAATGAGTTTAACTCATAAAATTGCGCGCGTCTTGATCGCCGACGTCGCCGTCATCGTTTTTATTGTTAATTAATGATAACATTCGCATTGATGAATCGAAACAAAAATACTTTAAAAGTTACAAAGATCACCAGATAAGCGTCTGGCTGAACGTCAAAGGGCATTTTGAACGCTTTTTCAAATTTATTTGATGGATTGATGAAAGAGCATTTGGAAATTCACAATCGATTAATTCTTAAAATGTAAAAATCGATATGAATTAAACAATTGATTGAAATTGAGTGAATGTCGAAAATTTACATCCATGTTTTCAAATATAATCCAAAGTTAAAAAAACTATATAGAACATAGAGATTACAATGAACGTTATCTCTCGATTCTTTTTACACAGATTTATACGAGAATATATCAGCATATGCCTAGACGGCAATGAATTACCTATATTAAACAGAACTGAATTACCTATATTAAACAGAAACAGCACCATACAGATATCTTGCCTTTGTTAAACCCTAAAATTTATTCAAGCAACAGATCGGCGGTATTGTGTCTCTGTACGTGTACACTGTAAAATTTCAATTAAATGTATTCTAACGGTTTGAATCATAGGAAAATCGCAAAATGTCAAAATATGCATTTAGTATTAACATTTAAAATATGGCTGTAGTGTGCGGAGGAGGGAGGCGGGAGGATTTACCCTAATAACTTTATAAAAACTTTTATATATATTTTGGCCTCAAATTAAATGGTGAAATTTTCAAAATAGTTCTAACGTCTAACTTAAAATCCAAACTTAGAAAAATATAGACAAGATTGATAATGATCCGATTCCAAAACGATCCGAATAATTTAAAATCAATTTAATTTACTTTTATTTCTAATTCCGGTGGTTGAATTCAATTGATACTCAAATTTTTTCGAAAAAGTCAACCACTCAATTGTGTTCATTGCCTAACAAGATGTTTTTTTTTTTTTTCAATTTATCGACTTTCTGAACAACGAGAATTTTAAATTTAAAAATAAGGAAGCAAATATACCAAAATTGAGTAAAAATTGCGTGTATTCCATATCAGATGGTTTCAGATTGATTCAAGAATTTACATGTTTTTATTGAGGAAAAATATAAATATTATAAATTTGAACTCTTGAAAAGTATCATTTGCACAGTTGTTTTTGTAGCAGTGTTATTTCGGCCGAATCCATTTCTAAACAGTTATAATAATTCATCATGGAGTAAACGAAGAAAAGTGATCACCAAATTTCACATTTATTAGATGGATTCATTGGCGAGCTGGATGGACAATAGAAGGTTTTCGAAAATTCTTTTGAATTGGATAGCGTACCGATCACACGGTTTCTTAACGGTGCATAAGTCGATCTTACTAGTGATTTACTAATTTGTACATCATTCTGTGCTGCACACCAACCCTTGAAGTTTTTTTTAAAAAAAGAAAAGAACGATTTTCATTTGTTTAAGGACGATGACTTCGAAATCTAGATAAATAATATGTAAGGGAATAGTGTTGAGTGTAATGTGCCATGCGTTAAGGATAATAAAAGAAAGGCGATGAGGCCAAAAGTCACAGTTGGAGGAATATGGATGAATGAAAAGTGAAATGCCCGTTTGAATAAATTTATGAAATCAGATAGATGTGGAAGAAATCAAATATGAGACGACGGCCTAAGAAGAAAACAATAACATACAGAATATTCTGCAAAAAGACGAATACAAATTTATGTGAGCAAAAACCAAATATACAAACAGACAGCGCAAAAGTAAAACAGCCTACTTACATGTGTTTCTTATGTATCTGTTTGTAGCTGCAAAGTTCGAAAATGAAATTCGAGGAAGCTATTCGTCTGGATTCGGGCTGCATTCTTTGCAACCACCAGAACAAAATATACAGCGATCAAATGTCAATTATTTAATGTGCTGTAAAAAAATCGGTGCTGTTTTTTTCGCTACTTTATAGATAGTGCTTTCATATGTGTTCACGTTGCAGTGTTTACCTGATTTTTAAAATACCTTACTTAAAATCATGAATATTTATAATCTTTCAGATTTATTTATGACTCATATGAGCTATCGGAAAGCGGTTAGTTGTGCTTACTGTTGATATTTAAAAACTTTGATTAAAAAAGAAGAAGACATTTTTTTATAGCTGTTAAGTTGATCTTTCAGTAGAAAGTCGCAAACATTCACGAAACCAAATGAATAGACCTCTATGCAAATATGTAAATGTCTAAATTCGAATTGATTTATATGTGTTGTTTGAACTACTTTTACCAAGACTAGATGGTAGACATGATAAGGTGTTAATTACATTGTGTAATTAATTGTTTTGATAATGCTTGGCTAAAAAATGTAATAACCTTACGCTATGATATTGAATAAAATGATTTTGAATCAAACACGTCGAATTCCACATATTATGGTTCATTTTAATCATTAAAGTTTGCTAAACATATTTTTTAACCTTTCACCACACACTAAACCAGTATTATTACTTTAACAGCTGTGCTCGAATGTGCTATAATACTGTATCGTGGTCAACTAATTCAAAATTCGACTGTGTCACTCACTGTTATAAGGGGAATTAGCTCAGATGGTAGAGCGCTCGCTTAGCATGTGAGAGGTACCGGGATCGATGCCCGGATTCTCCAAGACCTTTTTTATTTATCACATTCTTCATTCTATTTTCGTCAATTTTTCTCAATACTGATATATTTTTAGACATTTTTTAAAATAGCAGAGTAGGTTTTCTGTGTCTTGTTTAATGATTTTTTCCCATTTCATATTGTTCCCGTTCAATTTGATAAACAAATTACAAGATCGCAACCAAAAAGTTAATATTTTTCGTTACGTTTTTCATTTATAGTGAATTTGTATGAAAAGCTCAGTGCAGAGTTATAAATTCAAAATGAAATGTAAAGATATTTCAACAATTATCTATTATATAGTCCTCGACAACTACTGCTATTAGATGTGTTTGATGTTATTCTGTATATAACACACTGGTAATTCTGGAGAATTCCATGTAAATTCTTCGAATTATATATTCTGTTATTCTAAATGAGTACAAAAAGAGATCTGTTTTATGGACACTAATGACTACTTGAAATTTGTTAGATCTTAAGCTGCAAAAAGCATTTTTTGAAACATGAATTTATGTTGAATGGCACATTGGAAATGTATTCGAAGGGGAATTAGCTCAGATGGTAGAGCGCTCGCTTAGCATTACATTAATTGGCTAAAATGTGAGAGGTACCGGGATCGATGCCCGGATTCTCCAAGATGTTTTTTATTTATCACACATTTTTCATTCTATTTTCATCAATTTTACTCAAAACGATATACATGATGTGATCAATTTACTCTTTATGCCGTTTATCAGTATTTATAACAGTTCATTTTCCTAGTCACATCATCAATGGTTTGGCGAGTAAAAAATATCTTGGAGAATCCGGGCATCGATCCCGGTACCTCTCACATGCTAAGCGAGCGCTCTACCATCTGAGCTAATTCCCCTTCGAAAAATACCTTTCCAAAGCACCAATATGAAATTATGTTAAAAGGCACAGTATCTGCGGTTGTTATTGAGTAACTCTCAAAATACGGTCTGAATGTCAATTCCAAACGGCTTTTATTAATGTGAAACGACCTACGATCTACTCTTAAGAATTTTTGAATGAACAATTTACACTCAGCAACAATTCTGTAGCTACACTTTTGTGTTATTTTGTTCAGAATGATCTATTTAAAAAGCATTAAAAAAATTGCATAATATTCCACGTGTAAATATTGATTCAGCTTTTAAGGAAAATGTACCATTTTGTTTCAATAATACTCACTGCTGGAATCTCATCCAAATGAGCTGAAATTTCATCAAATGCAGTGTAAATTACATTAAATAATCAACAAGAGCATATTTATTGCGAATGACATGAAAATAGATTGAAAAATGGCCGTTTTGGTGATTTTATTATCTTCTGTATGTGTGCATACAACATATACAAGATTTCGTTCATTTATTAATATGCTAAATCATCGAATAAAAATATATGCTTTTTTCGTATTAAATAATTTTTAAAATTAATAACAACTCTGATTTATATCAACTGATGGAAGTAATGAATAAAACTAATGAAAAAAGAACAAAAACCGAAAATAAAAAAAAAGATTTTGGAGAATCCGGGCATCGATCCCGGTACCTCTCACATGCTAAGCGAGCGCTCTACCATCTGAGCTAATTCCCCTTCTGCATATAAAGTGACACAGTCACATCATGTATCGGTATGTGTAATAAGGTAAAAACGATGTTTTGTCTGCAAAATCGACCGATTTAATTCATTTAAACCAGCGATAAAACGTAAAATTAAAAGTGCATACATTACATTCCACAGAACCATAATATTTAACATCAAACGATTTAAATAGATTTTTAAAGAAAACATACATAGTTTTTATACAGTGCAAACTATGTTGGTGTAGTGGTTGTACGTTTATTGGTTATACAACGCGCGTAAATACTGTTTTTAGTATTTTCATTCATTTTGTCACGTCTCCTGGTAAAAGTAGTTCGAATTACACAACGTGTGTAGGAATCCAATGATCAGCACATAATGCGTCGAGGTTGGAAAATATGCATTAAATTGTCGTCCATTTGAAAGCATTTTTTCAATTTAATTGAGAGTGTGTTTCAATAGCAAGCAAATTTTATAAAATGAATATTTATGAATTTTCAATTTCAATAATTTTTTTAAGCTTTGTGATTTTTAAAGTAACATTTAGTTTTTGAATAAAAAAAAATAAAAAAGCAAAATAAATTATTGTCGCAGTCTTAATGAATATGAATAGAATGGTTTGTAAGAAAAATGCTAGTGTATATTAGTAGTAGGCATGAAAAAACATGTTTATTTACTGCATTAACAACTTATAAGGATGTTAAGGAATGCGTTCGCTCAGCAGCGAACCTAGATGAAATATGTTGATGATTACCTTTTGGTAATTCTTCATTTTTTTTCAGTTCATTCGTTCTTCTACTGTAATATATCTTTAAAATGTTTTTTTTTTTTTTAAATAAAAAGAGAACTGAAAAAGAATTATTGAAAAAGAAATCGAAAAGAATATAAGATAACTATGAAGACTCGTTAAGTTTTCAACATCAATGTCCAACATTACATTACTTTATTTACCAACTATAAACAGCATTTTTTCGAATTCTGTTTTGTGCATCGCGGTATTTTGCATTGAATACGTGATTTGAGCGTAAAATTTTATCAAAAGAAAAAAAAAACCGGTACCGCAAACAAAATATCAGCATCAAAATCTAGTACGTCAATGTATGTATACTGCGTGAAGTGACGAACCGCAAACATCGCAACAGTTGTATGATGTATTTAGATTGGAATGAGACAGCCGTATAAGTCTATAAGAGAAAACTATTTGACATTCGGTGCCAAAGATAAGTTCCATTCAATTGACAAAAAAAAAAAACAAAGTCTTCTCCGAAGAATAGATGAAAATATAATTATAATATCGAGCAACAGAGCCATACAAATTTTTGGGTAAGCAATATTTAAAAATTCACATTGAAACAAAAATGGACTCTGTCTCTCTACTTCCATGAGAAATCCCATTGGAAATTTGTGCGTTTCACAATATAAGTGAATTTTTCATTGGATGTTGATATGCACAAAATGTAAAAAAAATACGATTGATTTATCATTCCCATTTTAAAGCATCACAATAACACCATCAAATTGAGAAATAAAACCTCTGTGTGTTGTTTGGTACATTATTCAAGGCAATTGTGTGATTTTTTTATTTTTGCTCTGTTTTCGTTTGTTTATTTATTTTAGTTATATAAATTTGGCCGCAGTGTGAAATTTCATAAATAAACGAAAGCGTCGATTTTGTGAAAAGAAAAAAAAAAATTCAATGAAGGAATTGAACGATATTCAGCCGTCAACGTCATCCACAGACGCAAATTGCCATTCGAAAAATGAAAGCAATAATCGGAAACGTCGCGCATCGAGCACGCCTGAAACAGATTCATCGGCCAAGAGATTTATCGCCCAGGAAGAAGATGACGGCATATTCAAATTGCTCGATTTCACCGACGAAGTGCTATTGGAAATTTTACAACATTGTGATTGCACCACATTATATGCACTTTCGAAGTGAGTATAACAAAAAATAAATTGTTTACGAAAACGAAGATATAGAAAAACTCGTTTTTCTTTTCTTCACATCGTCGTCTTGGTCATCAGCAAGTTGTTTGGATTTTTTTTTATGTATTTGTTGAATAATTTTGATTGTTTGTTTATATCATTTTAGGACGTGCACGCGTTTTTTGACATTGATTCAAGACCGTCGTCTATGGAAGACCTTTGATTTTGCCACAAAACGATTGATGGGCCGACGAATAAAGAAACTGTTGTCCACATTACAAGTTGGCGATATAAAAGAGTTTAATGTGCGTGGCTTTGTTTCAAAGTGCCCATCGGAAAAATGGAAGAACAATACAATCACGCTAAATATTTTACGAAAACTGTCTTCCTCTTGTCCATGCCTTGAAAAAATCGAATTGCGAGAATGTTACATCAATTTTCGAAAGGTATCACACAAATGGCGATTATTTCAACAAGTTTTTCCCATTTTATTTTTTTTTGGTTTCGTCATCATTTATAATCGATTTTTGGATTTTTAGGTAAAAATTTCGGACTTTCCACGGTTACTGAAATGCTTGAAATTCCATGGCTGCCAAATTTCATTGCCCCGTTCGCCACGTTTATTCACTAAAATCGATGATTATCTACAATTGTTAGAGGAAATAGCGCTGGAAAAATGTTCGTGGTTTGAAACACATGATCTCGTTGTTTTCTCCAAATTGCCACATTTGAAGCGGCTTAGTTTGCGTGGTTGTCCCACACTCAAAGGATGCGTTCCATATGGGAGCATTGCCACACGTTTCGGATTCAAATGCTTAGAGGTATGAGTGAAAATTCTTTTTTTGAATCGATGCATTTCATTGATTTTGAACAAAAATGTCATTTCATTTGTTTTCTGTCAAATTAGTTTTTGGATGTTCGTGATACACCAATATCAGACAGCGATATTCAATGCTTCAACATAACAACGACACTGCGTGAAATTCTAATGGATTGTCCCGTTGAATTTCGTGACATAACAACGTCTGATACTGATGACAGCGAATCATTTGAACCAAAATCCTACATCGACGATGTGTCGAAAGAAACACATTCAAACAAAGAAAAGCATTTCAATTTGAGCAGTGGCAGCAATAGTAACAGCAATAGTAACAGCAACAGCAACAGCAATAGTTGCGCAAGTAGTAGTAGCAGCAGCAAGGATACGGTATCGGAACCACAACAAGAACAAAAATCACAACAAGATGAAAATAGCGTTTCAATTTCGGATACGGAAGAGTCTGATTCAGATGACGATTCAGTTTGCAGCACAGACAGCGAAAATAATAGCAGCGACGATGACGAGAATGGCGGTGATAAGGTGAGCGGTGGAAATGCTGATGCCAATCAACCACATCAGGCACATTGTATTCAAGTGATATTACAAAATGGCCGAATGGTTAATGTTAATGCCGAACGTTCAAATGACTTTGATAATCCATTGCGAGAAACGAATGGACTACGTTGTGTCATTGGAATTATTAACGGAAGAGGTAAAAATATTGATTTAATAATAAAACACAAGAAAATCTAATTTATATTTTTTTCTGTTAGATTCAAATGATCCAACACATCGGGTCTTTGCCGCACCATTTCGGTACCAAAGACAACAACAGCCAGAGCAAAATCAACCACAACAGCAGCAACAAGAACAAGAACAACAACCACAACAATCCGAACAACCACAACAATCCGAACAACCACAGCCAAGCAGTAGCAGTAGTAGTAGCTCCACCAATCACGACCAACCCGAACAAAATGAAACAATCAATGCACAAATTTCGGCCGATCCATTTCCAGTTACTGAATCCAAAAATCAGAATGACGAACAATCAAAGACGCCGGAAAATGAAAATGAATATTCCACAAGCACAAATAAAAATGATGACAGTGATGGTGGTGGTGGTAGTGCAAATCAACCAGGAACGTCAGGCCTTCAAACAAATCAAAATGATTCTACAAATGCATCCAAATCAAATTCACATGCAACTATACCATCCAATGATAATGCTGTAAACATAAATGACGATCAAGCGGCTGGTCCATCAAATCGCCAGCCATCGGCCAACAAACCGACGCCAGCAAATCAGCGACTGATTATTGTTCAGCATCGTCGTTCGCAAAACAACGACGAAAATGGAAATATGAATAGGTAAGATTTTTGGCAAAATTCTAACATCGAATAAAAGTGAATAAAACTGCTTTTATTTTTTTTCCCATAATTAACAGACAAATTTCGTGGGAAGTGCGTAATTTATCACCACTTCGATACCAAAAGCCAATGTTTAATGGTTATTATATAACAGACCGAGGAATGTGCAGTTTTGGTATGCCAAGACGAAGCGTTCAAGAGGGTATCATTTGGATTCGAGCCGAACGCCGTGCACCAGACACTTTATTGGAACGCATTACAGTTCGTAATTATTTGGATGTTACCGATGTTACATTACGCCATTTAGCCCTTTGCGCACCAAATCTACGATATCTTGATGTAACCGGAACATCGGTCACTTTGAAGGGTATCAATCAATTTTTGAAAGAGAAACCTGAATGTCAAGTCATTTCGGACTTTTCGGAATTGATGGATACATAGTTTTGAGTCATAAACACACAACAGCAACAGGGAGCTATGCAACGGAATTTTTACCATTTAAAATAAAAAAAAAATTAAAAGAAAAAAAACAACAACAACAAAATGTACAATCGATAAATGTTACGAAAGTACGAAAGAAACTAAAAAGAATCAAAAGCTCAATAGAAATTTATGTACCATATAAAAATAATAATAATAATAGCATGATAATTTTAATGTGTTCTGTATGAACGATAAACAATGGACTAGCTTCCATCAATGATAATTACTGAAAAAAAAAACAAAAACAAAAAATCCAAGCAAACCTTAACGATAAACACTTAGCATCCGATATATAAATATTTCTAAAGTTATGGCATACACGAACGATGCAGATATTCAGGTGGGATAAGTAAGAGGCAGAAGTTAGGATAGATGTTTAAAAGGAAGTTAGATAGACGTTCATTTTCATATATTTTCTTCTCAAAACATATAGTATGCGATGTGAATTTTGCATTGTATTTAGAATCGTAAATAAAACCAGAAAAATTTGAATAAATCGCAAATAATTGATCTATTAACTATTACCAATAATAATATTCGTTTTATCATCTTTGTGTTTTCATTGAGTTAATCAAAATTTTATTCATATTTTATACAAAACAAACAAAAACGATTTGTTTCACATTGGTATGACGATGAATGATCTTAATAGTCGGCCGCTGTGTTTGAAAGGTAGTCTCTGCGTCCGATATTCGAGGCTTGTTTGTTTTGTACGGCCTCCAATTTCGGACATTCGGTAATTCGATGACCCAGACCACCACAATAGCTGCAACCCTGTGTATCGCCAACTTCCAATAGCTGTTCGCTTTCCGAACAAAGTTCGGCCAGAAATGGTGGTACCTTTTGTTTTGCCTCAATCAATAAATGTTTCAAATCCAACAGTACCGATTGTTCGGTTGATTTATTGATGAATGTTGTGGCCAAACCTTTGGTTGACGAACGACCCGTTCTTCCAATTCTGTGCACATAATTCTCCACATCATCGGGCATATCATAGTTTATGACATGCTGTACGTTTGGAAAATCCAAACCTTTTGATGCGACATCGGTAGCAACAAGTACGTCTTTAATTTGTGATCGAAACGCTTCAACGGCTTTCGAACGCTCTTCTTGATCTTTTCCACCGTGAATGGCAACCGCTTCGACACCTTTCAACAGCAAATATTCATGAATTGCGTCCACATCTTGTTTCTTTTCGGCGAAAATCAGTACTGGCGGTGAGGTACGCTGTAAACATTCCAATAGATAAACCACCTTAGCCTCCTGTTTCACATACTCAACCTCTTGAATGACATTCATTGATGCGGCACCAGCTCGTCCCACATTTATTGTTATCGGCTTCACCAGGGCTGATCGAGCGAAATTCTATAAAATGAAAATTAAAAAAATGTTATTATTGATAATCTAGAACCGTCCAAATGGGAAAAAGATGTAACATACTTGAATCTTTTTCGGCATAGTAGCTGAAAAGAGTAGTGTTTGACGTTGTCCTTTGAAGTACGAGAAAATTGTACGAACATCTTCTTCGAAGCCCATGTCAATCATTCTGTCGGCTTCGTCCATGCATAAATATCGGCAAACGCGTAAGTTCACCATCTTTTTATCGAGCATGTCCATCAAACGGCCTGGTGTTGCAACCATAATGTGTACACCCTTTTGAATGGTTTCAATGGATTCGGTAACGGGCACACCACCAATGGCCAAACATGATCGCACCTCTGGCAAACCGTCTTGCCTCAAATGATCGCAAAAGAATCGAATAATTTCATGTGTTTGTTTGGCCAATTCACGTGACGGACAAATGATCAAACCATACGGTCCTTCATTTCGAATGAATGGCAAACATACTTCTTGTTCGACACAAAACATTATAATTGGCAATACAAAAACCAATGTCTTTCCCGAACCTGTAAATGCAATGCCAATCAAATCACGACCCGACAAAATCGTTGGAATGCCTTGCAATTGAATCGGTGTCGGTTTTTTTATGCCTTTCTTATCCAATGCCATTAGAATTGACTTTGGTAATTTCATTTCTCTAAATGTTCGTATTGGTGGCGGAATTAGTTCACCTTCGACTAAAATTCGATGCTTTTGTCGAATTTCATCTAACTTAAAGTTGGGCATTGCAAGTACATGACGCGGCGGACGCCAACTAGTTTCAATTGGATCTTCATAGACAATGGCTTTGGCCAATTCGGATGCAGCCATCAGCGCCTTTCTTTCGGCAACACTTTCTAGAATTTTCTCTTCTTCTTTTAGTTGTTTTTCAGCCGCACTGATTTTCTTCGCTTCGGCCAATTTTTTCAGTTCGGTGTGTTGATCCAATAAACTAATATTGTATTTTCTTCCAAGGACTTCTTGGCTCTGCTCATTGTCGCTTTCATTTTCACTCGATGATTTATTTGCATTTTCAGCAATGTGCGCTATCCGACCTAAGCGAATCAATTCATTCTTTTTACGCTCACGAACTGGCACATACGGCACATACTCATCATCGCTGTCCGCTTTTTGTTTATCATCATCACGACGATAACGCTTCTTTGACGGTGAATATGACATTATATTTTTCTTTTTTTAATTTTTCGTCTCAACGAAATATTCACTTTATTTGAATGAAAATTATTTAGCTTTTTTTCCACCAATTTTTTACAGCAAATTTCTTAATTTCAAAAATTACATTTGATACACTCACACTCACTTTGGAAACGTTTAGATTTGTTTACACTTAATGAGCTCACTAAGTTTACTCGTTGTTTCTTCGGCAAATGTTGGTTGTCAATTGTTTGCTTTCAACAAAACACTTATTAGTTGTGTTTAACACTAATGTTTATAAACGTTGACTGTGACTTTGACAGTTCGGTGTGACAGTTCGCCATGTTTTTTTCCTATCTTAATACATTAGTGCTAATGAGACAAAACGTGTGTATTTAAACATAAGCAACGCTAAACACAAAACATACACTTTTTGTAGTTGAAAGGAAATAGTTGACTATTTACATTTGTCGAAGTAAAAAAATAACGAATTTTTCTTAAGAAAATGAGTTTTTCAACAGACTGGGATGTGAATCGGTATAAAGCCGACTACGAAAGTGACGAACATTGGGAATTAAGAAAGGCATTTATTGATGAGCACAAAGATAAATTTCCCGAATCTGAATTGGTGTGTTTGGCACAAGTGTTTACAAACATTGAGTTTCTAGGGTGTCGTTATCCAATGAAAACAATGGAACGTGTTGCACTTTTATCAAAAGATGTTGCAGCCAAATTTCGTGCATCGCGCAGCAGTCGATTGAAGCGAACGTTTGTCGGTGCGAGCGATGCAGCTAGTGCCAAAGCCAAAGGCAGAAAACGAAAGAATTGTAAGTAGTTTAATTTTAATTTTATTCTTTAATGAAAGATTTTCTTATTTTTTACCTTTTTTCTATCAATCATTAGGACGTGGACCTCAACTACAAGCTAAAAAGTCAATCAAAATATCACATTTCCATCGATTGAAAGTACGTTTCGAATACCGAATTTAGACAGTAATTTAAAAAGACGTAAGCACGGCAAAGATCCATGGAGCACAGAAACTGGCGAATTTTTCTTACAAAATTAGCTCCCATTATAGAAAACAATCAAAGCAAACCTTTACGATGCTTATCATCCGATAAGTATTTCTAAAGAAACGGCATAAATAAAGACATTTAAGTGTAATAAGCAAGAGGCAGGAACTTCACGTCTAATAACTAATCAAAGTTCAAAATGGTATTCGAAAGACTTTCATTTTCATATATTTTCTTCACAAAATATATAGTATGCGGTGCAAATTTTACATTGTAATTTGAATAAAACCAGAAAAATTGAATAAAATGGTCTATTATTATTACCAAGAATTTATCATTTTTATTTTACATGCATTGAAACTTAAGAAAGGCATCAAAAACATTTTTAGTTTCCTGTGATGATGTTGGAAACATTTTTGTTTGTTTACGCTCATTTCAGGATTATTATGACTTTGACAGTTCTATGTGACGGTTCGCCATGTTTTTTCTTTTGAAATATTAGCACTAATGACACTGAACGTGTGTAGTCAAAACATAAGTAATGCTAAACTCAAAACATACACTTGCAATAATTTAAAGAGAACAGTTGACTCTTAACAATTGAAGTTGAAGAAAGAACGAATAAAATTCGAAGAAAATGAGTTTTCCAACAGACTGGGATGTGAATCGGTATAGAGCCGACTACGAAAGTGACGAACATTGGCAATTGCGGAAGGCATTTATTGACGCGCACAAAGATAAATTTCCCGAATGTGAATTGGTGTGTTTGGCACAAGTGTTTACAAACATTGAGTTTTTGGGGTGTCGTTACCCAAAGAAAACAATGGAACGTGTTGCACTTTTGTCAAAAGATATTGCGGCCAAATTTCGTGCATCGCGTAGCGGTCGATTGAAACGAACATTTGTTGGTGCGAGTGATGCGGCTAGCGCCAAAGCTAAAGGTAGAAAACGAAAAAATTGTCAGTATCAATTGTCATTGATAAATTTCAACCTCTTGATCAATTAGGACGTGGATCTAAAACACAGGCCACCAGGTCAATCACAATTCCATCGATTGAAAGTTCGTTTCGTAAACAAGAATCAACAACAAATGATGAACCTTCGGCCAGTACAAATGTAAATGACAATAATTCAGGAAAACGAAAACGCACACTGGACGATAATAGTGATGATGATGGTCAAATGGCTCGCCCGTCTTTCTCATTAAATCCATCGACTGAAAGGACAGAGTTCGCGCCCACTTGTCCGGCGAATAATATATTTCAGTCGAAGCCACCATTCAAAATAATAAAACGATTGCCAAATACTGGTTTCATTATTTACGAAACACTTGCACAAAATAGTCAACAGAGCATCAGCATCATTCAAATGAGCGCAGCTAAACAAGGTGCAATTGTTAAATGTGATGTAGAGGTATCCCAAAGCAAACCAACAACGCTTGAATGTGTTGTTCGTATCAATGGTACCGTCTTAAAATTACTTACTAATTATTATTGATTATTTTTCGATTATTTGTCGATTATTTTAAATTAATTCTTTTCTTTTGTGATTCTTCCCTTAGGTACCGTCTATGGTCAAGCACCAGTTACAGCCGGCAAAAAAGAAGCCAAGCAACAAGCATTCGACAAAGCATTAGAACGGGCGAAAAAAATTCACTATACAATCAAAGTATGTTCAATATTTGGCTATATTTATGTACGAATATTATGATATGAATTTTTATTTCTTTTTTTTTTCATAGCAAAAATCAGTGCACACCGTCAGTGTTGACGTGGATGAACAGAATGATGGTGGTGGTGATGCTGTGGGAATGTCGAAAAATACTCAATTGAACGAGGATAATATTGGTTTTAAAATGATGAAAATGCTTGGATGGTCGGGTGGTGCGCTGGGTGTGAGTGGGAATGGCATCGAACAACCGATTAGCATTGAAATGAAAGTTGACCGTTGCGGTCTTGGATTGTCATCCGATTCGACAAAACTGAATTATGATTTTTTTGTTGATTATCTGACAAAATACAAAACCGACGAATCGGCAACATATGATTTAGCATTTTCCAAAGAATTCACAAAGGATGAACGCAAAACACTACACGAGTACGTTTTTACACTGAAAAAATATGAAATACAAAATGCCATAATTTGTTGTTGTTTTTTGCGCGCTTTCACTTGATGATGTGTAGACAAGCAGAAGTTCGAAGAATCTTCTTTACTTTCAGTTTGATCTACAGCATCCATAATTGATTGCTATAGAATAAAAACAGCGTATGGAAAGGTTGCATTTCAAAGCGAAACACCGTCATACAAAATACAGCAAAAAATGTATGTAAAAACAAACTTTGGTGTGCGACCGTATCATACGCTGTATTTATTCTAGAGAATTCAATTTGAGTTATTAAAGTGAAACTGCAAAAAATCTTCAAATTATGGCGTTTCGTGTTTTTGACATTTTCAATTTCATCGATTTTTCTCATGTGTATTTTTCAAACAATTTACTTTCATACGAGTATTAATGATGGCAAATGTTTTCATTTTAATATTTTTTGGTTGACAGAATTGCCAGTCGCTTGGGATTGAAATCAAGAAGTCACAACACAGCCGATGGCTCACGGTACATAATCATTTTCAAAAAATTGGAACTTATCGATTTGGCAAACGAAATTTTCAACAATGGCCTTCGATCAAAATGCTACGAACTAATTGCGCCCACCGAACCTGAACCACAAAAAGCCACAAGAAAAATACTACCACCGCATTTACAACAACGCAAAGCAAACAAAATCGGCTTTAATTACACACAACAAAGTCGAAACCAACACCACGCACCAAAACAAAACAACAAACGAAAGAAATTCTTCTGAATGGCCTTGAATAAAATCCTATGAAAAAGATCACAATTTCTATGAAAAAAAAAACATAGCAAAATGTCGATACATATAGAAAGTCAACTTAGTAAATTTAACGCCATACAATAGTAACAGCTGAAATTACTAACTAAATGTCGTTTTTTTATAATTATAAAATACTAATAACTATTTTTAGATTTCGCTATTGAAACTTTGATTTTACTATAGTAACATTATAATGTGATTTTCTATGTGAGATAAGGTAACATTTGAACAATCAATGATTCGAACAAAAAAAAACTCGAAGACAATTTCAAATGTCCTTCTAAGAAATTCTATTTCGTTCTACTGGCTTAAAACTGAAAACGTTACCAAATAATAATAATTTTTGAACAATGAAAGAATTTTTTTATTATTTTCAATTTTTCAAAAAAATTCACAATGGCAATAACAAAGGTGTTTTATTACAAATGATTCACAATCAGAGCTGACGTGCACAAAAATAAAATAAAACTACCCTCACAATTTGTGTGCATCGCAGCTAATGTATTTTTTGTGTCCGGAATAGTTTGGGCTGTGTATATCAGCGTTCTCAGAAAAATGATGCGAAAGGTTGCAATAATAACCGAGTGTGTGTGCCCGAGTATGTGTTGATGCCACTGGTAAATTGCGAAATTAAAAAAAAAAAAAACAAACAAACAATGGGACTTAACACGTAATATTGAGTTTATTTTATAGTTTTTTCGGTGTTTGTTCAGAATGTTTTTTTTTTTATTTTTTGGTGTGATATCGAATATATAAGGATTTAAAAAAAAAGTATTTTTGGCGCTTACAAAAATTACAGGTTTTTTGCATTCAGATTTTTTTAGAGGGAGTTACCTGTCGTGGCACACTTTTTTGTGCATACCATGTGATGTAAAGTATACTTGAAACATAAAAGCAGTGATCTCAATGATGTGGAAAACGGCAGAAAAAAAAAACAAGCTTAAAATTGTGAACGGAGGTAGAGAGAGAGAGAGAGAGAGAGAGAGAGAGAGAGAAAGAAAGAAACCCGAACCCAGACACAGAAGAACATATCCATTTTTATTTTCAATTTGATTTGTTAATATTTCCAAAGATAATTTTTCCATATCGTTTTTCACGTTCAACGAATTACAATCCTCATCTCCGTTTTGTCGTGCCAATATGCTGACAACAGCAACGTTTGACAGCAACGACGTCGATGATGAGAATATCCTCAAAAATCAATCGTAACATAATCATTCGTGACTGTCCCTTCCTTGCGCGCTCTCTCACTCTTTCTCTCTGTTCGTTCAATAATAATCGTGTCATCGAACGTGAAATAGTAACATGGGAACAAAATGTGTATGAACGAACAAAAGCAAAAGAAGAAACGAAATGCCATAATAAAGACCTTTATCAATTTATTTCATTCGCAATAATCCAAATGCTATCTGTATCCATTTACTAAGCTACTGGCAATCTTTTTCCAAATGACAAACGGAAAGGGCGAAGAGAGCTAGAAAATGGATCTGGAATGAGAGTGAGAGCTGCGATGATTTCTCGTTGTGTTCGTTGGGTGCAACGATATACTCCTTTTATTTAAGCAAACGGACAGATTTCAATTGGTATGAACCACATTTTTGATATCAATATGCTGCCGATTCACTGATTTAACGTATATTTTCCTTTTCATTTCGTTTTTCATTCGAAATCACTTTACCGTACAATGAACTGGCATTGCGTGCGCGTATTTATGTTATCTTATACGGACACCATTTGGGTCTTTTTCATCGTTGTCGCTGTCTTTTTGCACCTCATTCTGAAATGGTAACAAACATACACCATAAGCACGCTTTAATTTAATTTTCTTAATTTTCACTTCAATACATGCGATGCTGTATTTCAATTGAACTTGGGCATGGTAACCGTGGGAATACGCAGATACCGACGACCACTTACTGCTGCTATAATACTATATGTTCTGAATCGGAATCGTTGTCGTCTTCGTCGTCGTCGTCGTCGTCGTCAATCAAGCGGGAAATAAATAATAACAAAGACGAAATAGTGAAAGGAACCGAGTAAAAATGAAAAGGAAACGGAAAATGCTCAATCTGAAGAGTTAATAAATTCAATCGAATGTCAAACCATTGCTATTATCTTGACTCCCTTTTCTGCTATATAAACGGCAGAAATCATTTATAAACGATGAAGAAAATTAATAGATTTCCATGATGATAAAACATAGAAATGGCATTTTAATTTCTTCTCTTCATTCGGTCGATTTTTCAGTTTTTATTACTCGCTTTCCGATCCACTTAAAATTGATATTTTTATCGGATCGAAACGAACGAGAGCATTTTGATTGAATTGGTATATGGCTTAAAATATCGTGCCAAATGCAATTTCATATTTCATGGGTTAGCGCTGAATTATCGCTTTGCTCGCATCGAAAATATTTGATTCTACCATTTTTAAATTGACACACTCTTTTAATTGACATTTTTAAATTCTCAACATTTTTCTACCTTTTGGTATACAATATAGGTATAACACTTATTTTAAACATTTTTTTTGAACAAAAACTAAACGGTATTCATCACATTTTGTGCAAATTAAGAAAAAAAAAATCAATTTACTTTATTTTTCAATTGGTTTGCCATACAAACTCAATAGGTTCAATAAGGCTGAAATATTAGTGTTTTTATTGCTCGTGTTCAGAAATTGTTTTAATCCTGAGTCGGATTCATTTTCAAGTGATAACTGTTTTGGTTGTTTTTTTTCTCATTTTTAATATTTTCCATTTTGGTTCATGAAATTAAATTGAAATACCGGAAAAAAATATATTTAATTGAATTGCGTACGAGCTTCAAACATTTGTCAACGAGTTTCATATACTAAAACACATGTTGATTATCCAAGAAATTCTTGCGTTATCGATCGGGTGTAAGTAATCCGATGGGTGCAAATATTTGTAAATTGCCAATGGGAATCTATCACTTTCTATTTTTTTTCATAATTTTTTTTATGAACATAAATTTATGTTGAATGTCACATTGTAACGGCATATTTCGAAGGGGAATTAGCTCAGATGGTAGAGCGCTCGCTTAGCATGTGAGAGGTACCGGGATCGATGCCCGGATTCTCCAAGATATTTTTTTATGACTTACATAATAGATGATGTGACTAGGAAAAAAACCTGGTATATCTTTAATGAATGAAGTGGTCACATTTTGTGTGATGTGATGAATAAAAAAGACCTTGGAGAATCCGGGCATCGATCCCGGTACCTCTCACATGCTAAGCGAGCGCTCTACCATCTGAGCTAATTCCCCTTCGAAAAATGCCGTTCACATGTGAATTTATGTTCCATTTGCATGAAAGTTAAACTAAAAAAGACTAAAGGAATGTCAAGTGACAATAAACGGTTTTTTAATTTGCTCCTTTCGTTTATGATAATGTATCTATAGAGGTTCAAATATTACATTACAGACTTGAATGATCACTAAATAATGTGAGTAGAAGATGTAAAAAGGAATTCCTTAAAAAAAAACACATAACCAACATAAACAAGTGTTTGTTGCTTTTCGCCTTCGATAGCCTGACGTATATTGAGAACACAAATTAAAATTGATTTTTTTAAAGATATTTTTGACTCTATAAATATACGTTGCTTCTACTAATCTGGTTGTTTTCTACATTACTAGCTTCCATGATGGAAGTTCCATCTGACCTCGCACAGACAAATATTATG
Source organism: Contarinia nasturtii (assembly GCF_009176525.2). NCBI lineage: Eukaryota > Metazoa > Arthropoda > Insecta > Diptera > Cecidomyiidae > Contarinia > Contarinia nasturtii. The sequence continues at coordinate 2,348,588 of NW_022199032.1, forward strand.
TCAGAAATATGCTCGAGACTCAATTTGGTGGCCGTCCACCACCATGAAGTGTAAGGTTCAGAAAATTCTTCCGATTTGCTAGTGTTTTTGGCGAAAAAAGTAGGCACTCTTTTTGGTCGTCAGTTTTGGCCAGAATTCTGTACTATTTATTAATTACGCATGCATAACTTTCCATTATTCAAAAGCTTATTTATTTTATTCATTAGTAACTAATTTGACACAAAATATGCTCATTACACATGAAATCAGACGCGTTTTGAATAATTTTATATCTTTTTCGTGTTTTCATTTAGAATGTTCTAAATGTTCGCTTCAAGTTAGGAATGATAACTTTTCCGTATAACTATGAACTTCAATGCTATGTCAGTCCATGAAGAAAAATAGCGAATTATCAAACAAGTCTACAGGAGGCATATTACCAATGCGATCCAATCATTTTTCTATGGAAATGTATTTTTTTTTTTCATTTTCTTATTAATTTCATATGATTGATATGGACATGTAGATATATCGATAAGAAAAATATCACTCTTTAGTCGTTAACAGAAATTAAGAGGCCATTTTGCAGATAATATATTGTATTATATGATATACACAATTTCGAATGTCGATATTAAGCCACAAATGTAAACAAAAGCGCCACGATTTAGATATACATAATATTTAACTAGCTGCTGGGGTTTCTTTGAACCTGCGTTGTGGTTTCTTCAACAAACAGCATTGTAACCACATTTACTCTGGATTGAGTGAGTGTACTGCACACTTCAAAGCAGATAAATGTGGTTTTGCCAACTCTAAACCATTTATCGTCACTCTACTGATGTTTTTGCCATTTTTGATTACCGCAAACAATGTAATGAAATCATTTGTTGTTCACGACCTACTGTTAGTTGAGGCAGCAGCAGACAAAAATAATTTGCATAATGCATTTCGAGAAATGTATATGTTGGTGTATGTGTCAGTGTCGGTATCTGTGTATGTGATACAAAAGCATGTATTATTACAAAATGTTGCCGTTTACCACAACTTTCCCGATTAAAATTCATCAATTAATAATAATTCATATTGAAAGAAAATGGGATAGAGAGAGATATGGTTGAGAGAAAAAGATATACGACCATGTTGCAAAAAAAACAACCGAACCTTCTTTCAATTGGAATTAATATCACTTTTATCCTTCTTTAAATGCCATAACACCTTTGAATGCATTGAAGGTCAAATGAAAGGTTGAAAGTCTTGAACTCAAAATACACGACTGTAGGCGTTCACGAGAGTTAACATATGCCACAAGATAGAAAACATTCATTCGCACGTTTGAACATGCTTGATTAATTGCTTTACTGCGATTCATGCTTTGATGAGCGAAGAAAAAAAAACCCTTTTTTCGTCTTCGTTTTCTTCGCTCTTTTATCGAACAATACATGTTTTCAAATGATTTTACTGTGTGCATTGTACATGTACATGTAATACAATCGACGAACATTCAATGCGAAAAACAAGAGAGTAAGAGCGGGCAAACGAACGCAACGAATCAAAGTGGAGCGAGTAAAAATTGAGCGGAGTTGTAGTATTCCGGATATCTTGATTCTTTCTTTCGGTTGACATTTTCGATAAGTCGCAGAGACTTCAATTACAAGAATTATTTACAGGAAATGTAATGGGAAAAGCATAGCCAAAAGCAATTTAAAATAACGTATTATGAACTTTATTTTTGTATTGTGAAATTATCAATTGTCGTTGCCGTCTTCGTCAGTGTTCGTCAGTCAGTTAGCTTTTCACAAAACCAAATTGATTCCGTTCCCTTTTCCTTGTTTTGCACATTCGTTTTGAGGCATGCAATTTAAACGAAGAAAAAGAATATGTATCCGACGATTTCATACAGACAATGAATGAAACTGACGACATTCCACTGAGTAAAATGCCAACAAAAAACGGAAAATGCGATTTTCGCAATGGAACAATTGAACGAATGAACGAACGAAATGGAAATGGAAGGCATTTGGTATGGGTGAAAATGAAAAAAAAATTCCAAATAAAATGAGTAACGGATAAAGACGCAGAGAAACAAAGACGAGGAAAAAAATAGTTTCCTAATTTGAACTGCAGTGACGGCACATTCAAATTTAAGTACACAACAAATGTGTGTAATAGTTTGACAAAGAGTTATGCTCCTTTTTTTGTTTTTGTTTTTGTCCTTCACTAAGTCAAACATATAACTTTTTTTCCTCTGTCTCTTTCTTCTCTCTGTTTCTTTTCTCTCGAAACTGTGCGCCGACTCTCATTCACTCTGTCTCTCTCATACTCTTTTGCTTTCCATTTCATTCGACGAGAGTACTGATATAGAAATGCAATTTCACCACGAAATTCCTTTTATTTCGATTATTTTACCATTTAAGTCTGGCCACCCAATGGGATCGATCGAATGCAAAACAACTTTTGAGATTTGTAATTGGATTTTATTAATCACAGACTTCAAGTGAATGAGCAGGAGGGAAAAAAACGAAGAAACGAAGATGAAATCAATTTTCGAACGAAGACGGTGGAGAAAGTGAACCTTAAAAACAAATGTAAGACAAACTATTTCGAAGATGCAATTCGTACGATGGTGGTTTATACAATTCGTAGGCATGTGATTTCTTTGATCTTTTGTTTGGATTGCATTGGGATGCAATGGATATGTTAAATTTCGATTTACTTCAAATCCATTCATTCTTTATTTCCCTCTCTCACCCTTTTCAAATGATTGGGTACATTTTTTTTCACTATTTTTTACTATGTAAATAAATAAAGTGAATAAAATCCGTCTCTCTACCTCCCTCACCCCTCCTCTCTCTTCTTCTCTCTCCAAAAATGGCGAATCAATGCACATAGTCATTTTGGAATTGTGGCCAGAGAGAGAGAGATTTCTGTTATTTGATCGAAACCATAAAAACCATTTATTGCAATCAAAGACTTGAATTCTATGGTTTTCTCATTTCTTATTGATTGAATTCATCTAAAAATCAACAGATGAGAAAATCAACTTTGAGTCATTAAATCCTTCTCTTCCTATCTATCGATTCCTCGCTCACTCAAACACATAAATTCGTTGTAAGTTGGCCAAGCTTTTGTAGCTTTCTGTTTGTATTTGCCCACAACAAAAATGAATTAAATTATTCTCACAAAGTGTTGTCACATTCTATGTTTCAAGTGACAACACAACAAGTGAACGGAATCTAAGTTGCACGGATTCGCGAGTAAATCGTATTTGTGTGTTGTGAGTGTTTTGTATTTTTGTTGAGTTTGCGAAAGAAAATCGTGTCGCGGTGGTTTTACCATCATTCCATTCATTAGGACTTCTACGTACTTATTCTCATCAGATGATTTTTTTTTTCATCTGCTTTATATTTTTCTTTTAACTTCCACTTTGCGTCTCTTTCCCTCTTCAAAGAGGAATGTGTGTGTGTGTGTGTGTGTGTGTGATGGCAAAACTTCGTTTTTGGACCACGTCTTCAATGTTGTCACATACAATAGATACATGCATGTATGCATTCACACGTAAAACGTACAACACACAGCCATTATTACCATTAGTTCTTTTTGTTGGTTAAAGCTGTTGTTTCTTGTTTTTCCACACCAAGTTTTCACTGCTGATGCTGGATGCTTTCTCACATCACACCTGTGAAATGAGGAATTCAGCGCGACGACAACAACACTTTTTTACATTTACATTGTTTTCACATTTTTCGTATTGGTCTTTTATTAACTGAATTCTCGTTTTTTTTTTTTCGTTGGTGTATGCTTCTTTCATTCTCAGTACACTCTCTTCATACCACTTGACGAAGAAAAAGACGACAACGACATCAACAACTACGATACACACTCCAATAAAAAAAAACTAAATATGAACGAACGAATCTTTCGAATTTTTACTCATGCTTCTCTCGTTTTTTTATTTTTAGCACATACGCTGAATGCACATGGATCGTCGTGTGCCATTTCAGTTTCACAGAGTGTATATCCATGTCACACCAGGCAATGTGAGTGAGAATAAAGTTTCTTTCATATCAAATTTCAAAACAAGATTTTCTTGTTCCAAAATATGTACACATATACGGGAGTAATATACTGTCGGCAGGCACAAAAACGAACAAGACAGACATAGTACGGCAGAGAGGGCGGGAGTGCACACGAAAAAAAAGCACAACAATAGACAAAATGTCATAGACGTAAACAACACCGCAAACACATACGAATACGGATACAAATAGCTTGTATCGAAATATTCGTCTCATTGAAACACTGAACGTTGAAAACAAATGGAAAGGGTACAATGTCAAGTTGGAGCGCCAACAAACAAAAACAAAAACACAGTGAAAAGGGGACACGCGAAGAATGCGAAGGATGAGATATGTAGTCACATCATACATGACAAAATAATATACTTTGACAACATAAAATTCTATTTCTTAAAGTTTGATGGTTTTTCTGTTTTGGTCTTTGTTGGTAAAGATTTCTTTTAACGCTAAACTTGGTATGCCGTTTCACATATTTTTTTTTTCTCATTGAAATTTTATGTTTTCCTTCTTTTTTTGGCGTTTTCGTCATGTATACATGTTCATTCCTCTTGTTTAAAGAGAAAAATATATTCCTGTGGTAAGGAAAGCACTAGTTTGTATCTTTCTTCCTTTCTGCATATCTAATTTTTACTTTTATTTGGTCGGTGAACGTTCTATTTTATTTATTTATTTTTTCTTCTTTTTTTTTGATGAATTTTTCCATTCATTTCTTCCGCCTTACTTTTCATGCGATTTCATTCAGTTTTGCCATTGATGGATTTTTGGCAAAAGAGACGGTTTTCGATATCTTTCGTTCTGAATTTCGTATTGGAACTCCATGATGACGATATTGATAAAGTTTTCAAAGTTTTCTTTTGCCCGCTCACTGATTCGTTCACATTTTAAATGCAAACAAATATCAAAATCAAATGATTCATGGTGAAATGATTCTTTGCAAAATGAAAAATCACTTTAATATCATATTTTATACCTGATATTAAGCGAAAATAATTTGTTGGTTCTCGAATTTGATGGTGGACCTTTTAATTTGCTCTATGAAACCAAATTAAAAATTAATTCAAGCGATCTTATCATCAATTGGCTATATTATTTATATCAATTCGAGCTATGCTGAGAGAAGGAAAGAGAGAGAGACAGAAGTAGCGCGCCCAATGACAATGGTTTGCAACAGGTAAAGAAGATTATTGAATGGAATCGTTCGCACAAGGAAAAACAAATGATAAAAAGGACACACATATATATAGAATGAATTCACATGTATATACATTCCAGTTATGTCGTGTTAAATTCGTAATTTCAAGTGTCAATGCACTGACGCGCGTCCACTGCCTGTATTTTTATGCATTCATTTTATGTTCAGAGGAACTCCAGCGTTCGCCAAATGACATTCAAACAACATTCGTGCTGCAATATTGGATGTACACAATAAAGAGAATCGCTGATGCTAAAGGATTCCCCTGACATAACAAACAAAAAGGTGCTTAAACATGACTCATGCGTATTTTGGGTACTGCATTTGCAGGAGCATTACTCCAGCTATCAAAATTGGAGAATGAATTCATCACAATTCACAATCCATTCACAAAGGCAAATGAACAAATGAATCAGATGGATATTCACATGTATGTTCAAGCTTTAAAGCGACACATTTACAAATTGTGGCAAATAGAAAAACTATATAGACAAATTGAAGCTTTTCACAATAGTGTTGATTTAGTGAGTATAAAAGCCAAGTCGCATCGAACCTTTTATCAACACACAGAATTTACTACCTTTAACACCTGATATAAAACCACATCGACATGTGTAGTTGCTTTAAACCAACATGAGATATCAATGCAATGACTAATTTGGTCGTTGTACAACAACGATCGGAATGTCAGGAAGAGTATATGCTTGAAATTCAAATGAAAACGAAAAACAGAATTGTTGAAATTTCATTGAATTACAATTTCGTAAATATGCTTTTCACAGCATAAAATTTGGAGAAGAAAAAGAATACACAAAACTAAGCCGAAAAAATAGGCCAGCAATGATTACATTGAATGGCGTGTGTGTGTGTTTCTTACTATCACGTACACACTCATTTTATTTTTTTTTGTCTTCACCGAAAAGGCTTTATCAGCTTTAATTGTATATTTGGATTTCTCTCGCTATCTCTCTGTTTCTCGTTGAATGTGTGATTTTTTTCTTCTTATTCACATAAGTGTGTATGTAGATAAAATGACAATGGTGTAACTATTGCATGAACCAATTCAGAATGTATTCACGTAAAAAAATGAATTTTATCTAATCTTATCTCGGTTTATGCTTTATCATCCGTTTACACAAAAAAAAATCGCTCCCATCTTTGCTCAATCGTTGTTTCACTTGTTAATTTTGCAATAGACATATTTCATTTGGAATCATTTTTTCTATTCGAAGAGTCACCGTTGAAAAATCTTGTGTACGCCAATGAATTTGTGTCTACCTTTCCATTTATTAATAAATTCCTGGTGAGAAAAACCGATAAATTCATTTAAATTCTATTCTAAGTGCAATACGTTTATTTATAGAGTTTTTCAAGAAGGAAACGACATAAAAAAAAGAATTTAAACTGAAAGCGAATTAATTCGAACAAAGCAAAATAAAAATGGTGTCAGTGGAAACTGTTGGGTCAATATTTTTGAAGGTTTTCAAATTGGTGAGTATTTTTTAATTGTAATTATGCGTTGAAAAAGTGCTGATCTATAAAAAATGAGCGAAAAAACCATGTACAGACACGAAAACAAAAATATTTATGTTTGGAAAATGTGTGAAACGCATTTTAATGTGAAATCATTCATGGTAATGTTGTTAAAGTGACTAATACCACACCCATTCAAATAGTAAATGACTAACAAAACAAACTTATGAAATATTTGTGTGTGTGTGTTTGATGACTCATCGGCTCATCATTTTCAGGTAATCAATTTGATCATCTTATTGATGTATCGCTTTGGATATGCTGGCGATTTTCTTGGCATTGGCGGCACATGGAATCTGAACGAAGAGAAAAGTTCCGATGCTGAAATTATTGCATCGGGTGTTTTTGTTGGATTTTTCATTTATACAGGCGTTCAAATGATTGCATATCTATTTGGAACAACCTCTCACAAACGGTAATACCATTTTTTTATATATATATAAAAAAACAGCTTGGAAAGAGAAATTGATGATTTTCGATGATTTGTACAGGGAGCTGTCTGACACAATTATGAATGTTGTCGGCGCATTTATGTGGGTTTCGGTAGGCGCAACAGCATTACATTATTGGTCCGGCTACATGGCCGATCATGATCAAGTGGTTGTTATTCCCGAACGTACCGTAAGTTAATGAACGTTTCGAATGTCGTAGACGGGCTTATCTTAAAATATTCGCACATTTCAGGTTGGTTTGTTGGTTGGTTCGCTATGTGTTTTGTCCGGGGCGCTGTACGTGATTGACACCGTACTGGCATTCATCCATTTCGCAAAATAAATGACAAATTTACACGGATGTTAGCACATCGTAAATCCGACTAGATTCAAGAAGTGAACCATTTGCACCTTTATTTGACAAACAAGAATATTTGTTCTTTTTTTTACTTCTCGCTGTAAGATCATGTTAGGACAACTAAGTACGATATAAGATTTAATGTTTTCTCCATACGATTCGATTAGATCATAGATTAAGCCGTACACCACCATACACCCCCATACATACCTTTTTTTAACCTAAAATACCATTTCAAAATAAACATTTTTTGCGAATTAACCAATTTGACTTTTTTTTCTTGAAACAAAAACAACATGATTTCATTGCTGCTAATAATAAATTAAAAATATGTAACAGTTTATTTAATCAAACATATGAACAAAAAATGGACAATTAAAAATTGGAATACTAACTAAACAATAGAATATGAAATCAAACGAGGAGAGGCGCACATTTTATTACATGATTATGCTAGATTAAACCATATCTTACCAATGCTTTTGGCCACTGTTTTTGTAATTTCACTTACATAGCCTCGCATTGTACGCAAGATTTCCGGAACAACGTTTTTCGCATTCTTCGTTGATTCACCGTCCGCCGGTTTTGCTGCTTCGGCTGGTGTAGTTTCTGGTGCTGTACTTTGAGTTGTGGTTGGCATAGCTGGGTCCGATGGTTCTGATGGGTTTAAAGATGAGATCTTTTTTGCGACAATACGTTTCCATTCATTGCGGCGTTTTTCCGTGTCATACAACACATTTTTCTCAAATTGCATTTTTTCTTCTTCATTTTTTGGCTCTTTAAAAATGGCATTTATATCATTTTCATTGATTTCATTTTCGTCAATTGATCGTCTGATGCGAAATTTCAATGGTCCATCGACGCTGTCCTTGAGTCTTGAAAACAACTTCTTGAACGGACCATTCGATGTTCGGGCGATGTCAAGTGAACGCTTGAAAAGTGTTTTTGATGGTTGATTTTCGGTTTGTAAACACTGTTGCTCCATGGCCATTGATAAAACTTTACACTTCTTTTTTATTTTATTGTCACTTTCGTCTGACTTACGGGCCGAAAGTAAGCCTTTAAGTCCGCCCTTTCCAATTTTAAAAACACCATTTTGACTGCGCTCAAATTTATCAAACATGCGTTGCATTTTATCGACCAACTCAATTTGATCGACGGATTCGTCGAGACGAAGTTCATTTTTCAATTCATTTCGTTGTATACGTTGTTCGATTTCGTCATTCATTCTGGAGTCGATGGCACGACGGCGACGTCTTCGTGATTCAAAAAATATATGCTCGGCTGGTTGTTGAACACCTTGCATTGCAACATTTGGCAAGAAAGCGTTGATTGGTTTTGCGCCAAGTTGTTGTACATTGGCCATTGGCCAGAGATTTTGACGCAAATTATTGCGAGTCTTTTCCATATTATCACGATTCATTTGCCAAGTGGGTGGAAGGTCTTTAACGACATATTGAAGTTGGTGTTGAACAGCTTGTGGCCTTTGAGCTTGAGCGGCCTGTGCACGAATAGCTGGAGCAGCGGTAACTATTTCACTTTTTGCAGCCATTTCGGTCAACTCACCAACCATTGGAACGGAATTTTGATTTTGCATGGCAACCGGTGTTGCATAATTGTTGTATGGCATGAATGTGTTTGGTTTTTCGACAATTCGATTTGCTGCATTCAATGCGGCTGCATATTCATTTGGTTCGGTTACAACTTCGGCAAGTTCAAAGTGCACATCACCATTGGGCAATTCGGGATTTTCAATTCGATCGAATAATTTCTGTTCTTTGTTATTACTGTTGGACGGATTCAGAACATCATGTACTGTTGAAATGGATGGTAAAAGACCTATGTTGCCCAATTTAAGCGATCCCAATGTTGGTGTTTTGAAATTGAATGCGGTCTTTTTAAGATCGAATTTATCAAATAAATTTCGCAAGATGTCTCGTTTCGTTCGTTTTGCTGGCAATTCCAATTTCGATTTATACGGTGCAAATATACTGCGTCGTTTCATATCGTCGATATTGTTATAGATGAAATTTGAAACGCCAACGTAGCGTTTATCGCGTTCCTGTGTTTCATCGTTCATTTCAATTGCATTATACTCACTCTGTTTGCCAATGCTATTCTCGGTGTTTCGTCGAATTCGATTGCTTACACCATCCTTTTCAATGTTTGTTGATCGTTTTGAGCGACTGATTGAATTTTCCTCATTGGCACTGGTTTGTTCATCATTGTCGACCGTTTCGACAATTAATTGCTGAAGAAGATGTTCCGATGAGGTTCGCTCTTCTGATTGTTCAAAATCGAATGAAATTGGTGCGACCGATTCACATTCGGGAATATTTGCGGCGGTAAATACCCAAAATGCAACGGAATGGGCTGGCATAGATAACATTGCACCTTTTCCTGGTAGTTTGTATTTCACGAGCGGCGTTAAAACGGTTGGTTCAATAATTTCGGCACCGTTCAAATAAACTTTGCCATTCACACCGACTGTTAAAATGAATTCCAAGTATGCGGTGCCCGAACGGAATGGCAATTTGGCGGTAATGTCAAGACTTGAATCGGCACCATTAACACCATACAATGTAAACGAACCGCTCATATTTTTGGTACAGTGTGCATAGAAATGCGAATCGAATCGATTACCGTTGAACATTTTCGTATCGAAAACCGTTTGACCGATGATCCGTTTGTGCAGTAATGTGGTGTAATAGCTCATCGTTGGTTCGTACCATGTTTGCTTATCGATTGGCGTATAGATCACTTTGAATCCATTTTTCGCTGCATCACCCAATATTTGCGCCCAATTCAGTCCTTGCTTCATGTGCGTCAATGGATTCTTTACATCGGTATTTTTTTGCAAAAGTGATAGCCAAATTGGGGATTCACCATTCAAAATTGTTCGCAATGCTGGATCCACATTCATGCTGGAGAAAAAATCATCAACATTTTCATCCGAATAACTGAGTTCGATTGATCTAGGAGAGAATTTGAAAAAATGATCACGGAGCAATTAACACATGTAAACAAAATTCGAAGAAAAAAAAACGACTGAAAAAGAAAACTTACTGTGACCATCCAACAGCATCAACGATATACTTGGAAAGTTCGGAATACATTCGAGCTTCATCTTCACTGCTTCCAACTGTGATATCCGATCCAACAACGCTCCAATTTTTCTTGCTTTCTTTCGTTGCAAATGCGCCGACAATCAATTTCAATGTATTCAAATCGTCGATGTAACTGACTGCATCTTTTGCATGAAAATCTATATGAAATCGAGTTTTGTTAGGAAAATTTGTGTTTCATTAAATAATTTTTTTTTTCTTGAAACTTACTCGCTCCCAATTGCCATGTAATGTCATTCATCTCCAATAAGCTGACTTTTCCCAAAATTCGCATCACATTTCGTGTATTCCAATTGTTTGGATCGTACGGCAATGCGATCACTGGTTTTATGCCGGCGATTCTAAATTTTGTAAAAAGAAATGAGAAAATTGGCCAGAAAAAGAACAAGTAGAACGGAATGGCTAACATCTACTTACCGAAGTATATCATAAACATCTTTCAATCGTTCCAGCGATAGTTTGGACGAGTTCAGGTCAATGAAATTGCCAGCCAACTGCATTTTATTCGTATAGTTGCCGTAGATTTTCAAATAGCACGGTCCCGATTCCATCATGCGATATATGAAGCCATCTCTGTTTTTGAATCGATGTGAAAAAAAATAGAAAAAATATTTTTTAATTTTTTTTTTGTTTTTTTCTTTTTGCATGGTATTAAATTAGTCGAAGACTCACTCTCGTTCTTGGCTCATTTCGAGCAATTCATTCGGGTCGATGGAATAGCTAATATACTTTTCACTGATGTAATTAATCGGTTTTTTTGAGAACATTTGCACGACAACATCATCACCACTGCATCTAGACACCCAGGCCACAAAGCACAAAGCCACTATGTTCAACTTGAACATTTTTCTTGATACAATTTATTACAAAGTACGAAAAAAGATAATCTTTTGATCAAATCTACTATGTCACAAATCTGGAGACGACGATCTTTCTCGTCCAACGAAATGTTTCAAACTGAAGCTAAAACTTGCCAAACGAATTATTATAAAATGAAAGTTAGGTCATGTTCGTTGCAAAAATATATCCATAATAAAAAACGAAAACCAAAACAAAGAATTACGGAAATCGCTGAGTGCATACAAATCATTTTTTATGCAAACTTATGACAAAATTTAATTAGCAAAAAAAGCACATATTACCCAAATATTTATTCATTGTTGGAAATGTTGTTGAATGAAAACTGCAACTTGAATGAAATTGGGTTAATATTGTTTCCTGTTCAATTTCTAAGAAAAATCACATATTTTTTTCATTCATCGTCAATTAAATGGAAACAAATGATTTTTCTAATGGGAAATACTAACGGAAGTCCCGTTATTCATCGTTTAAAATATGACAAATCGAATAAATTCAGGCGTTTTCTTCATGATAATAGCACAATTTTGTTTGGATTATTTTTATGCATTATTTGATTTGTTGAATGATAGAGTCAATTTATTTTAATTAGAAACATAAAAAATGGTGGTATTCATGCAAAAAGGCGATTGTTTACCCGGCAAACATTTGAAAGAAAATGAAAATCGATTTGTCGGGTTTTGAAAGTGTTTTCAACGTTTAGCTGTTGGTATGATTGAATTCCCTCGTTTAATTCTATTATCAATGAAATTGAAAGCACGTCTGTTCGTTGACAATGACAGTTCCGCTAGATTGATTTGATTAAATTTTGTTTGTGACTCAGTTTTCGGTTCAACAAATGCCCAAATATTTCAATTCTTTTTCTCACCAACGAATAAATTCTATAAAAACATGATTGAACAATATTGAATATTTTGCTGTAGCCACTGCTGCGAAAATTCAATTTTGAAATATGTGTTCTATGTATTATTGTGAATAATTGTGTTCAAATTTGCAATACGTAGCAAATTTCATTGTTTTGACTTGTGTTAGAAGCGAAAAAAAAACGTCCCACAAAAAACAAAATATTTTGGATGGTATATTTTTTGAACGAGACGAATGTCTTGTTTTTTACAGGTGTGAGACTGTGTAGCGTCATACATCAATTTAGCGATGATATGATTAACACCATTATAAAGAGATCACCGCCACCAATGCATATCATCGATTCGGCATTAATACACAACACACTTACATTTGTTTTTGTCGAATAGCGAGGAGATAATAGCCTTTGCAAACGAATGCGAACGTTCTATACACAAGCCATACATGTTGTTGTTACATTTTTTTTTCGTCAGTCAACCACTCAATTGTAATCATTAGTAACTTGTGTAACTTGGTGTCGATTACACGCATATTTTAGTTTTCTTCGATTGTTTATTGTCGTCAATATCTCAAATCAACAAGTTCAATCCACAGGCCACCGTGTGTGTGTGTGTGAGAAATGTTTCGAGCCGATGCCAAATGCCGATGATGGTGCCCGCTTGTTAACGTATTCTTTACAATCTTTCATTTTGTCGAATAAATTGCACAAAAATAAATAATATGTCACAAATGGACAAAGTGTGTATGGTTTGCGGTGATAAAGCGCTCGGTAAATTTGTTGCACAGAATTAAAAAAAAAATGCACACATTTAACTCATTGAATTTTTCTTTGTCGATTTTCAAGGATATAATTTTAATGCGGTTACATGCGAAAGTTGTAAGGCATTTTTTCGACGAAATGCATTGTCGAGCAAGGATTTTTCATGTCCATTTGATGAATCGTGCGCTATAACGGTGGTTACACGTCGTTTTTGTCAACGATGTCGCTTGCAAAAATGCTTTAAAATCGGAATGCGAAAAGAATATATTATGACTGATGAAGATAAATTATTGAAACGAAAAAAAATTGAACAGAATCGAGTGAAAAGAAAATCAAAAGCGTTAAAAAGTGATGACGATAAAATTAAAACCAACGACACCGACAGTCAAAACGATTTTTGGACACAAGAACATATGATGGACACGGGTCAAATGGATTTGTCGCCAGGTAGTTCGAGCAGTGATTGCCTACATGCATTCCAATCCATTCCAAGCGTTCTGTCGAATAGTTCAATGAGCCCAACCATTTCATCCGTTGCATATCCAACACAAATATTGCAACCACAATCACCCATGCAACCAATATCGTATCAAACAGAGATTCCGCCACCAATTAACACCGTCTTGAGTAATAACAGTCCATCGGCGATTACAAATACCATTTCATCAACAACAAATAATAATTATCATATGGATTTTCAACCAACACAAACACGATTGGAGTATCCATCAAAAGATTCAAATACCAGTGATATTGTTAACTTTTTTCTAAATCATCCGACCGAGTCCAGTAATTATATAAATCAATTGATGCCAAATCAAAAATACGCAATGGAAGTTGTCACAAAAATCATTCAATCACAACGCGACGCAATGCGAATGATTGGCTATTTAATTGGGGCACCCGGTGATGCATTGAAAATTATTAGTAAAATTATGGTAAGTTTGGGTTTTTTTTCTTCTCTTTTCATATAAAAATTACCAGAGAGCATGTTTTGATGCTATTGTGAGTTTTTTTCTTCATTTCCATTTGTAAACTGAGACGTTAAATGTGATTCTATTTGTGTTAACTTTTATACACAATAGCATCATTTCACTATCTCTTCGCTAAGTAACATTGATTAACAAAATCTGCCCTCACCAGAATTCACCGTATCATGCGCTTACCGTTTTTACCAAATTCATTACATCACCGACCGATGCACTTGAGATCATTGCAAAATGTGTTAATTCACCGTCCGATGTTTTACAATTTATTCAACAATTGATGAATACTCCGGACAATGCCAGCGAAATTGTAAATAAATTCATGAATGCACCGGCCGAAGCGATGAAAATGCTTAATGAAATGGTTGACATTACGATGGTGGATTCGACGACAAAAATGGACAGCAACGATTTAACACATCTCACGGTATCAAATGAAGCGACCGCGACCACAACAAATTCAGATGCAAGACAAATGGAATTTCAAACAAATGATATTGTAACCGATACATTACAACATACAAAAACCATGTCAAGTCCAATCGTACGAAATTTATTGCAATCAATGTATGGTGAATCATCACACTGTGGCCATTCAAAAACCATTCCAACCAGTAGTAATGCCATTGAAACGGGCGTTATTAGAAGCAATGCACATTCAAATACATTGGAATCGATCATAAACGATGCCATCAAAATTGAATACAATTTGAATGTGCACGGCAAAGAGTCGAATATCAATCGGGAATTAAATGACAACGAAACGGCCAAATTGAACGAATTAATTGTTGCCTATAAAGCCTTGTTCATTCCACTTGACGAGGATATAACGCCGTTGGTGAGAGAACGCAATAAATCCACCGCAAAGGTATGACTTTTTTTTATATAAATGTCGCGTAAAATCCAAATGTTTTCATTGTTTTCATTTAATCGAACATTTTGCATTTGTAATCACATTGAATCGATCGCTGATAACACAGTAGTCGATTGGCGCTGATAAAAAAAAAATCCACAACAACATTTCTTTTAATTTGTTGTTGTTGACAAAATAAAAATGAACACCTGGCAGACAACAGTTTCAATTGAACATTCATTTAATATGAATGAGTTCGCAAAATAATAGATAGATGCCAATTAACAACAATAGAACATTTACACTGATAAAAAAAAAAACAAATCTTTTCTATTAATATTATTACTTTTTACATACTGAACAATTTCTGACAGACGGAAAAAAATCCCGAGGATCCAAAGCTTGTGACGCTAATAAATTTAACGGCAACCGCAATCAAGCGACTTATAAAAGTGGTTAAGAAAATTAGCGCGTTTAAGAGCATGTGCCAAGAGGATCAGGTGGCTTTGTTGAAAGGTGGTTGTACCGGTAAGTATTTTTTCTTTGCGCAGAATATGTATATGTTCGTCAATTGTTACTAAAAAAAAATGCATCGCTCGTTATGCATGCGTTATAACGTTTGGTCGTATCACTGTGTTTCGAATTATAGCATCACTTTAGCATTAAGTTTTCGGAAAATTTCGAATGATTCGCATACAAAACGAGTTTGAATTATCATTTCCACTTTTTTGCATGGAATTTGCGATTGAACTTTCGATTTTTCAATGAAGAAAATGAAATGTCATTGAACGAATAGATCGCGAGCTCAACAACTAGCAACTAATTCGAATTAATCAATTCTTTGCTGCAAATTCTATCATGAGCATCGCAGATTAACACCGATTTGTTAAGTATGGTTTGTATTCGATAATAACGTCTAGAGTTTGAACTAGACCAAAGACAAATACAATCGTTAAAAGTGTTATTTTGATTTCGAAAGAGTTTAATTGTAATTTTGTTCATTTTCAGATATGATGATTCTGCGCTCAATGATGCAATACGACGTTGATCATTGTATTTGGAATATTCCACACAGCAAGGAAATTATGTCATCGATAAAAAGTGATGTACTCAAATTGGCCAGCAACAATGTATACGAAGAGTATGAGAATTTTATACGAACATTCGAACCACGGTTACGAAAAGATGAAAATATTATTTTGATCATGAGTGCAATTGTTCTATTCACACCGACACGAGCAAAAACTGTTCACGCTGATGTTATTATTTTGGAACAGGTACACATCACTTTCAAATTTTTTTTACAAAGAAATTCTTTACATTTAGTTTGCTTAATAAATTGTTTTGCTGATATTCAATAGAATTCCTACTATTACCTATTAAGACGATATTTGGAGAGTATATACACTGGTTGTGAAGCTAAATCGCTATTTTTAAAATTAATTCAAAAAATCAAAGAGCTGGAATGTCTTAAGGATGCTATGATTGCCGTTTATTTGGACGTCAATCCAAATCGGGTCGAACCACTTTTACGTGAAATTTTCGACATCAAAAACTGAAGAAAACAGAAACATAGACCAATACGTGCCTGAGGAATATTGCAAACCAAAGTTTTTCACATTAGTTTTTTTTAAAGAATTGAACGAATTTAAAGCTTAGAATTATCGATCAAAATCATTTAATTAGTTAAATATTACCAAAATTATATTATCATCAATGAGTGATGGAAAAAATGGAGAGTTATTCCTTGTAAAATATTTAAAAGACCATTAAAATGCATAATTGTCATTTATAAAAAAGCAGTAGTTTGTAGTGAGCTCAGTTCGCTTCAAAAATGTGTATCCTTCTGCCAAAGGTCTGTTCTTTAGAATAAAATGATAAAGACTTATTTTTCTAATGCAAAATATTGATAAGTGCAATTATCCCAAATAAATTTCTCATTTATTTGTGCTTTACTCAAATTGTAAAGTTCCAAACTTAGTTAGTAATAGTTCAAAGCCAAAAACAGATGATATCGAATAATTAAAATAATTTGAATGATGGAGCAAAAAAAGTGCTTAAATGATAAATCGTAATTGACGTGCATAAAATAAAAGAACAAAATATTTGAAAACAATTCAGTTTATTTTGTTGCATTAATCAAGGTGAATGAATATTTATTTCAAAAATGGCTGAGTAAATAAATCAACCAGGAGTTATAGTAGAGTTTTAAAACGATTTAAATGATTTGCAAACAAATATTCACATATTTGCTTGGAGTGAAAATTGAAGATAAAGAGCAATCACGTTATTGAAACAATTAACGTCTAATATTTGAATACGAATGAATACACAAAATGTCTCATTAAATCAAGATATCGTTTTTATTATATTTGTTTCTAACTGAATGAGTGTAAGTCAATTCGGTTTGATTTTAAATATTACTAAAAATACAGTTTCTTTTTTCATTCTTTCGTTGATTATATATTATTTGGTAACACGGTGGACGATCACGACAAAAAGAAAATTTGCATTTTGTTTATTAAATTATTGCGTACACAGAAAAATATTTCTACTAGATGTATCAACTGATATAATTTGTTTTTTTGGACCGAAATTGCTAACTTCTACAATATCATCTTTGTTTTATTTTGGCTGCTGTCGTCATACCAACACGACGTTTCTACTATCATTTTGTTCGCCCTGCTCTGCTATTTTGTGCATTCACTGCTGCATTGTTGTAAATGGGCGTGAGAAAGAACTATATATATCTAGTGTAAATTCCAAGATCGGCTGCCAGCACTGCCCGATCTCTTTTTACCCCGGTCCAATGATTCCTTTCTGCCTAGGGTTTATCACAAAGAAAAGAACGGAAATTAATTAATATGTAATGGAACGTAATGGATGTAATGGAAAAATAATCGAAAGAATGGATAGCATTCTTCAATAATGGAATAGTAATTTTTAAAGTAAGTATACCCTCCTTTCTGCCCATAACTGGACTGCCGCCCGAGCTAATATTTCGAATGAGTGAACGCAAACTGCGCGCCTGTGAATCGGCCATATTTCCAACGTTCAATGTTTCTTGAGCAATTATATAAAAATCGTCAATCAAATGTGGCGGCGGTGGAATGTAAAATGGAATGACATCGTTCAATGTATTTGGATTTGGATTGATTTGTATGTGTGGTTTGGTGTCAGTCATTCGTTTTTGTTCGTGGAACGTTGAACGTCGTGATTGATGTGTTGTCGATGAATTGCTTTTTGGCGACGATGATGCAGACGGCTGTGATAATTGATTGCCCATCGATTGAATGCGATTTCGTAGCAAATTATTTTCCTCTTGAAGTTTTTTCATTTGTGTGGCTTCGGTATCGAGACGGGTCAATGTTGGTTGTGGCATACATTGAAATATTGTTGCCAAAAAATTATGCAAAGATACCAACAATGTATCCTGCCATTGCTTTGTAAAACACACCGCAAACACTGCATGCTCATCGGGATTTTTACAAAATGGAAAGACTGAAAATTTCAATGAAACACATGTTAATGTCACTCGATTTAAAAATTAAACGTTTTTTTTTTGAATGCTTACAAAACCATTCTCGCCATTCGGATTGTAAGTGTAGTTCTGGTGCTAGTTTGGTGAAAAAATCGGTGATTTTATCCTGTTTTCCAGCCACACACGCCGTTACCAAATACAATTTCAATAGACCCGATTCCAGTTTTTTCACAGCTGCATTACAGAAAAGTAACAACATTTTATTTTTGTTTTGTTCGTTTGAAAATTAGAAAATTTATTCAATTTACCTGATGCAAATGAATGCTCCAATTTGCTAAACAAATGACCATCTAAATGATTCCATATTTCACGTAACAAATGTAAATCTTGTGTATTAATTGCGTTCAATATTTGATCGATGATTTTATCAACGCGAAATCCTTTGTCCTTATCAGTTTTCAATTCGGTATCAAATGTTTTTAATGTATTTGAGAAACCACGGAACAGCATATATTCACGTATCAATGAATCAACATATTGAATGTGAGCCATGTCTTTGTACAAATAAACTAAAATACAAACTCAAATTGAAAACAAAACGAAATGATATCAAAATTCAGTTAAATGAATACAATTGTCGAATAAATTAAATCGACAAATTGATGGAATTAAACGAAAAACATGTGATCTATTGAACTAAGAATGAGATGTTTTTATGTTTCTCTCCATTTGTTTGATTTCACTAGAAAGTTTGTTTTGACATTGTCAGTATTCGTTGTGTATGTTGCGGTGTTACCCGATGCGTAAAGCTCAGTGGTTGACATGATGCATAGCCAACAACTAAAAATGAAAAAAAAAAAATTCGTGACTTTGACAGATATATCGCACTGTGCACAAATCATACGAATTTGTTGTGGTTCTCTTTTTTTTAACATTCCTAGTCACAGAACAATTAAAGATAAATCGAATTATTTTTGAAATTAACCGAAAGTATTAGAGAAATATGTCGAATCGAGTGCGTACACGTGAATCAAAATCTGGTGAAACTGTTGCATACAGTGAATCAGCAATCAGACACAATGCATCGGCCGTAGAATATTGTCGAACATCAATGGCTGCATTAAGTGGTAGTACAGCTGGTATGAATCAGAAATAATTATTCATTGAATCATTTGCATTTGATGTCATTTACGTTTTATTTTCGTTGTCATCCAAACAGGAATTATGGGCCTTACCGGAATCATTGGCTTCTTATTTTATCTGGTGTCAGTATTGGGTTTGTGGTGTTTACTGTTGCTGAAAACGGGCTCCAATTGGAAGAAATTTTTCATAAATCGACAGTCGCTGTTAACCAATGGATTTCTAGGCGGTCTCTGCACATACGTATTATTCTGGACATTTTTGTATGGAATGGTTCATGTTTACTGAATAGCAACGAAGATCCAAAGAAAAATTAGCATGTTAAGTGGAAATTACCAATACACCAATGCATTACTAAAAAAGAAATATCTTCATTTGTTTAAAATTTCAAGAAAACAATCGTTATCAATACCCACGAATTTTGTCCAATAAACAACAATATTTATAGTAAACATTTAGTTTTTTTAGTTTTATTCAAATCAAAATATTTGATATGTGCAGAAAAATGCAATACATACATGTGCACTGCGTTATGAACATATTTTCAGATGATTTAAAAAGATTTTTTACATTTTATAGTACAATGTGCAGTGAAAACTTGATTGAAGCAAATTCATGAAATCAAATATGGATTCTTTGAAAATGATAACAAATTCTGTGCCATTGAAATCGAAATGATATTAGGTTTCATCGCCAATTATTCTGTTGAAAAGCTAAACGTTAAACAAAGCGTTGAATCAAATTTTAACGTAAAAAATCTTTAAACGTGGTTAACTGTAGCGCATATTCGCATCATTCAACAATTGGCTCTCACAAACAATTAAAACTATTTTAGTCAAAAATAAATACTTAAAATAGATATCAATGTTTCAGTTCGGTTTTGGGTATTGCGATTCTTTGTTGTACCAAAATTTACAGGACATTTTTGAGCAATCGAATTTATTCACGACTTTTCCTAAGCTGAGAGAATTTAAAAATTCTACTTGGTGAAAAATGACTTTATATAAGTTAGCACAACCCTCGAGCTTAATCTCAAACATTTACTTTTTCCCATTTACATCATTACTTTTAATATCGAACTTAAAGGACTCGTTTAAAACGTCTCACTTTAATTCGAAGCAAATTGTAATTTTTCAAATCATCCAAAAATGATTCAATAATGTGGATAAAATTTTGGCGACCAAACAGAATGAAGCTAAAGACAATATCAAACAAATAGACACTAACTGTTCAGATTTCATTTGGAAATGGTAGCCAAATTGAACTCAAAATGAGATATATGTTAGAATCTATAAAATAAATAAATAATTTGATAAATCGGCTAAAAATGCAAAAGAAATCGAATCAATGTTTCTTGTTTTCTAATTTCGTATCAAAAGACATAAAGACAGAATGAATCAACCCAGCTCATTGTAACAATTGTTAATAAATTTTTGAAAATTTAGTTTATATTACAAAGTTTGTAAAAAAAAGGCTTAAGTATATACCGCTTGAGTTATAAAAATCATTTTTTATTATTGAAATTGTGCGAATCATTAAATTAAAATGTTGAAATGGTACTTATTTGTGGCCAAATCAATATTATGTAGAAGTCAAGGTAAAAACAGGTATGACACGAAAAAAAGCGCTGCTATTTGATATATGTTTCAGATTAAAATTGAAATCATTTTTTTTTATCAAAATTCCAAAATGTACAAGCCATTTCATTTGAAATCAATATGAAGGCACTTCATTCCATATTGAGGGTAACACAGACACACTCACGATGTAATTAAAGGATGTAGAGATTAAAAACGGATGACATGCAGTGAAAATGACATACGTTTATGGATGCTAGATAAAATTCCACTAAAGCCTTGGTATTAAATTTTACAAGAAAATTCGCGTTGAACTGGTGCTGGCTGTAAATGGGCCATACGTATGATGGGAACGAAAGCACGTGCTAAAAGTCTGTAAGTAAAACTGATGCGGATCATAATTGTTATTACTAAAGAATAAAAACAATGGTAAGTTTTAGATCGTTTTAACGTCACTTGGTTTATATGAAGGGTAACGAAATGAATACATGTCCAACGAAATTCGATACGATTCTCGCACGAATTGAGATCAGCTGAAAAAATTATTTTCCCTTCTTTTCCTCCTAATTTCATTAGAAATTCGATGGCTGTCATCCACAAAAACATTTTCCATGGCTATTTGAGCCAATAGACAGGCCAATAAGTCAAATGTTAAACATCTAATATGCGCGTTAGACAAATCGAATTTTCGACCGTCAAATGACCAAACGAATCATTTTCAATATGCGCGCCACCAACTTAAAATGAAGCGGAAAACGAAAAACGAGAGAGAGAGAGAGATGAAGAAGAAAGAAAACAATCAATATGACTGAACCGTTACCACTTCCACTTCTATTTCCACCTACGTTTTGATGTAGTAACCATTTCATTCGTCATTTCGTCAAAAAGAAAACGCACACAATTTTACACATTGCAATGGCTTCTAAAACCAATATTTATCGATATGTTAGGTGGCTTCATTTCATTAGTATTATTGCTGCCTTATTTATAATTTGTGCATGTAGAATAGTACATTACAAAAGACCCAATCCCATACAGTTACATATCCACATAATTTCACTTTACCACTTCTTTTCTAGCACTCACTCTCGCTCTTACTTTCTCTCTCTCTCTCTGTCCGTCTGTTTCCCATTTCAAACACCAATCTGTACGGAAAACCAAAAACGGAAAGAGATTCGATATCTAGCGTTTCGCTGTGTGTATGAACACATTTTTTCTTCTCTTTTTTCTGTCTCTCATTTTCATTACCAAAAACGAATTTGCAAAAATATGAATAAAGGAACGAGAGACGGAATTTATTTTGACACTTTCAATGACGATGAACGAGAAAAAAAGCATGCTCGTAAAAATAGTACATTAAGTAATTGGTGTGTCTTCGAAAATGAATCAATAGTGAATGTTGTCGAAATTGTAATGTGCAAATGCTGCTACTAAAAAAGGAAATGATGAACGTCATCGTAGCGATATATTTATGTTGCTTTTGTTGTTGGTTCTCATTCGATATTGAAATCTAAACCAATTGAACCATTTGTTTGTGTCTTATTGTTTCAGCTTATGGTTTGTTTTTCCACAAATTGTTCTCTCTTTTTTTGTTCTCACCTTTTTTCTCTGCCTGACTTTTTGGTCAAATTACTTTTTGTAATTTATTCCACGCTCGTGTCTATTCTTCAGATGTTCTTATTGAGTCATATCAAGTGTAAGTATTGAAATGTTCAAACAACTGACCACTTGAACAGACAAAATAAAATTGTGTTGAAAGGATATATATGTAAACACTACACTTCCGTCCGATGTTTTTTATTTTTCGTTTCTGGCTTATTCGGTTTGGCTTACCTTTGGCTTAAAGGAATTCTTTCTTTTTTTATTCCCGGCCCATACAGAAAATTTCGACGACAATCAAATATATATACATTGTCAACGCCAATTCGTTGAGTGAAAATGCGCATTCAGATTGCATTTCAAATCGAATCGCTCGGTACGCACAAGAAGAAGCAGCAACAAAAACATCATCGACGACAATGAGTAGCGGTAGCGGCTGCTTTACAAGCAACAGCAGCAGTTAAAATAACATAATGCCAATATGAAAATGTCCATAATACATTGTTGAATGATTAACTGGGTGTATGAAGACAACAGACAAGATATTCGGTAATTTAATACTTTTATAGGTGGCTTAACGCAGTCATGCGGTAGGCGAATCATATTATACAGTTGACGATAGAAGAGAGAGAGAAAAAAAAATATTCCAACAGAGACGAGATGATGAAAAGCATGCATGGTGTGGTACATGGTTTTAAATACACAAATTTATATGAAACAACAAGAAAAAAAATATATAGTACGACTGTTTGCATTGCTAGAGATAAAATTATAATTTTATTTTGACTATTAAGATGATGCTTAAGTTGCAAAAGTGAAATGGTACATTGATTTTTCTTTCTTCGGTTCAATCAATTGCCGAAAACGTACCAAAACTGTCTGCCTATGAAAAAATCATTTTAAATTTGTTAGTAGTCGAGAAATCCAAAAATGAACTACGGAAATCGACTAAATTTGGAAATAAAATATTCTCAAAAAAGAAAACTAAATCCTGTTCCCTTTTTTGGAAATTCAATATATTAATCAAATCAAAAAGAAAAACCAAAACTTTCTCAAAATAGAAACGTCGGTTCACGTGGTCATATTTATAATCACAATATTAATTTCACGTACTGTGAAAAAAAGAAAACCGAAGCTGATTTGATGAGTAAGAATTCAAACAATAAAAATAAAATTAAAATTGAAAAGTCTAAAATTACATGTTCGCCATTTGATGAAGCGACATTGAATTGTGAAACGAAATACAAAACGTCCATAATGTTTCATTCACTTTTCAAGTCACATCGAAATTTGAGAATAACTTTCTATTCACCTGTTTTGATTGTGGTTGGTGTGGAGTGTTTACTCAAAAGTAGCCAGTGAACTGTAAAAAGGATAATAATAGAAAAGGAAGCTATTTCTGACATTTTATGGATTGATGCACACACAAAATGATTGAAAACAATTAATTGTTTCACATGTTTTAGGGCCGAGACATGCAATTGGTTTCGATTTATCTGCTCGATTTGTACTTCGGAAGCACAGTCGTGTGATCAGCATTTATGTTCTGATTTAAAATCAGTAAAGTCGCTGACCATGAGACTAGGGAAATAAATTCTTTTCGTGTAATTTTTTTTTCATCCCGTTTGCATCAATAGGGTTGATGTAACCACATAGATCATCATATCAAGGAGAGACAATGAATATCACATACTTAAATTACATGGCCACACACACACGTATACAGAGGGAAAAACATACGTTTATATGGTTGATTACAAATTAGATTGGCATCTCGACAATTGCACCCTAACCAAGACCCCATCTATTTGCACAAATAAATTCGACGGTAACCGTTTACACAACCGGCGTTCGCTCAATAAAATGATCTCATTGTGATTTAGTTAAGCGTGTACATTAGATACACTTGTATCTTTTTATGAACGGTAGACACACATTTGAGATAGATTAGTAAATTGCGCCGTTTTCAATTGAAGTTTGTAAGATCGAGATGTGATTTAACTCCGTCGCACACAACGATATGGTAATGGGATCATTTTACTTTTTTTTTTGTTAAATTTTACCACCTGTATTTACTTTTTGGGTTAATTTTCACAAAACACAAATCACAAATTGAAATGTAAATATAGATGTTGTCATTTGTCTTATTGCTTATTATGTTGATTGAAATGGAATTGACAAAGGAAAACGCATGGTTTTCCGATTTCAAATAGAAACAAACCAGAAAAATGAAGCTGCAGAAACAAATATCGAGGGCATCGAATCAAAAAGAATACTTTTGTACTCAAATTTTCTTTTGTTTCGCATGCAAAGTGTTTCACAAATAAATATAATTGTATTTCTTTTTCAACAAGAATTGTAATTCCCTATATGAATTTCCCCGAAAAAAAATTCCATAAAAAAATTAATAGAGCCTACTTTGATGATGACAAAATGAATAAATAACAGTTACAAAGAGAAACGTGTATAAACTGTTGTCAGCGATGCGATAAGAATTTCTAAAACAGTTCCGGTTGCAATGATGCGCCTTACAATCATTCAATTTTGATATTAATATACGCCAGTTTTTGTGAGATGTAATTCGAACAAGTAGCAATGAACTGGTGGTGTCATGATGATACCATGATCACTATCACTGTGTGAATAGCAAACAAATAACCGCAACCGATTTTTATCGATGTCATTTTCCGATGAGTCAACGACATTTTTTTGGATATTCTTTTGACAGAATGCTGCAAAAATTATTTGTTATTCCATTTTGTGATGTTTTCTCATGGAAGCACCGAGCGGGAGAGAAAGAGAAAAGTTGATGAAAACTGATACGTTATTTGCCTAATTTGACAGAAATCCATTGTCAACTCGATGATAGTATTCACAAATGGGATGAGAATCATTGTCCTAAGCAGTAAAGACCACCAAAATTTAATTTTCATGCCTTTTCGATTTTTTTTCTTCTTCTTCTTTATGTAGTTCTTGTACACTGAACCGAACGTGGATTTTTCAAAATGATTGAGACCCAGTACTTGTGCTTCTGTGTACAGTGTATATACATTTTCCCATCAAATCAATGCATACAATGCCAATTTTTCGTCATCGGTGTTGTCATTATTTTCTCTCATCGTTCATTCAGTGCGCTTGGTGATCGGTGTAGTTGTTGTTGCTGCTTCTTTTTCATCTGGATTATTTTCGACTTTGTTTCAATGATTTTTCAAGTTTTTTTTTGCGTTCACATTCCTGAAAACAGGTCGCTTGTTACAATCATGTGCAATGAAGACGGTAAACTCTTTCCATCGAATAACGTTGAAAACAACCCGAGTGGTCTGAATGGAAGACGAACAAGACATTCCCAAAAGGATATCGATTTTCAAATCGATTGAGGAAATCCGAATTTGCAACAACTATTAAATGCATTTTTCATCTTCGAATTTGGTTTTCCATTCGTTTGTAACTTGAATTGATTTCACTTCTCCTCAACCGAATGGGCTAGACATTGAAAAGTATTTCAAACGCGTCACAATTTCAAATAACACTGAATCAAAGTACTTCCACATACGCATGCAAATGGAAAGAGAAAAAAAACACGACCGTACAATCCAGTAATATCATACTTGAATGGGTATGGCACTTTAAAAAAAAAGATATTCATAATGCAACAACTTCTGAGGTTATGGTTTTAGTTTACCGGCTTTAGAAAAAATTCTGCATTCACTGTATATAATATACTTTACGTCGATTTGTTGTCTCCTTTTTTCATGAGCTGCCTGGTTCTGGTTTTTTTTATTTCAATATCGTATCGATATCCATGATATGTAGCAAGCAAGTTAAAAAAAAATCGTACACACAGAGAGTGCATTGATTCCGATTGATAGAATGCCGATCGATCAATATACTTTGTATCGAGCACATCAATGTGACAACGTTTTTTTTTCTTCTCTCCATTCGTTTGTTTGGCGTCGCTTTAAGATTTTCAATATACTTGTAATCGCTCGGCTTCCTTTTCAGGTGAATATTTTACAGTTTATATTGTTCAGTGAAAATCACTTGTAATAGGTCATTTCTGAGAGAAAAGGTGTTACATAACGAATCGAAGAATATTCGACACCATGTTAATGATTTTCGGAAAAATGCATTTTCGTTTGTTTAGCTTGTTCTTAAATCGATTCAATTTCAATAACATTGTGCAAACCAAAATCTTTGCAAAACTAATCATTGAATCATCGTCTCAATATTATATAATCTCTGTCGATCCCTCGTCTCTACAATGGCAATAGTTGAAAAGTTTCAATGAAAATAATTCACATCGAGTCGTGGTTTGTGTGATGAAAAGAAAAGAGCAAAGCGATTAGCACATACTATTTTCACAAAGACAAAGCTACAGATATGAAATTATAGTAATGAATAGCATTTTCTCAGAGCACGTGACTTTCACAAGCCTTGTGGTTGTAATTTAAGGATTAACGCAAGTGAAAAGCATGTTTGGACGCCGTCGGTCGATGTTTCTTTCGTTTTCAATTTTGTTGGCAACATTTTATGTAGATTAAATTCAAAATTAGATATAGTTAATACTCTTAAAAAACGAAAATTTGAAGGCGTTTACTCCTAAAAAGCGGGTGGGTGTATGGTTTTTTTTCTTCATTCGTTTTGGTTAAATTGCACCCATACCAACCACTTCAACCCATATTTGAAATAATCATATGTTTTGAATTTTCAGATCAAATCCAATAAAAGTGTGTGCGTGTGTCTATATCGCTATCTCACTCGATTGCACGCATTTATTTTCGTAGTAGTGGCCAAACTAAAACCATTCACTTATATCAATTGGTTGTAGTACATCCCATTTCAACCCTCTTGTTTTCACACTCATGTTGTGTATGCCTCAATTAGACCAAATAATACCAGTGCAGGAATCACACTTTAGCTAATTCATTTCGTTTGATGAAAGTATTTGTATTTACTTAATTTTTGTGTTGCTGTTGAATAGTGGCGTATCCCTGCTTATGTCCATGTAGTAATGGTGTAACGAAGGGAAAAAAAACCTCAGAAAGAAATAAGCATTCAACTCACTCTCTTTCTCACTACTCTCTCATACTCGCACACACATACTCAACACGTATTAATATTGTATTATTAATGCATATGCTACTGTTAATGCTGTAATTCTTGTTGTTCGGCGATGTTGATGCTGTTGGTGCCATTAGTGGTTTTTTTCCTTCTGCTTCTTCTTCTTCTTTCCTCATTTTTTGTGCTCATTGAGTGGTTGCTTCGCCGATGTGTTATTTATGTATTTATCTATACATGCATATTATATATGTATTGTTGCATGTAGTTTATAGTGTGTATTTTGGGTGAAAATCAACATTAGTTAGCACACGATTCACTGTAATTTTATCTATATCGGGCGTCAATGTATTCGTTATACATATGAGCATAATATCAGTTAACTCAAGTTCTACATTCAATTACATTCGGTTATGATCAGTCTGTGTTTGATTTTAGTAACGGTCAGTTCATAAAAACAGACACCGGCTTCGAAAAATTACAAAAATTTCAAAATTAATAACATCGTTAAATACATCGGAATTAACATTTATCGGACGGTTTTTGAAATGTATGAAAAAGTATGAGACGATTTTTTTTTCAACGATCATTGTGCAAATGAAGCTGTATCAGCATTGTGATTTTACAATTTAAAAAAGAAACAAAGAAAAAATTGTGAATAAAATCGTGGTTGAAGTTAAGGTGAGTGCGACATTTATCACAGCACATACACAATTGAACCTGGTCCTTTAATGCAACAAACCAAAAGTAAAAGAAATCAAAAGATCGTTAAGTGAAAATCGGTTTATTAGTGATAAAAAATGAAGTGCTGAACTGTTTGTGATGTTGATCATGATGCAAATGAATACAAATCAAATTGCAGCTGGATAAAGAGGTTTATTTCTTATCCAATCAATAAAAAATGTGCAGTTAATATGATCATTTTATTTGACCAAGTTTCGAGTAGTGATGCTAAACAAAAACAACCTCAAATCAAACTAATTCAATTTACTTTGCTCTGTGAAAACTTGAATTGGATAAATAATTATCCGAACTGGGTAAGTTTTCTCCATCTTTTATTATTATGCACAAAGTTTTCAACAATGATTTATAGAAGCAATCAATTTGCAAGAATTGAACATTTGAACATTCCTTTTTTAACCAAGAAAAAATAGTGTACTTCTTGAACATCCTTCAGCTAAACAAAGTTATAAAGAAATGTAAAAAAAAATGTATTGTAAAACGTCTCCTGGTTACATCCAAAATCTTATGATTCTCACTTTAATTTTTATATCTATTGAAAATATCGAGAGGAGATTATGTTATTATTCAGACATTACTCAGCTATAAGCGCTGAATAACATACTCTCTTCTCGATATATTCAATAGATATAGTTTCAAGGCAATTTGATCTTCAATGAATGGTCATCATTTTTGATTAATTTAATAAACGACAACTGAACATATGTGATCATCAAAAAATGTGGTTTCCTTTTTCTATTGAACTCCCATGATTTCAAAATAATTTTCGCTAAAGATTAAATGATAAATTCTTTCTAAAAAAAAAAATCATCATTCAAATAAAAACGTGTACACACTCATTCCAATTGGAATTTCAACAAAAAGAGAAAAGTAGCAGTCAGACAAAACGAAATAACAAAAAAGCAATGCAATGGCGGCTACATTGGAGGCGTTTCTTTTTCGTTTTGTTGCTATTGGTCGTCGTCCTGTTACGCTTCGAAATAGTCAGTAATATTTGTGTAGCAATGCAATTGAAATGTACGCACAATGCACATGCGCAGTTTTAACCAACGTCAATTTAATGAATTCGTTTTACTTTCGCAAATTAAAATTATTCAACGAAAAAAATTAATATGCCATGCATTTTACCAATAAAACAATAAAAGTACTTTTCTTTGTATATTTAATGGTTTGTTCATTTTATTGACTTGATGAATGATAAAATAAAAAGTAAACCGATGATCTCTACAAAATTGCATCAATATTATTTAAATGGAAATATGAACACAATTGCAATCTCACAGGATAATATACATTTTCAATATTTCATTTTATGAAAATACACAGTTTTGGGTATATTTTATAAGAGACCAACAAAAAACCGCAACAACAAAAAACTGAATTCGTAACAAAGGGAGGAAATTGGTGTTGATGACTGGTAAAGATGAATTTTGTTTGGCTTTTCAGATTCCGTTGAAAATCAAGAGGGTGGAGCCATGTATATCTCGTGTGGTGAAGATGCTGTTGCTGTGGAGGCTGAGATGGGATACGTTCCCAACAATCCTCTATTCGGTCTTCCACTCGATAGTCCACAGGTAAATTTCCGTTTTCATTCACCTTAACAACACATATATTTTATGTTTTCGCACACAAAGCACAAATTTCGTGAAATTTAAAACATCTTTCGGAGAAAAACATATATTAAATTTTCCGCACAGAACTTTAAGACGTATTTCAGTTATTTAAATAAAAGTTCGTAATGTTCTTGAACTGTAAACTCTGGAAAAAAAAAGTTTTTTAAAAAGTGTCGAAAGTTTTGTATTTGTTTGTGAGCTCACATTTAAACAATCGGGTAAATATATTTGTGTACGACTGATGATGAAATTCATTTTACATTCAGATTGTTCGGAGGAACACGGAGTTTGATTTTTCTCAAAAATAAAAAGAAAGAAGCACACAATTGGTCCGAAATGCATTTCCAAATACAAAATACCAATAAACGAAAACTACGATTTTGGACAAATTCCACAATTGAACACGGTTGAAATTTCTGGTGTCATATGAATTTTAAATTGAATGAATTTTCAAAATCATGAAACAGCAGATGCTTTACTTGATTTTAAAGTATATATTTTGGAAATTTCAAAAAATTAATACTGACCAAGCAATATGTAATAATTTTATGTGTATTTTTCATCCCATTTCATGTTTTATAACGGATAGAACGCGATCTTATTTATATTTCCAAGATTTTATGCATTAACGAACTTACATTTTTAACAGGAATGCTCACCAAGTTGCGGTGGCTGCATTAGTTGTCAGGGAAATTCAACCATTTCAATACAGTCATTGCGTGAATCTGACTTAAATTGTGAAAATTGTCTTGACAGCACTGACATCCTAAGGTACGTCGCTTTTTATCATTATTCCTACAAAGAGATCTTTTTGATAATACTAGTGATTTCGGTGTTTGTTTTAAAGAAAATGATTCTCAGAAAGTAAATTATGAAAAATTAAATCTATCAATAGAAAACTAACAAAGTTCTAACTTTGTTTTGGTGAAAAGATAAATTTCCAAATTGGCACAAATGACGTAAAAGAAATATAATCGAGTTATCAAAAAAATTTAATATATGTTCTATGACGATGAGTTTTAGTTAATATTCAAACAGTTTTTAACATGGAATGTGTTGCTTTTTCTACGAAAAAAATGGTGATGACAAGTGAGTCTGAATTGAATCGAGTTTTTTTTTTCTAAATTCAAAATTGGGCCATGCCGTCGGGAAAAATAATAATGATACTGACTCATAACATGCATGTTATATCTACACTTGTTCGGACTTGATGGACCCCAATGTGATGATTTTTTGTGGGTTTTCTTCCATGAATCTTTTTCCTATTTTAATGCGAAATACTACGGGTGAAGCGAGCCGATTCAGCTAAATTATTAGCTAGAATATCGTCGTTTTATGTAGCACTATAATCCACCAGTCCTGATTTGAGCTGACTTCAGCAAACAAGCTAATAATAAAAATCATATTATATAAATATTCAATAGAATGTGTTATAGAACTTAGAATTAAATCTCACTGACGCGTAAATGGCCATTTGAAACATTTCGATATTACAAATTATATGCCATTATATTTGTGCCATTCGAACCTAAAAAAAGATGGCTCCTAGTTTTTCATCTTTGTTTGTGAAATGTAACTGGTGGTATGGGGAAAAGTATACTCGTATAATGAAGAAGTCTTATTTTTTTGCGTAATAATTCCTTGAAACAATCTAATAATTACTTTTTCAACAACATATTTATTACATATTAATGGCTAAGAATGAAAATGAATTTATCCTCTCCTTTTGTATCCATGCCATTCCGTGAAATTTTCATTCACCGTCACTCATATGTATTCTCATAAAGTTGTAAGTTCATTAAAATCGACTCAATTCATACTTAGGCTGCGATTAATTTTAATATAGTTATGAAATTGCTTTCGTACATCAATAGTGTTGTTTATTTTAAAAATTACATAATATCTGTTATTCCAAAAAAAAAAAACAGTGGCGTACAATCGAATTCACAAACAAATTATTGGAGTCCGGACGACATGAATTCATTTTCAACGCTGCCACCATTGGATATCGATCCCTTGCCAAGTCTTTTTTCATTTTCTCAATGCAGCGGAGCACCATACAAATATGAGTAAGTAAACATTCAATTTAAAAAATTAGCTAAAGCGATTGAAAAGAAATTGTCTGGAAGACACGAAATGTCTTATGTTTTATTATCACTATAATTTACTGAAACAAAGTCCGGACCCACAACAAATACAAACTCAAGCTCAAAATTACAATCATCCGACACAAGCATCACTCTCATATACGGTGCATCCACAAATACTGGTCTCACCGGGCCAAACGCAAACCCAACCAAACAATTGCAATTCCATGAATTATTATGATAATCAGTGCAATAATCAACATCAACATGTAGCCGCACCGCCAATGTATCCCAGCATGAGCGTCAACGTAAGCATGAACATGACCATGCATGGATACGGAAGTGATAGTGTGCCAATGCAATGTTCACAGGTAAATAAATTATATGAAAGAAACTCTTCGATTCCTACTTGCATAAAGATCTAAAAAAAAAAAATGAAAATGAAAAAAATCTTCCACAGTGGACACAACAACCTCCAGCATCATCGGTTAATGTTCTATATCCGCCGGCCCTGTTAAGTCCTGGACATTATCCGAGCGGTGCAACATATTCATTTACGGCCGACTTTCGGCCACCAATTCAGGGTCAACAGCAAATGAATACCGTTATTGATTCGAATAAAATGTCATTGTCACCACAACGACCATTTTATTCGAATAGCAGTTTGACCTATTCACCACCTCGTAGCCCATCGTCGCTTCCTAGTGGCCAAACAATATTGAGAAATACCAAAAATTCATTGGGTTTAAATTTCGAAGATGAAGACAGCAATGATTGCATACAATCCGATACAAAACCAAATCTGTGTAGACTTTGTGGAAAAACCTATGCACGACCAAGCACCTTAAAAACACACCTTCGTACACATTCAGGCGAACGTCCATATCGGTATGTAAACAATTATGAATCTCTTAATGAATTCAACATTTTAATCGATAATATTTTTTTTTTTAGTTGTCTTGATTGCAACAAAAGCTTTTCACAAGCAGCCAATTTAACAGCACACGTGCGCACACATGTAAGTTGGCATTTCTTTTCTTAGCATTTTGAAGTGAAAAAAAATAGGAATAAACGAGCCAAAACGAGAAAAATAATTCAGGCACGCAATTGCATTCTATTGTCTAAACATAAATAATTCTATTCAAAATGTGACTTATAGACGGGCCAGAAGCCATTTCGGTGTCCTATTTGCGATCGCAGATTTTCACAAAGTTCAAGTGTAACAACGCACATGCGCACTCATTCGGGCGAAAGACCCTATCGGTGAGTTGATACGGTTACATTTCTTTTTGTAAAAAAATTCTCATTTGCTCGTCTTTATTTGTGTGAATTTATGTATTTGAATGGAAATCGTCTCCGTTTCGCTTTCTATTCAGTCTGTTTGGTATTTCATTGTGAATTAAATTAATAGTTAGTTTTAAAAAAAATCATTCTCTTCTCATCTCCCATCCCATTTCTAAACAGATGTAGGGCTTGCAAGAAAGCTTTCTCCGACAGTTCGACGCTGACAAAGCATCTTCGCATACATAGCGGCGAGAAACCATATCAGTGCAAATTGTGTTTATTACGGTAAGACTTCCATTTATTTATTTTTTCATTCTTCATATTTTTTTTGCTTTATTGTTCTTGATTTGTGTTCCATTCGTTCCTTTTCGCATAACCCATGCAGTACCTAGCCACTCTTGCACACAAGTGCTCATCTAAATCACACAATACGTGATGAAAACAAGTTCACGGGCAACATTGATTTAAATGCGAGCATTCTGTGTGTTTGTTTGAGCAGGTTCAAAAGAAATAGAATCCATTCTTATAGTGATTTGTTTGTTTTGTATCTTTTATCTCTCAATATGCATTTCTTCTACACAACGGACATATTCAGCTTTTCTCAATCAGGTAATTTAAATCGTCACATGAGAGTGCACGGAACTAATGGCAACAATATGATAACATGACACCACCGGCAAGTATCACGGTCATCAAACTATGAGGTGACTTATTCACAACAGTATCATTCGGCTGTATACTCATCGGCCTCATATTCATCGTGTGCCGACGAATTACAACGATTACACAAGAAAGCAGCTATACACTGTACAAAAATTACAACATAAAGCTATATATATATGTATTTTAATGTGTCAAAGTGCATACGTCTAGACTCTTAAGACATTTTGTGGTGCAATACACATCATCGATTATAAACTTCAGTACTAACCTCTCCTGGACGATACGATATTCTGATAAAAAAATGAATGCGACCACCAACCCTGGAAAATCACCATCTGCGTCGTCTTCATATTATTCAACAACTTTTATTTTGTTTGTCATAAATGTTCTATTCGTTTAAGTCAATTCAATTCCCATTTTTTAGTATATATGCGTGTGTCTCTTTTTCGGATAAAGAAAAAATAATATACATCTACTGATGTAACAGATGTAATTTTAAATACGATGACTGTAGTTTATACATATTTTTTTTACCAAAACAATGACAATGTTTATTATCTGCTAAAATTGGCCAAAAATCATACTCAATTACACCGATTTACACATCCTGAATATTATTTTTTTTAAAAAATGTTTTCAGCCAACAAAGACGATCAGAGTAAAATTACAACGAAACATAAATCCGATTAGTACGTGTGTCTGTTTGACTCAATGATGATGAATGCATTAAAAACATTTCCATTCATTTATATATTTATAAAATATGTGTATTACTGTTGGAAAATATGTTAAGTAAATGAGAACAAGAACAAAAACCGATATATTGGGTAATCTAGTCGTTTGTTTCGTCCGTAATTAAGCATTTAGAACTGTACATTTTCTTCACTAACTTCCCCACACATTTTTTGAAAAAAAAAAAAAAAAAAAACGATTCGGGGGACCATCATTATTTATTCAAATTAATTTAATAAGAATTGAAGGGAAGAAATCAAGCAGACGGCAGATTCACTAAACATTTCGTTTATTAGAAATAAAAACAAAGAACGATTTAAAATGATATTATTATCTTAGAATAACTGCAATAAAATACCAGTTGCATTTACCAAGTCTGAAAAATGTTTACATCTTTTAATGATAATAATTTTTTTTTTATTCAAACATTTTTTTATAATTTTTTTCTTGTTTATTTTTTGGCGCCGTATTAATTTTCAATCATTTCGATTCTTAGAACGGAAATTTAAATTATTTTTTGTTACTTAAATAATAATAATATTGTTTTTGTGAAATAATCAACGCCATCTCTGAAGTCAATCAACATTCAAATTGAAGTTCCATGTCATATAAATGCTTTAGTTCTTCAAACGATCAGTGGTTTGCTGCTATCAACGTTCATATCCAAAGAATATCACCTAAACCTGATGAAATCGTTTCCGCTTTCAAACAAAGAACCTAAAAATTAAAAAAAAAGTGACAAATAAATACACGCCAAAACCACATATTTGCATCCTTATTTCTTCATTTATTAATTAACTTAATTATTTTTATATCGTAAACATACAAAACTATCCTTAAGATCAATTAAAAAATAGAGAAACTATTTCGTTAATAAAGTAGACGAAAAATTATAATTCTTCTCTTTTCAACATAATTTTTTGATGTTTTTTTTTATTTTCTCTCTTTCTATTTCTTCTTCTTCTTTTTCGTTTGCTTCGATTTCATTTTTTTAATTGTTGTTGTTGTGTTTCTTTTAAATTAACTGTCGTCCACATATTCATCATGATCAACTGCAAATGCGAATTTCTTCATTTTTTTCTTCTTCTTTCAAATTGTATTTTTTTTTAGGGAAAATTATTCCATAAATTGTTTTCTTTTTAAAGTATACTTTTTGTAAGTCGGATGAACCGTTTATTTTCCATTTCGTTTTAAATCGAAATGATGGGTGGGAGGGAATAAAGATTTGAAGGGAAAAACATTTTTTAGCTATATTTAAATTGTTTGAGCGCCATCAGAGTATTTAAAAGAAAGTAGACGACATTTTTTCTTTCCGATCCAAAATACCCAAAATTGTTAATTTTTTTTTTCCAAAGAGACAGTGGTGTTGAATAGATTTTTTTTTTCAGAAATGTAACAAATGTAGGGAACGTGAATATTAATGGGTATGTGTCATGAAGTACTTTCAGTTGAAATTTACGGTTTGGTATGTGATGATGATGATGGTGGGCGGTGACGAATCAAAAATTGCTAATATTTAATAAATAAAAATTATCGGCAATGCAAACGACACAAACAAAATGTGCGGGAAAAAAATCGATTCGTAAATACTATTGTTTGAATCAAAAATGAATTTATCTTGCGTTATTTTCCATTTTGTTTGGTCTTTTAGTTGTTTTTTCTGTGCTGTTAACCGATTCCATTCGCTAAATATAAAAACTATTAGATTTTACATTTTCCCCTAAACATTTCTGTTTTTAATTTAAAAAGAAATCTCTGTCCCCCATATAGGTTTTGTTTGTTTGGTTTAAATCATTATTATTAAGAATTTCATTTTTTTGCTCAGGATCCAATAAACATATATAAACATTTTCTTTAAATTATCTGCTTTCATACTCGCTTCTTTAGGGTTTAAAGATACTCGTTTAATAATTTCTCTTTCTCTCACTCATTCGCTCACTCACTCTCAACACATCTTGCTTTTAGTTGCTTTATCGAATTATTTGTTTTGTTGTTGTTGTTGTTTTCTTTTCTTTACTAACCGATAATCAATCTTACTATATTAAATAATAATTTCAAATAGAGATAAAAGGGTTCAATGATTTTTTTATTATTTTTCATCAATAATTTATGTTTCGTCGATTCCGAAACGGAATGACGAAATCATGCATTTTAAATTTTTGTTGATGTCGTTTTTTTCTCTTTGTGTGTGTGTGTGTGTGTATTACACTGTGTAATATTACTAACATTATTTTGTTCATTAATTTATTCAATTGTTGTTATTTTTATGATCTGCTTAAAATTCATTTTTCGTTTTTTACACAATCCAGGGAATTTTTGCAATATTTTTCTTAAATATGTTGCAAACTAACATTGTTTTTTTTTGTAAATTTTATTTTCCATTTTCAATATTTCCGACAGTCACATTCATATCGTTCCAATTAGAGAAATTATATTCAACATTTTTTTGTTTGTCTTATTTTTTTTTTTTGATTTAATTTGCGGGTGTTGCTTTTATTTTCATTTGCTGCGGTTGCATTGTCACAATGAAATGTACTAAAAATTATACAGTATTAAGAATTTAAATTTATAAATCAATTTTCGGGCGTTCTAAAATATATATTTTCTTTTATCGTTTCAAAACAAAAAAACATGAATTTGAAGTTATGATGATAAAAATCGAGAAATGTTACAACAATCACGTTTGATGTTCACGGCATCGTATACGCTTTTTTTTTGCCATTTGATGATGCCGAGACATTTTGAGCACGTGTAGAAAACTCATTGATGTTTGAAATATTTCAAGCGCTCAAATTGGATTGGGAGCGAGCTGGATATTTTTTAGTGTCAAATCGATCGAAATAGTAGCGTGATTCGAAGAATACATAAAAACAAAAGAAAAATTAACAGAAATTTAATGTTTTTATCAATTCGTTCTGTGAATTTTCTTACACATTCGTAGTGCACACCTGTATATATGAGGTTCACATTTTTTTTATACGATTCTAAACTTTTGATTATCATCACTGGAAATGTTCTTTTTTTAATGCAAAAATTCCAATTTAAATTTTGTGGTCTTGATTGGCCGAAATATAATATCCAACAAAAGAAAAAATCATATGCAATAATGATCACTATTTATCGTTTAAAATGAAATACACTGAAAATCCGAACTTCATATACACATGTGTGTGTGTTAATTGTTTGCCTCATTTCGATTCTTGATGCTTAATTATTTTTTTAGCAAATTTTCTCCTTTATAAAAAAATGTTACATTTGTTGCAATAAGATGTTCGAAATAAAAAATGGAGTCAACGGGCGCTCTCTAAAGTGGGTTTGTGTGTGTGTGAGTTTGAGTTTGAGTGTGTTTTCATTCACGCATGTGTATTTAGAATAAGTAATAAAATCGAAAATATATAAAATGATTCTCTTTTTTGTTGTTAATATTATTTTCAAATTGTATTTCACATTAAAACTGAACGTTCAGTACTTCTTTATCATATAGAAAGAACCTGCATTTTTTCTCTACGCAACTGCATTTCTCATGCATTCCATTGTGTTTTACATAACGATCATTTTTACGGCGCTTCTCAACTATAATATAATATGATTGTGATAGAGAATTTAATTTTTTCCTTGTTTTAAATTGTAGTTACTACTTTTATTATTCTTTCAATTTTTTGGGTGTGTTTTTTTTTTTGTTTTATACAGAATTCCATTTGCTACAAAAATAAATTCGAACATAATTGAAAGAAATCGAAATTGAAGCCAAAACTTATAAAGTACATGTATTTTGAAAAAAAAAAGAATTAAAGTAAAAAAAAAGTTCTATGAAGTGTTTTTTTTTATCGATGACAATAATATTTCAGCTACTCAATGTTGTAAATTAGGTAGTGTAATTATGCTGTAAGCTAGAAAACTAGTGCACTTCAGACTGTTCTGGTTTGTTTGCATGATGATTACTTGGATCTGGGGCGCTAAGCGGCTGTTTTATTTGAATATATAAAAAAATACAAATTATAAAAAAATATTTGTCAATAAATAGGCGATTGAATAAATCATTTTTGGCAAATGATTCATTCAAAAAAGTGGAAGTAGAAAATATTGATTGGACGCACTTACAGATTTACTCACTAGCCCATGTGGTATTCCCTGCGGTTGCACAGCTGATATAGCTGAAACGGTTGGCGGTGGTCCTGCTGACGGTGGCGGTACTGATGTTGGTGCTCCAGCACTGTGCGGAGCTTCATGTGGCGTCGTGCTATGGGCCTGTTGCAATCCTCCTGAATAGTATCCACCATTTAGCCCTGTGTGTTGTGTATGCATTTTTATGGTATTTAATCTATATTCTATTCATTGTTTTTTTTTATCGTTTCTATCATGTTTTTGATATTGAGTGCATTTTGTGTTTCTTTGCTACTTTTACACAGACTGTAAACATATGCCATGCAATTTTGGTCCATATACAGCAGACAAAAAAAAAATTATCAACAACAATTATCATACAAAATGAACCGAAATGTTCATCTAAAGTGTGCTTGAATTGTAGCGAACAAATTTATTTAGCTTGTAGACAAAAACAAAATAGTTTACCCTGCCAATGAACCCTTTTTTTTCATTCTGTGCATATTACATTTTCTTGATAATCCCGAGTTAATACAAAAAAAATTTGCACAATCAACAACACCTCTATGTGAAAAAAAAATCTAAGAAAAAGTTTTTTTTAATGTACAAAAGTCACCAAAAAGTGAACAAATAAAAAAAAAATATTGAAAAATTATATAAAAAGAAATCTTTATTCCATTTTATGAATTTTTTTACAACGCTTATGTGAATGTGTGTGTGTGTGTGTGTGTTTTATGTTTGTTTTATGTTACAATGAAGCCCAATCGAATTTCATTTCTTTTTGATTTCATTCAATTTATGAAATTCAACTAAAATCAAAAAGAACTCTAGTTGCGTAACAACGTGTTCAGATTTCAATAAAAAACTGATTCAAATCAATTGGGTTTACTTTTCGATTTACTTTTTTTTCTACCTTTTCTCTCTAAATTGAATGTAATAATTGTAATCTTTTTAAACATGAAAAATGTGTGTTACTTGGAATTGAAAATATTACATTTCCATAAAATAAAATCTATGATTTAACAAACAAATTTGTTTTTATTTAGTTTTTTTTAAATGTTATTTTGTTCGTGAAATTATTATATTCAATTTCACGTTCCATTTTTATTTCTTTTAATTTTTTTTTTTGTAAACTAAAATCTTGTGATGATTTCGGTTAAGGCGAAAATAAACGCGGATTTTCCAATAACACTCAGAATCAAATCTGAAGAAATAACGAACAAAAAAGCAAATGGATTCGCTTGGTTTGAGCATTTTTTCAAAATCGTCGATGAAAATTTGTGCTATATAAAAATGAATAAAAAGTAAATTTCGATTTTTTTTTGCTATCGACCTAGGCTACCTAGACAGGTGTAGTGTGTTGTGTGCAATTTTTGTTTCATTTTTTTTTTTGGATAGGGTATATTTTTTTGTTGTCTTCAAGCTTTTAAAATCTTTATATACACTGCAATAACGAATTTATACATTTTGGCTTACAAAAAAAGAAGCATGTGTTATATTCATGTTTGCTGCATTTCTATTCGCATGAA
Source organism: Contarinia nasturtii (assembly GCF_009176525.2). Classification (NCBI taxonomy): domain Eukaryota; kingdom Metazoa; phylum Arthropoda; class Insecta; order Diptera; family Cecidomyiidae; genus Contarinia; species Contarinia nasturtii. The sequence goes on from NW_022199032.1 coordinate 2,389,214, forward strand.
TATATCTATTCCAAATAATTTAGCTGATTCAGTTATTTTGTTGTTGGGTTTTGTTTTGCGCATGAAATGTATAAAGAGTGTGTAAAAGTGTGCTTGACGTGTTGTCATAAAAATTATGTTTCATTTAAATTTCTTTCAGAAATATTACATCTAAAAGTCCAACGAACGAAGCAATCGAACACAGTTTCAAAAGTATCTATATTCCTTGCTTTCAGATTTTTTTAAACTTAATTCATTAAATAAACAACCGTTACTACCGTGCTTTGTTTTATTTTAAATTTACTAAACAACCAGAGCATCTTGATTTGCTGCTGCTCAGCGAAAGGGGAATATGTATCGTGCATCCCTTTCATATGCGTTAGCCGCACGAGCTCAGCATTTCTCAGCTCTCAGTAATATGCTGAGCAGCAGCAAATCAGGATACTCTGTAAACAACGTTGAATGATATGAAAAGATATCTTTAGTCCCAATTTTTTTTTTTTTTTTGAATAGGTTGATGTAATCGTTCTATAAATGGCACTCAATTTACGCATCATTTCAAATTTTGTTATAGAAAAAAATCAGTGTTTACTTTCACCTTAAAATTCTCTGTCTCTCATTTAAAAAAAAATCTTTCGCATTGCTAGACGTAAATTACAGCAAACTTATAATTTTTATGACAAATTATCGATTACCTAAAATTAAAATTACTATGTATCTAACGCAAATTTTTCTTTCGAGTGAAAATTGTTTAAATTAAGAACGAACGAAAAAAAGAAACAATTAAGCGAAAATGATATTAAATTGAGAAAAAAAAATTATGGATATGGTGCGTGCTTGTCTTGCATCCTCAATTCATTCCAAATTTAAATTTTCAATTTATGTTTAGTGTGTGTGTATGTGTGTGCTTCGTTTTCAAGTTTTTCTTTTCATAATCAAGTATGTTTCTTAGAGATATACAGCCAGTATATGAAAAATGGATAAATGTTGTGAATGATTTGATTTTTTTTTTGAGAAGATCATTGTTTATTAGAAGAAATTGATGGGTATGTGAATGAGGTGGTAGTGCGAATATATATGTGTGTGTGCTTGAGATTTTGGTGCGTAGCTTTTGAACTATTTTATTATATTACACCAAATAGAAAAAATCATGTTTTAGAGGAATATGAATGGGAATGAAAGGACATTGTAATTAGAATGTTTAGCAAAAATGAAAAGAAAAACCGAACAAACAACAAAAAAATTGTTTTCTTCCGTTTTTTTTTGTTAATTTTTTTTTTGTTTCCAATTACAGCATAAATGCAAATTTTAACGAAAAATATCTCTTATATCGATCGGTATATGGGCCTTAAGGGCGCGCAACGGATACATATCTTTTTTTTTCTCACTCTGCCGGTGTCAATTGTCGTAATCGATTCTACGGATTGCATTGTGAAATGTGATTTCTAAGCGTATAATATTGGGGGCTATGGTGGGACGGTAGAGAAAAGATCGCACTTGACCGTGGCGTTTTTTGTTGTTTCTTTTAATTTATTTAACCATAAGTGGAAAAATTGAAAATTTCAATCACAAAACTTGAAGCTCTTGTCCAAGCGTACGAACACTATTTATTGGACATATTGGAGAATTGATTGAAAGATTTGCCTAATTTACATTTTCAATGTTATAACATTTGGTCACGCTATCATCGTCAAAATACGATTGGGACTTTTTTTTAAAAAGAAAACTACAACAACAAAAATAAGAAAAAAAATGAAAGTAATTATCAAATGAAGACGTACGTCAACTAATTCCTGCGTTCGCGTCTTGTATGTGTGTGTATCTGAATGAACGTTATTTTTATTTGTCGTTTTGTACTTGAAATATATTTGTACATTTTTATGATCACATTTCTGCTTGTTTTTTTCTCTCTCTCTCTTTCTTCTTGTGTCGAAAAATATGTGTATTTTTCGTTAATTATTTGCATTTAAATCGCGCATCTAGTTTAAGATGGAAAGCAATTTATTTCGTATACGCATGTTTGTTTGTTCTGTACAAAACCGTAAATGTGTCGAACATTTCATAATCGAATTGACGTGTGCATGTATATATGTGTGTGTTAATGTTTTTTTCTCTCTTTCTTTCATTCTCTCTTTCATTTTAATCAAATTTTTTACATTTAATTAGTTGACTTGCGCTACATCGCTTTATATCAATACACTAGCATTTAGACTACATCAAGGTTTTGGTTTACCTTCTGTGTATCCTGGTGCCGAAGACGGTGTACGATTGAAATATTCCTTATTGACACAATTCCGTAGCACGTCTGGAATTGTACCGACAATGGCTCTTCTCATTTCACTGGCCGCCATTTCACGCAATTCGGCTGCAGATGCTTCACTGTAGAAGGCGGCATGTGGTGTGCAAATCAAATTTGGAGCATCTTTAAGAGCACCCTGCAATATTCAAAATAGATTATCATGAGATTGTGTTTTAACAATAAGACAAAAATGTATATATATGTAACAACGTGTGGGCTTCGTATCATTGACGCATCCAATGTGATGATGTGAAAATTGTGCTTAATGCGGAATAAGTTATTGCACGAGTCATTGCTTCATCGCGTTGCACGCATCAATGAACGATTATACGTTGAGTACAAAGGTTGCCAACTCTGAAGTCTCTGTTTTCACATTCCGACACATACGTTTATTATTTGCGAATTTTCTTTCATATCTCTTTAAATAATTTTAAATTGCAAAATTTTTGTGTTGAATTTTGTTACCTGGAATACATTGTATGGTTCATTTTCGTGGACATCAAGTGCAGCGGCTCTTATCCGTCCTTGTTTTAAAGCCAATGCCAACGCTTCGTCATCAACTAGTCCACCTCTTGCCGTATTGACTAAGAACGCACCAGGTCGCATCTATTCATGTCATCAATGAAATCATTTGTTATAAATCTTATCAATCGTTTGTGTGTGTGTGTGTGTGCAATTTGCAATAACACTGACCTGTTTAATCGTAAATTCATTAATAAGATGGTGGTTGTGCTCGTTGAGTGTGCAATGTAGCGATACACAATCTGATTGGAACAGCAAATCTTGTAATGTGTACACTCGAGTTATTCCAAGAGCTCTATCAATGCCATCCGGAAGATATGGATCATAAAAGATAACATTTAAGCCGAAACCTTTTGCACGTAATGCGACTGCACTTCCGATTCTTCCCAAGCCAACCAAACCAAGTGTGTCGCCTCGAATTCTGGCGCAACCCTGAAAATACAACATTTATATATTGTTAATTGTCGTGATTTTTTCTTCTTCTTCTTCATAAATTTGTGTTTAGTTTTACCTGCGCAGCTTCTCGCACTTGTTCGGGACCGGTGAATTTTTTTCCTTCTCTCACCATGTTCGCCAACCAATATGTTCGACGATATAAATTTAGAATGAGACACATTGTCGTATCGGCTACTTCTTCTAATCCGAATCCTGGCACATTGCAGACTGCGATACCTAGTTCACCGGCCGCTTTTATATCTAGACAAACAATGAAAAACGTTAATGAAATTTATGCCGATCCGAATGAGTATTTTATTTAAAAATACAGAAAATCTACCTACCGATGTTGTCGGTCCCACTTCCGATACGTACTATGATGCGAAGAACTTTGAATTTTTCCAGATCTTCTTTCGTTAGTATTATCGTGTGCCACATGAGTGCTCCGGTGGCTTCGTTTAAGACCTATATCAATGAACAAAGAAAACAAATTAGTGATGGCATTTCCTTTGTTTGGTTTTTGCATTCAAATTGCATACCTTTTCATGGATCTCCGATGTGCTTTGTGCATCGCAAAATGCGACTGTTGCTACATCCTTTAGAATTGGCATTTCGATGGCACAATCACGGCCATCGAGAAGAGCCACCAGCGGTCTTGGTCCATTTACAATTGGAACACGTGTATCGATTCGTTGACGTTTCGACAGCATTGTGACTAATTTAATTTTTGTTTTGTTTTGTTTTATTTGAAAGTTGTGTTTTTATTTTATTTATTTATCACCAGTTGGTCAATTTTCTGTTTGCTTTGAGCTTCTTTTATATGGGAGCCTACTTTGTTTTAGGAAGGATTATTCGATTTTACTTTTCTTTTCACTGACTTTTTTTCTTCATAAATGCAAAACAAAGCACCGCCTTCAAATGATCTCGGAGCGGTGAATGTTTGTTGATCAGTTCTCTGATTTTGTTGGAGTAGTTGATGATTGTTGGTTGTTACTTTTTTCTATATTTTTTGTTTTTTTCGACTTTAAAATCCAAACTTCGATTTGTATTTGTCGTGTCGTAATTTATAAAACTATTATTTTTGACGTGTTGTTTTCTTCATGGTAAAATTTCTACAATCTAAAAAAATCACGAGAAAAAAGACAAAAACAAATTGTTATTAGACATAAATTTTCTTTAGTTGATAAAGTTTGTTATTGAAACAATAATAATAAATAAATGCATCGTTTCTATTGAGGTCTGAGCAAAGATGAATTCCTAAAAAAGGACGTCGACAATGCACTTCATCGACTGGCGAAGAGAACAAACACACATTTATCGGCATGTGTGAGACGTTAAGTGATCATGATAACACGAATAAAATGCACAAAAAAAAAATTATTATGAATATGCGAGTGGTTTTTATTTTGGTCGATGTTAACCATTCATAAAGTGAATGCTTTATTGAGATGGCAAAGAACAAAAGTAATTCACATTTACACAGTGTTGAAACTTAAAGTTGGTCGAAAAGTTGGCGGAAGATTAAAGTTGGCATCAATTCATTTGCAACTGTATGAGACACGTGCTACAGAGTCATGCTTTGTACATGCGATTTCCATTTTCCGCGAATTTAGTTTGTTCACACCGAAAAGTTGTCTCTTTTACAATTTTCATCGCATACAGTTCTATCTAATTTATAGGCAAAAATAAGTACGAAATGTGCAATGTGCCCATGGACAAAATTTAATCTCCGGATATATGCAATGGAGCAGAAATCATTCCGTATGATGCTATTTTTTTCATTGTTTAATTTTTTTTACATTATGCGATTCTGATCGAAATGAGTTAGAATGTACGTCGCTTTATTTCGTTCGTCAATTACAACGGACGATAGTAATGCATTCAACTCAATGAGTTTTCTTGTGACTTTTTTTTCTTTCCACTTGAAACAAAAGGAAAACAAGTTCTAAAAGGAGAAGATGGGAAAAAAACGGAACAACAAAAATGGAAATTATTCAGCAAACTTTCAATGGAGAAAAGAGGTCAAAAACTGTTGTTGACATTTCTGTGTACCATTGTGAACACCGGTAGCAAGTTTTGTGTTTTTGCGCGCGTTTTTCTATCACACACATAGCGGGAACGTTCTTGTAATGCAAAAACAAAGTTAAGTTTAACCAACTGAGTAGGTAAAAGAATAAAATGACAAACTAATGTGCAGACAACAACAACAAAAAAGTTTAGAGAGAGAGTTTAAATTTGTGGAAGTGAGATATATTTGCAGATGAGAGGAGCAAAAAAAAATTATAAAATTTCTTTTTTTTCCGAATTTATGTTTGTAATCCGTTCGAATGTCAACGAACATTCTGGTGATCTATGGTCGACTGACGCAGTCGGGGACAACAAACGATAATAACCAGAGGTAATGAGTAAGTGAGCGCGAAACGCGAATGCGACAGTTTGTTCGCATATGAAGTGGCCGTTTTGACTTCCATAATAGTGGATACAAATGCGCTCATGTATCCACTGTCTCCTTACGCACTATGGAATGCACATAGCGACACATATATATACATTTATAAAACTAACTTCTACTTTTAACTTGTTCTTTTCCAATTTCATTAATGTTCTTTAGTTTATTTTGTTTTTCAAAGAAAACTTATCTACTTTGCGCCACAAAGTTTTCGAAAATGGTTTGAAAACTTTTCGTCCCATCTTTTGCCATCTAGTTTCAATTTCTCTCATTCTCCATTCGTTTCCACACTATTTTACTGTTTCGTTTCGTTTGTCTTTTTCGTTCGTTTTGGCATTTTACTCTTAACTTTCGGTTGTCATTGTTGTTCAATTCTTGTTGCATTATTTTCGGTCTCGCTCCTCTTTGCTCATTGTTGTATTTGATTTGAAATGGTTGTTTTCAGTTATTACATATTAGTTTTTTGGTAGGCCGATTGAAATTGGTCGAAAATATTTTGCACGCATTCATTTGCAAAGCACTGTTTCAAGCAACAATTTCAAGCATTCCGGCGATATGCATTCGTGCAAATGTAAGATGAATTGGACGAAGATTCGCTTTCTTCTTTCGATTTTACAACGAAACTCATTGGCATTTGATGTCATCGACAAAACGTACAACAATTTTATACATCAAAGCATTTGCGAAGAACCGTAATTATGTAATTTAATGTTAATCGTCAAAAGTTGGCGTCCATCATTTGAAAATGGTGAGCACATGAACTCAACTTTATGCAGTTATTCACGTAAACACGATGAAACAAAACAAAAATGAACAACAACAACAAAAAAGAAGCGAACTTGTTGAAAAAGCCCTAGTTTTTCTTCTCGACGAACAAACTTTAAACGTACAATGGAGTCAAGAAACAACATCATATAACTTTTACGTACAATTTTCATTCTCTTTCTCTCTATTTGATCGAAGCGCGTGCATCACTGGTTTACAAAACTTTAGTTGTACTTTAGCACTAATTTTTTTTGTACATTGAAAATTCGGAAAAAATGGAGACCATAAAAAATAATATGAAGCAAAAAAAGTGCAGAGAAATGAACCATATTTTGCACGAAAAAAAAAACGATGCAAAGTAAAATTTTGCTAGTGAAGACGAAAAAAAAAAATTTCGTAAACTTTTCGCAAAGTTTGATCAAAAACTTTTTATATTCCTCTTCAAGCTATCAACACGGTTTAAGTGGCAATAGCAGTAGCTGACTTCACATCATGCAACAATCACTACTTCGCCAAAAACTTTTTTTTTCTTTCAACCATCCACAGCTCACTTACTCTCACTCTCGATTGCTCATTCGATTCTATGCAACCAGCAATGAAAAAGTCTCTCAGCTGTCGTTCGATTTAATCAAATCCAAATAATTAACATCATAAATTGTTAGCCATTTACTTGTGTGATTTTGTCAGACGAACAACAATTCCAAGAACTCATCAGTTTGATAAATAATTCAATTAGAAGAATGCTGATTGTTTTAATTTGTTCACTTGTGCTGACCACTTTCAACACGAAAATTATTAAATGAAGTGATTGATGAATATAAAGAGAAAACGAGAAAGAGATAGGAAGAAACGGTAATTGTACTTCTTTTTTTTAAATGCATAAAATCACTAAAACATTTATGTGCCAAAATCAGTTGCTGGACTAAAACAAAATTGGACATTTCTTTCCGATCTTTGGCTGTGTGTGTGCAATTGTTTCAAATTTGATTGGCGGAAATAAACAGAGTCATTGACATAACAGGCAAAATGGGTTTAGATTTGGCCAATAAAGTTGCAAACATGCAATATCATTGTTATACGCGATGTCAACGCAAGCATCCTTGAAGAGTAATGATTCACATATTAAAAACTCAAACTTTTTCGTTTGTATGCCAAAATATATTTGCCATTGGTATGGTTGTGTTGAAGTTTTTATACACATTTTCCGCATTCTCTTCTATACAACATATTTGACAATAGTTGAACTAAGCGAGAGAGAAAAAAAGTATATGCATTTTATATTTGTGTCAATTTTTAAGCCACCAAATGTTTTCCCTGTTGTTGAGTACGAAAGTTTTATTTGGCGGTGAGGTTTGTTTGCCAATGTAGCCGGGGGAGTAAAAAATATGATGGCTTTGAATGTGGCACAAATCAGATTCAAATGTTATAAAACAATATATAAGAAGCAAGCGTTCAGAAAGACATACATTTATGCGAGCAATTGAATGATGCTTGCATCATTTGATGTGCATCGCTAGTGCTTTCGTTGTGCGCTGCCGAAGATCCGAATGTATGGCGACAGCACAATCGATGCGCATCAAATGATGCAAGCATCATTCAATTGTTCGCATAAATGTATGTCTTTCTGAACGCTTGATAAGAAGTGTCGAGAATGAGCTTGAACACCAATAACCCAATGATGAAACATTGAAATGAATGTAAAACGAGCAAAGTAAAATGATAATGCAAATACATATTGCATCGTCGGTGTATATTCGTGTATTTTTTGGCGTGTTTGCTGATCAATCATAATTATGTATATAAACTGAAGGAAGACCTTCTAGTAAAACTTTAACCGATTTCAGATTCACGCAACTCAATTGCCAAGTTGCACGAAATTACAGCAAATTATCGAAAATTCAATGACAACGAACATGAATTTGTTTCGTCTTCGATGTGTTTTTCATTGAATTACAAATGTGCAACATATGAGCATTCCACATGCACAGCCTTAAGACGCAGTGGTGGAACAAAGAGTCAATTAATCGTCATAGTTGTGGTGTGAATACATCCATCTAATGTAATATGCCGCAATATACGAGCAAATAAAAATAACAACAAACGGTAAACTGTAACACACAACTTCACTCATTTAGCTCACATGGCAATGTTTGTTGGCTGTGCGCATGCAAATAGTTGAAATACTTAATTGATTTATAACAATACAAACAATTTTGGAAACAAAAACTTTTCCGAAAAGTTTTTGCTTTGAAAATGTTTTAAAATATTTGTTAGGCATCGTTGCCTCACTCTATCTCTTCTCTGCCGTGCATGGATCGTTCCATCCCATCATCGTTGCCTGGTCAGTTTTTTCTCTCGTGTTTGTTCTTTTTTTGTGTCTTTGCTATAAAGGTCGTTAATTGACTGTTGCCAATGCTAAATTGCAACAATTAATGCTTATTGGAAAACTCGAGCAAAACTATTTCCCAAAATATATTTTTGTTGAAAAGTTGATGTTTGTCCTTGGGTGAAAAGTGGTTGTCTAAATTTTCGGGGCATATACAAACAGACACACAACCACACATAAAAGCAAAAGAAAAAGCAACAAAAAAAGTCTTTATTCCAACTTGTTGGCCACTGATCCATTCTCAAACCGAGGGGAAAAGTGTTCGCAGTAAATATTTTAAATTCGTTGTGATTGTTTGAATGTCTCATTTCCTTTTCGAATTCTGAACATCTCCTGTTTTGCTTAGTTGTGTCTGACTGCTTATTTCCGTACTCGACTTCTGAGATGGTAGAAAATTGCTCCGGCGAAAAGAACTGAGACAGTTTTTTTCGTCGTCGACGTCGTCGTTGTTGTTGTCTGGAATTGCTACAAGAAAACTTTTTTTTTTCGTTTCGTATAAAGAACAAAGTCTGAAGTAACGTTTTGCAATTTATCATTTTAAAAGCTTGAAAACTTGTAAGTTCTTTTCGTACAAGTGTGAATACAATGTAATCTTCCATCCGATGGAAATCTCACCTAACACAATCAAAATGGGAACGAGTGTGACTGTTGCACGTTTTATTGTTTTCACTTGACTTTTGATTCTGGTGTCTTAGTTTCTTTTTTTCTCTTTCTTTCAGAGAGAGTCTTTGTCGTCGTTCTTTGGACGGTTTTTCAACGTCCAATTAGAATTAATTAAAACTTCTTTCGAATGGGACTCATTCATTCCGGAATAAGCGTAGTTCCTTTTGAATTTTTAATACAACCAAAAAGGCAGACAATATCTCTCTTATTGATGAAGCCCTTATCGTTTTACAGAACACTTTGCCAATCAATTTCCAATTTAATTGCGCAAAGTTTCAAAATCACGAAAAAAGAAAACTAATAAATACATTAATTTGTGTATGTTGTTGAAGTTGTTAGTGTAAAACAAAAGTCCGTTTCATTTTTCTATCGCGCTCATTATTCGCCAAGCGGAAAAGTTTATTGCAACTTTTCAAATTCAAGCAATGGGTATCCCATTTCATTCATAACTTAATTAAAATCTCAACATTAGACATTTCCATGGAAACGCATATTTATGCGTTTCTTTTTTTCACTTTTAACGTCTTTCAACCGACTTCGAATCTTTGTTTTTCTTTTCAATGTCATTGTCTTATTCTTCATGAACTTTCTCGGCATTCAATGTTATTCAATCTATGCTAACTATCTAAAAATCCATTTTATCGACCTCAAACAATTTTTTTCTTCTTTTCTGATGTCACAAAAAGTTTACCAATTTGAATTTAAACATAATTAAAAAATGATTTGATTCGAAACTTTTAGAGTGGTGAGGGTCTGCTAGCAACAACAATATAACATCAATACAAATCCAAAGCTCATGCTTCAATTTGAATTGTTGCGAAGTATAATTTGCTTGTGAAATTCGCTTATGAAAATATTTTAGTCCCACCAATAAAGAAAAGGCATTAAGTTTTGCCATTGCCCACCTCCAATGGACGAATGAAGAAAAAAAGTGCCACTTGGTTGTGAAAATAAACTTGGCTCTGTTGTGTAGGAGACGGAGGCGCGAAAATCGAACAAATAACGCATAAGACGGCGATCACGAGCGCGACAAAAACAACAAAGAAGTAGAAAAAGAAATTATCAACAAAGTTTTCATCGTATGCTTTTTTTGCCGTCGTCTCCTTCTTCGTTTCATTGTTGCTAGACAATATTTGAAGTACGGATCAGAACTGTCGAAGGTCTGAACATGAAAAATATCAACATAGAATATCGCATAAATAATATAGGAAGTAATCAAAGTTTGAGCGGAGTGAGGAAGATGGGTACGACGAAAAAATAAAAATGTACGATGCATTGTGAATTGTAGGAAAAAGCGATTGTGATGGCGGCAAAAACCAGCAAAGAAGGCGACATTTAACCTAGAAATTGTTCTGATGATTGCAAAAACCGGGAACGAAACAAAAAAAAACTTTCTACTGACAGAGAGGAAAACGAACCGTTTTTTGCTTAAGAAAATCTGGCGAGAAACTTTTTGATAAGCTCTTTTTTATTTCATTGTTTCATTTCGTTCATTTTCTTTCGCTCACCCTTTCGTCCATCATTTTTTTTTCTTTTCATCTGTGCGGTAACCATTTCTTCGATTATAGACATTTGATTTTCAATATTGGTCCGTTAATTGGAATATCGGCAATCAAATCACTGGCATTTGAATTATATAGTGTGACATTTTAAAAATCAAAGCAAAAAACACGCGTTTCTTGTTACAATGATGATATGTACTTTTTACAACTTTATTGTTTCAATTTTTCTTTGCGTATTGTATATGATACGTGCAATTGTTCGCTTTGTCTGTATTTTGCAACCGTGGAGAATATCTTTACCATTATGAAAACGTGACTGGAATGCACTCAATATCATAGGAAATTCGTAATTTATTGCTTTTGTGATTTCGTTTTTTTATTGTAGACATCAATAAATATAAGATAACACAAATTGAGACAATCATTGAAAATCGTCAGCATTTGATTCATTCGCGTGAGCATATCCACAATGTGTTTGAGTGTTTTCATAAAAAAATATATAAATAAATGCGAAAATAAAGTTCAAACTTGAATGCATTTAGGGCTTAAAATGCCATTCTTGAATGTACATAGCATATCTGCTTTATGGAACTTAATGTCAAATAGTTTCATTTGCATTTCACTTTAAATTGAAAACAACATGATTTTAATTAAAAATATTCGAAACAAGAAAATAAAAGCGACAAAACGACGTACTGGGTGCTAGGGGCCTATTGCGTTTTTTAATCATGTAAATTTACCGTTATTTTCAAAATTTGATGAAAATATGATAGTTTAGATTGTGCTGAATATTTCCAGAATAAATGAGGTGCCACAATCAAAAGAAAATTAATTTTCACAAAAATTAAAAGTATGTTCATTTCAACTTTTCTATAATATTGTTAGATGATTTAAAATGGATTTGTAATTGTGTTAAAAATCTATTCACATCTACAATACTCGAATACTGAATAACCCCTAGACTGTGTACACGCATCGACGAAACATTTTTCATAAACGAATGCACACCATGTGTGTGTGTATAACTCAAGGAAACTAAGTCATACGATGTGTATTTTAAATGTGCTCTGTGTTGTTGTGCATTTTTCGTGTCTACAAATTATGGACTCGCATAAGCGTAAATACTAAACTTTATTAGAAGTTTGCATGACTATGTGGAAATGCCGGTAGCTTGTTGTTATTCACATTGAGAAAATGCGAAAAGAAAAAGGAATCCAGAGTTCGAGGTGGGATGGGAAGTAGAAAGAGAGTAAATTTTTCATGCTCATTCTCGGTTGAACAAGTAATGCAAAGTCAAAATTGTAAATGAAAAATTCCAAAGTTATCTGAATGAAAAGCACATTTGAATGCACTGAAAATACATACAGCATGCATTTAAAAAAAAGTGCATTGATAATTGTAGAATAGTAGAAGAGATTTCAAGCATACCACCATCATGTGTCGGCAACATGAAATGTGTGTGTGTACTCTCCAATGATAATTAATATGCAAAATTCTGTGTAACATGTGTTTGGATACGGAACCAAGTTAAGAGATAAACAACATTTTGTTCGTTCGTTTGTTCGCTTGTTCATTCGCTATTACATTCAAATCTCGATATTTATGTCATTCTTAACACGGCAAATACTTGAACATCCTTGAGCACAACATAAAAAAAATGTTCATTTACATTTTGTTTCATCAAATAAAACAGAGAAGCACGCATCATTTTCTTTTGTACACTGTTTTCTTCCACTCAGAAAGAAAAAGTTTAATGCATGTCTAAAATAGGAAATTGCTTCATTTGAACATATGAATAAAAATGAAATTCATTTTAATGAATGAAAATGAAAAGTGGTTTTGGTTTCATTAAAAAATTCATCTATTCAAAGAGTTATTTCCATGTTAGAAATTTCAGGCCACCCACGCCATCCATGCGAAACGTTCTTTTTTCATCGTAGAATCGTAAACCAAATCATCGAGTCAACAGCGAACTATGTCGCACTGCTAACATCTAAATCGCCTTTATTGTTCCATGCAACTGGATGCGAGGTAACACACTCGTAACCAGGCACGTATATAAGAAAGTTCACGTCATTTTATTTACGATGCGCACTCGATAGCAATCTCTTGGTTTTGGTTTCGTTTTTTTTTTGTTTCGATGGACAATGTTGGAATTTGAATGAATTATTCTTGGAGCGTGTGTTCAAGTTTTCGGTTTACGTTTTTCTCTTTTGATCAATTCATGTTGAACTTTCGGATTGAAAATGTCTATGTTCACGCAACGTATTTCCTTCGATTAGTGCATTTCATCCACGAAAATCGAAATGGATTCATCATGAATTGTGCGAAGCGATACCAACAATTAAAAATATCTTTCGACAATTGTTTGTGTCATTGAGATTTCGATTGAATGAGACTTAATGAGTGCGTCAGACGAATCGCTATATCATACTTCACAAATCGCTCATATCTTATCTTCCATCAATCCCAAATGGAATACGTAATCGCAATAAAACCATTTCTCGTAATTATTCCAAATGATTAAGTTTGGCACGGAAAATACATTCTCATCATCATGGAAAGTATATAACAATTTCCCGCAATTTCCATATGCTCGTGCATGACATGGTATTTTAAATTAAGAATGCCATTTTGACGAAAATTAAGTTTATCACTCTCATTGAACGCTTCATTTCGATAGTCAAATACCGCTAGGAATACGTGACTCAGGGGGTCACATGTTTTGCAGTATTTATGTGAAAAGTACTTTTTAACTTTTTGACTTTGGTCGAATCGAACGGTATACAACATATTTGACGAAGATAAATATTGAAGAATATAAAAGTTGTCAAGAATTGACCTTCTGCTGATGCGGTGAACCGATTTATTGAAAGTGTTGCTGTCATTTATTCATATTTCGACTTAAGCTATGTATAATACACAATGTATACATTGTATATTCACCGGACACACAGTGAGTGGACGGTGTTAAATGAAGAGGAGAGAAAAAAATCACTTCTAAGCTTTGACCCAGGAGTTATGTTGCATAATTTTTCTCATTTAGCCGTCGAGGCCATCACATAGTTGATGATTATCAAAGAATATTTTAATTTTTCCCGTCTCGCCACACATTATTTCTAGTAAATTACTTTGTGTTTGTGTATGCGTTTATATACACCAGAATCCGGTTTTTATTTGTTTGGCTTTTGTTAAAAGTTTATCAAAAACTTTGTCGAAATATGTTGAACATTGAGATTTAATTGAATAGGAAGTGTACTATTAATATTTATTTCATAATATGTACCTCTTTCCCTCTATCTTTTCGCTTTTCTACTTTCTCATAACTTCATTTTTTGCTCACATTTAAATGGATTGTAACATAGACAAGTACATTAGTCTTATAATGTAAACAAAAAATTCATCTCGTTATTAACTTTTGACATAAGTTAAAGCGTTAAGTGTGTTTGCTCCACTTCAATACCGAGTGAATCCGTTTTTGAATTAAATCAGAGCACATGACTGAAATGTATTCGCAGCGGAAACCAACTGAAACATAAACAAAAGAAATTATTTTTCGATGAAGCAATCAGCATTTTAAGTGAAAAGTTTTACATGATTTGCGAATTTTGTGCATTTGCTTTGACACAACGACAAAAAATTATTATCACAATTTCGATTTTATACATCTCTTCCTACAGATTTTCCAATGTTATAAACAGCATAAACATAATAAATAACACGCTATATTCTCATTGGGGGAGGAAATAACACGAACTGCAGAACTTTTGAGTTGAATGAATTACATGTCATTCTTGATAATAACATCATTGGATCAAACAACAAAGAAAAGTGCATCAAGGTTTTCTTTTTTAAAGTCTCAAAAAATGAACTCAATAAAAAATATAATAAAAATATATAAATTCACTGACAAACAAATAAAACTCAAATCTGAATATGTAACTTTTCTTTGTCGAGTAACATATGTCGAATGTGAAGCGTTTTGATTCGAAACTTACAGCATAAAATGGATCAATCAGAAGGAAGGGAATTGGAGCACTGTATGCACGTGGTTATGAGAAAAAAATTGGCATAACGAGATGAAAAGAAAAATTGCATTTGTGACCGGTGTTTGCACCTCTTCTTCATAAAAAAAACGATGTACAGACATAATGAGGATGATGAAATTCTCGATGTAATACTTTGAAGTCATTTCTCATGTGAGTACATTTTTGTTTTGCATCAAAACATCTGCATACCGTTTTAGCTTTTGGTTATTAACTTGTTCGGCTTTGTGAACGTTCAAAAAATGTCTGTCGCAATGTACATATTGTATTTGCAGGGTATTAGATCTGTCGTTGAACTTAGATTGTATAGTAAAAACATTGATTTTTCATGAGCATTTTGAGTTATGACATTTGAAATACAAACACTGTTTGTCTGCTGCACACCGGCACAGTGGTGCATATATCTGAGTTATTCATGCAAATATATAAATTATTATATAAAAAAAACTTTTTCTAATGCATAGCGATTTAGACGTGTTAGTTTTATTTCACGCAGAATTAGTTTGGAGTTTGGAATGGTGCCGGGCGGAAACTTTGTTCGAAAAGCAAATAAAACTTTGTCAGTAAAATTATATATGCCATACATATAAATGTGTGTGTGTGTACAAATTTTGTGGATAGAATGTTAGGTAGATGAATGTCGTCAACGTGATGTTCATCTATATCGATCGCCGGCAGTATTCTCTCTTACTTCTTTGCCACTGCGAACTGGTATGTGTGTGTGTGTGTGTGTGTGTGTGTGTGTGTGTGTGTGTGTGTGT
>NW_022199032.1:2405030-2547416 GCF_009176525.2 Contarinia nasturtii
TGTGTGTGTGTGTGTGTGTGTGTGTGTGTGTGTGTGTGTGTGTGTGTCTTTTTCTCAGTTTGTCCATTTAATATGGAATTAAATGGAAATTTTGTGGGAAGCCAACGAAGTAAATATTAATTGAAATATTTTCGAGATAATTATTAGGCAAGGGACTAACACCATCACTTCCGATTTTTTTTTTTTTCATTTTTCCAGTTTTGAAAACATTTGACTACAATAAACAAAAATTGTAAGCTTTCATTACTTTAATCAAAGTTTGTAATGCCTTAAATCCATCGAGAAAGGTAGTTATTTATTTTTTTAAACGACTATTTGAACATGAAACCGATGTAATTTGAAATTTATTCAACATGCATCCTTGTCGTAATGTGTCATTCACATAGAACTGGAACACAATCCATATTTAATTAGTTAATAGACATTTAAAAGTTTATTTTTTACTCAATACATATTGTTCGTTTGTCTTCATGATATGATAATAAAAAATAGAATAATTTGGTTAGAAAGGGGCAATAAGTCATAAAAAACCTTGAAATACAAAAAGAACAAATAGATTTTGAAATTTCCATTAAGTCATGCTATTCAAGC
The DNA here is from genome assembly GCF_009176525.2 of Contarinia nasturtii. Taxonomy (NCBI): domain Eukaryota; kingdom Metazoa; phylum Arthropoda; class Insecta; order Diptera; family Cecidomyiidae; genus Contarinia; species Contarinia nasturtii. The sequence goes on from NW_022199032.1 coordinate 2,405,622, forward strand.
CCATTAATTATTTATGTCCTTTCTTTTAAAGCGAACATGTATTTTTTGCTATGAATTTCGTCGTCTTTTTCCTTCTATTGGATTGGCACTTTCATTTTGGTCTACAGATTCAGTACAGATATAAATAAATTATGATCAATGTTTCGAAATTTTAATCGCATGGACATTTTAATGCAAACTTTTAATATAGAAAAATCGCATTAAATAGCATGATATAAAGTTGCCACTTCGCGATACAAACATTATAAATGTTTGCAAAACTTGTTGTCGTTCATATCGATCGAAAATATGTATTTGTTGTGAATCGGCATGGACCAATGTGAGTTGAACGAGCGCATGGTGAGGTGGATGATGCATGGAAAGAAGCAAAACGGGAAAAGACAAACACGAATATACCCATCAAAAGTATGAGCATTCGATACAGTTAGATAGTGATTTATCAAAGGAGTCACATAGACGGCAGATTCTATCGAATAATTGAAATGCTGCAAATTTGCATTGTGCTTATTTAAACATAGCTCAGTAGTTAAATGCTTTATGTCAATCGTGTGCCGAACAAAAGCTCTATCATGTTTAATATGTATATAAAACAACATAGAAATGGTAACAACGCATGAACAACAGAAGTCGCTTTCTCTCATCCACACATGTACACACACAACAAAATATATATTGTGCCATGAATTTCAATTATTATCGATTCATATTTGTATCAATTCAATGTGAACTGTCATCTGAACAAAATTCATAAATTACATTGTTACGAATGTGAATGAAATTTTTACATGTTGACTTAAATCGGCCTACCACCCCAGTCATTGTGTGGTAATAAACATTTTGGAATTTTCACATAATGTGTGTGAGAAAATGAATTAAAAAAAACAATTTATATGATTGCAATGAATTTTGACTTGTAATTTTGCATACCTCTTTCTCTAAGTGCATGCACTAATCGAGATTTATGTGTAGTCGACAAAACAATGGGTACTGATATAAAAGTAGGGTGAAATAGTTTTAAGTTGAATTTTGAATACTTCTTCCATAGTAGAAATAGCTTGACCATTGCAAATATCAAATGATCGACCAAAATCGATATGGCATTTTGACATTTTACGTTTTAAATAAAAAAAAAAAAACAAATAGTTTTGGGGCACTTGGCTTTCAGACACATTTGCCTCGAACTTTTGCTTCAATCAACAATGGATGCATACTGTCGATTTGAGTAATGCACATAAAAAATTGCACAAAGCGAAAAGAAAAACGAAAGAAAAATGGACATATCCCAGAATGAATGGAATCGTGGTTTTATTTCAATTGGAATTAAAAATATAAAAAATTAAATTTCAAATGTTTTTTTTTTCAAAATTTTTCAGTTTGAGATTATGTGTGTGTATGCGTGTATTGCATGGCGACATGCAATGTGTACTACAAAATAAATTTGCATTTATAGTGAATGAAAATAGCATTGAAGTGAGCATGTGTTGTGCACGGTGCGTGACTACCATCAGAATATCTAAAGAATGGAATTAAATTCAAGAGATGAAAATCAATGAACAAAACGTATGGTCGGTTTTAGAAGGTTGTAAGATTGTTCGAGTGCAAAATAATGGTTGCAGACGACAACACAACGACGATGACGGTGCCAAATAGTAATATGTATGTACTTGAATAAATGTCCATTGAAAACGTTGTGACGTGCGAGTGTTTACATATTTCTATTTAATATTCGATTATTACGTTGATGTAAAACGTTCCCGCATTGCACACACACATAGCTTGAAGGCCGATGTAAACCATGCAACACATATCGTTGCCAGGGTATATTGTTCGGATTAAGTTTCCATTTTCATTGAATGATGTTAGACATGTTTCGCTTTTCCTTTAATTTGTGGTATTGCATTTGAGGGAAGAACCGAGAGTTGTATATTTCCCCGAATTGTCACTAACAGTTATAATGGATGTTGCCATTCACACATTCTGATAAATATTTACATATGAAAATCGGTTACGCACACACAAATACAACATCTACATGTATAAATGATGTGGCATTGTCCATGGAAATGTGTATCATACATGAGCAGATGGGGAGGTATAATCTTGTATAATCTCCCTTAAATCGTCCGAGCTACCCCCTACCTAGACGACAGTTGAGTATTTCTATCGATTTGTTGGGGTTTTGTTATTGAGGGATGGGTCCCCTCCCCCCCTAATTTTCGAACCGTGCCCATGTATGATGTGTACGCTTTTAATTCTTGGCTTATTTATTGTGAGATAACCATCGAAATTTCCACTGAAATATATTCCCATTAAACGAATATGCATATTGTTGGCTCTGTATACAACCAAACAGGTAATGTTTTGTCGCTCTATGTATGGTGAGACGTTATAAAGCCAGCATGAGCATGCACTTTATTCTATTTGGTTGGCTGTCACTCGAGTGACATTTGGAACTTGGTGGAATTGAAATTTTGTGCAATTTTCAATCAAATTCGGTTCGGTCGACGTCATAGAGTGATTTCCAAAACAAAAATCCAATCCTCTCTGACCTCATAGACTATGTCAATGACTTTTTTTTTTGTTTATAATTTCATGCTTACCTTTAGCGATCTCTTAATCATATCATCATCTGTAATGAGAGAAAATAAATGGTAAATAGCTATTAATATGTGAGATAAATAGATAATTCCAATATACAAATAGTAATTAAGTCAAAATTGAATGTTTTGAAATTATGGTACAATTTAATTAAGTCATGATTTAGAATTCATTCGACAATGACATATAACAAAACAGTTAAGCTATATTGTTTTCTATGCGGTGCTTGTGCATGCAAAATGGTTTTGTATATTGTGGCCATTCGATTTGAATGGGTATGGTGGGGTGACAATATAAATTCATTATTCAACATCTCACACGTGCGCGCTCTAATGTTCGACACCGAGAACTGCATTATAGATCAAATTAAGCAATGAGCCGCTACCACAACTATCGTCATCGCCAATCATACCGTCACAGCCACGCAATACAGACACACACACCATATACACGATTGCACAGACAACACGGTATAAATGCAAAATTGCGAATATGAAGAAAAAAAAAACACAATCGCCAAACAATATACACACGCGTATTGTATGCTCTACTTTAAGCCACATGTCTACACATTCTTTGGATGCTTTACACTTGTACAAAAACACAATGTGTATTACGTTTCTCTTTATGAAGTTGATTCGCAAAATGAGTTTATACAATAATTTGCTGTTTTTGCTATTATTATTATTATGATTTTGTTTTGTTTTGTCGATTTACGTTGTGAAAGTTATAAAGCTTGAGCATGCCATTGTAGCTCGTTCACATTACGCGGTAATTTTGCTTTTGTTCAATTACATTCGAGTTTCTTATTTTAATTTGGCGTCTCTTTCATGTGGCGAATTAAATGAAATAATGAGACGACAACATTGAATGCGGTGCGAATACATCTCTGTTTTCCCCCCGATTATGTTGGTCGCATTTTTATTTTCGATTTGTTTTCGATACGACAAAATGTAATGATAACTCTTTGTACGCAGCACAACTCAAAATATATACACCATTCATCGGCTAGTGTACGTTATTAGTTATCCACACATTTATTGTATTTCCGCAACATAAACTATTCCAAAATTATCAATATCCATGTTTAATAATTAAGATGCGACAAACAGAAAGTGAACGAGACACGCTTGAGGGATGGTCGGATGGTGTAGAGGAAGAATGAAATGACAACAAAGCCGTGCACAACATAAAATCGTTTTTTTTTTTGGAATCGTACGAGTTTTGGAATTTTATGAGATTTGTCAGCAAACGGACTCTGTACTCCCGAGGTGCCGATATCTGTGTTTGTAGCGCAATGTTCATTCGTTCACATCGCCACACAACATACGACTAGCAAACGAACACCGTTCGTTATTGAATCGGAAACTATGCACAACAACAACAACAACAACAACAAAAGCATACACAAACACACAAATGTTGAGCTCCAATCAAACAGATGTGATAATGCGCAACAATAAAATACATGTAAAGTAATCTCAACAATTTTCTAAGCGATTCAATTTCGCAACATGAAAAGTTCCACATTCTCATTTAAACTGACTCATGCATTTTGAATCAATGATACCCTTTCCACTCAAGTCACTTGATTTTTATATTTTTATTGGGATTTCGTGTTGTTGTTGTTAACAAATATCATTATTATAGAATTTTATGTCTTATTACGGTCGCATGAATACGGGCTGTATATAAATGAAATCACAGGATTTCAAATGCAAAATGGCAATAAAGTTACATTTGTGACAACAATGAATGGCGCAAATGACATTTAAACAAAACATGAAACACAACAAAAAAAAAACACACAAACAAACATCAAACAGAGACTACAATGAAAGGATCGAAAAGATTAAAATACAAATTAATAATGTGAATGCTAATTATTACTATCAATAATATTTTTATAATTGCGATATGAAATGTGTTCATTTGATTGCACATTTATGATTTTATTGAATGGTGGCATTTATATATATATCTATATCTATATATTTATAGATTACACACTCGATTTGCACGGACAATTGATGGTAAATAAAATAGCGAATATCCAATAGGGGCCAATTTCTATAACGTTCATTTCCATAAATAAATTTGGACTGTGCACAGCACATTTCACATATATACGCTAAGAATAGTAGCCAATTAAATATTGAATTTTGAATCGAATGCATGTTCCTTATTATGTACAATTGGCAAGGTAATACAATTCACGGTAATGCCAATATATGTGGCATCAAACTAACAATTTTTATTGTCGTTGTCTTCTAATTTTGTGATGCAAGATAAAAGTAATTCAATGCAATGTATATATGGGACAATTTATCGTAAAATGACAGCACAACCATTACTTATCTTTTCACGTGAAAGATCGTGTCTGTTTTTAGCACCCACCAAGCATTTTTTTAAAAGCACAAGCACACACAATTCAAGAGAACAATCTAGCATGGCGGAAATATTCATGAATTGATGCGATATATGCACACTGTGTGTATACTGTGTGTACTACGTTGAACGCTTGATTTTAACCACATTCGCCGGTTTAGTCATTACGATACGATATAAATCATACGCGAAAACGTCTCAAGGTATTGAATGCAATTGAACTCAAGTTTAAACCATTTTCATTATCGGCAATTATGTGACGTAAGCTTTGTTTAGTCGTCACAATATGCTTTTGAACATTTGAATAAATATTTACAATTGAAGAGCGCTTGCGAACGCGTGCACACATACGAATAAAACACTTAAATGGGTTTATGTCTTTTGATTATTGTGTATGAGACACGATGGTATGCAACGCTTTCTATGTAAATAGATTTGATGAGATGAAAATATGCATTGATTGCAATCAAATTCATACGTTTCAATCATAAAACACGACATTGACAACGAGTTATTTTCTTCCGCTCTCTCTCTCTCTCGTTCAATCAATCGACATTGTAGTGAATTTGATTTGACGACAATATGTGCCATTAACTGTTGCTTTCCTTCACACCGACATTCGGAAGTATTTTCTTTTTGTTCGATTATGTGTGAACGAAGTTAGAGTTGTTAGTTCGATGGGAATGATAACACGGATTCAGTAGTCGATACACTTTCAGACATTCGTATAGTATGCATATTTTTTTATTGAGTACAATCTACGCATGATTTTTGATCGTTAGGTAGACTTTTTCAATAATTTATAAAATAAAGCGATTTTCATTTGATGCATTTTTCGCTTAAATATTTTATTAATGAATTTGTTTTTTTTTCATTTGGATATATATTTGTGTGTATGCTCGAGTTTGAGTTCAATTTTCGTGCCACTGAATGTTTTAGGCTAATGGATTGTGATTGAATTGGTTTAATAAATGCTTGCCAAAAAGCGATAAAATCCATGTTTCATTCAAACCATAATCCCATTTAGACTGCAATTTGTAAACTACTCGTATCTACCCCATCCATGTGCGGCGGTAACAACAAAAAAATAGCATCACTATTGAAAATATACGATTATAATTTGTATTTGTACCGGCGCATATTTATCGAAACCGATTCTCTGTCCACCGGTTTCTCGAACCGGTATCAAATTTATTCGAAAAAAAACGCAAACAATTTCATTTGGCGTGTTCAATTTAGCCAGATTGATTTAATATAAAATGGAATTACGTTTGCTTTCCAGTTTGTACATGATCGATATACATATTTCATGTATTATTGAGTTTTTGGTATGAAATAATTTTGAATATTCTCATTGCTTTGTGTTGCAAAAAAAGAGCGCTTCATTTTAATGCGGAGACATGAAAGAGCATATGTTTGTGTACAGTTTTCATATGTTCATATATGTTTTATATTCGATATTGGAACGCTGTCATTTGCATTGATGATGCATCTTTTCTATGTTTAAATATATAATTTATCGCAAAATATATATTTTTTTTCGACTTTTTGAAAACGGTCAATAGAACGGCATGAAGATAGAGATGCTTTTTTTGCATGCGCTTGTGTGTGTGTGTGTGTGTGTTCGCCATCCAAATTTTGACATACGCATAATTGCTCTGCCGGAAGGTAAAAATGATTGGTCAATTTCATTTTATAAATTTGCAAGAGTAATGAAATTTATAATAACAAATCCGAATCCGAATTCAAACCCATGGAAACATTCCAACGAATTTAATGAAAATATACCATATACTATTCGATGCTGGTAATAGTTTTGATGATGTCGATAGAGTTAAAATCAAATAGCGCAATATTCGCTATTCATCAAATTAAATACGGTAAGTAAATCAGTCGACATAAAGCGTCGTTTTACGTAAACATTTTAGTTCATTGGCTCCTGTGCCAATTTGCGCTATATGTGATGTTTGACTCAATCGAAATATGAGACAACTATTTTCGTATTTTTCTTTTTTGAAACGTTTCGACAGAGAGCAAAGCACCTTTAACTACGTGTTTATTTGAAGTTTTGTTGATGAAACCCATCAATTACATTGAATATCGTTGTTCGTTGAATTTTGTTTTTTTCAATGCGACCAATGGAAATTAAGGGAGAGATACAAAAACAAGAGATAAAAATAAATAAACTGTGATGTGCCCGATGGATATTGATATTCGCTAAATTTCAACCGCGTGAACACGCGTATTACAATGCTTGTCTTCGATAGATGTAGAGCAAATGATTCTGTTGTACACGAAAACACACATTTTTTTTTCGCTCGGTGTTTGCTCCATTAAATATAGAGAATGAGAGAGAGAGAGAGAGAGAGAGAGAGCGCGTGCACGGTGAATGCGCGCGTGGTTGGCGTTACTTTTTGGTTCTACGTAGCTTTTCTCTTTCGATTTGCACAATTGCATATTTTGAGCTGATTCAATAAAAATCGTGCACAATGATGATACGATGCATTGTTGCCGACGTCAGCAATTTATTATTATTTTGTACTTTAATACGATATTCGTATGATAGATATGTCTACCGTTTGAACATATATGTGCCTACTACACAGTTTCGTTCTTTGTTATTGAACAAGTCATTTTGTGTACGAGCAATCAGCAATCTGTTGAAGGAAAAGAGTACGAGCGCTCTGTGATGTTTGTGTGAATAAAAACACTGAAAATATGCTGACACTTGACATACAAGTAACGAACAACCGATACGGAAAAAAACGTTCCAGCAGCAAAAACAACAATAATAACAACAAAAAAATCCACAACAACCAGCGTTTGCAGGCAAAATCAGTGCACACACACCAAAAATGGAGCGAATCATTTGATGCTTGTCTGTAATCCAAATCCATCGCACGTTTCATCTGTAGAATTTGTGTGCATAAACAGCAGAATGTTTGCACAATTTCAGCAAAATAAAAGACACACGAAACACACCAAACACGAGAGTAGATTCTGCGATTCGGAATTGAAGTCACATTGGCGATCCGAATCTATTTATTAACGCCTGTTACTACGTCAATTTAAATGAAAGAAAAACACACACACACACAGCACAATGAGAGTGAGAACCTTTTCTTTCGCCATTTTCATTCAGCTTGTTGATGTGTGCTGATAATAAATTGAAGAAATCGAAAGAATATTGTTTTATCTATTAAATCACATTTGATGCAATGAAACCGTGCATCGAATCGTGCAGCAATTTTATTTTTCATTCAATGAACATTTTCTTAATCTTAATCTGTCAAGAATCATCGGGCTTAAATAAATTGAACCGATTTTACGGTTTGATACCAAATTGATCATTGGTTCAATCGTATCGTTTGTTTTAATGGGGCAAAGTGGAAAAGAGGTCAGAAGCGGATTTTTCGTGGTCGTTCCATTTGAAGGAAGAAAATCGCTTAACCGTTTTGTTTCTGCATATGTGTGAACTTTAAAACATTGATCGTAGTAATTAATGTTATTTGCAATTTTCGATAGCTGTTCGACTACATTGAGGCAACGATAAAGAAAAAGAATCAATGATCAAATGTATTTTCCCAATTATCGCATATTTGCGTAGTTTTTTTTTCGTGTATCCCAGCATTTCTCTTGCTCTTGAGTTCATACAGTGTGTTTTTTCAAGTGTGTGTTTTGGTTCGTTCGGTTACATTGAAATGTTCATGTGGTTATTTGTGCGCAGTGTTCAATAAGTATTTTATCCCACATACGAATAGCATACACAAAGTGTTCTTTTCGGTTGATTGTGGGCTTCAATGCGCAGCCAAGATAGAAATCTCCGATTCACCACACACAAATTATAAACAAAACTTGAATTAAAAGAGTCTTTTGGAACTTCGTTTCCGTGTTCTTTTCGCTACATCGTGTGCATTCTGCATGTTTTATTGTATGCTTTTTTGAGATTTTTCTCTCTCTCTCGCCTCCTCTCAACCTCTTCCTCGTTACGCCTTTCTATCGAACATACTTTTACTCAAAATATCGAGATATATAATAATGGCGCGACGCGCACTCGTTTTCGGTACTGAGCCCAATTCGTAAATATATATATACACCGCACATGTATATTCTACGTATATTATATGCTTTATGTGTGCAGAAAATTGAATTAATCACCCATGTTAAAATTGCGAGAGAGAGAGAGAGAGAGAGAAAGAAGCGAAGAAAAAAAAAAACAAATACCAGAATGCAAGAGCGTAAACTGAATATGGAATAGCATAGATGCAGATCGCGAATTAATAAAATTAAGATAGCATATGTATACGCAAATATGTGTGAGTATGTGTGTGCAAATATCAATATGCTATGGTTTGAATGAGAGTAATACAACAAGCTTGTATTCAAAATGAACATACTAAAAAGCGAAAAGTAAGAAGAAAACGACGATGACGACGGCAAAGAGATGTGCATTGAAGAGGACGCGAATGATAGAAGGACAGATATAAGTGGTGAGCGCCAAGAAGACGGTATTGGGCACGATGTATAGATAGATGCAAAAGAATCAAGACAAACGGCCGATTTTATCGAGTAAGAAGAAGCATGTGAACGCGCGAAAAACTGCACAAAACCATACGAACGAAAATGCACATTAAAATAACAATTATGAATACATTCATATGAGCGAAAGTATGCAACGCGCACGAATCGGAAAAGATCGCAAACTCACTGTTCGCCGCGTCTCACCGAACGAACAAACCAGCGAATTACGAGAAGCAGAGAAAATAAAGAAGCAACAACAGAGAACTGGTTGAAACAATAACTTTTACTTAAATGCACACTCGCATATGTAGCATTTATCGCGTGCTACTCTTCTGTATATCGCCTCATATCAATTGGCATTCGCTATTCCACTGACGCATATTATGTCGAACGAACATACACTCACACACACACACACGCATGTATATTTGCGCGACGACTCATTCTTTTTTTTTGCTTCTCTTCTTTCAATTCGGTCGCGTTTTCTCTCTTTTCTTCGTTTCATTGCACTTTTCTACACTGCCATTGCATCTCATTTTGCGCCTTTTTTGCGCATTATTTTCTAGTAATTTATTAATTTTTGTGCTCATTGAATTGTTCTCTTAAATTATTTTCCATTGGTACATTGTTGTTGGTGTTATTGGTTTTTTTTTCTTTCGTTCGCATGAAATTGAGATCAAAGGACAGTCGCCGTTGAGAATGATGTGACACGTTGACAGATTTTTGCAATAATGACAATATCATTTGACGTGATTTTTCGAATAGAAATTAAAGGCATCATTTTCCCTTAAACGAATTGTTTTCCTTACAATAACACTGTATTGCCAATAAGAGTTGACGCTGTTCTCAACTCAATTTGAAATACATATTTTTTTATTTGAATCACCAAATCAACGGTCATTATGATGAACAAAAAATAAATTGACAGAAGACACAAAAAAACACACATACACACTGACATATATCAGTAGTGACGACTAGTGAACCGCAAAAATCTAAATTGTCATCGACATTGATTTGGATGCGATAGCATAGTCTGATAACATTTTGTTTATTCATTAGCAAAAATAGTGTGTCATTTAAAAGATGCAGTAAATCACGTGAAAAATTATGACATTTATGTAAGAAACCGGTTTCTTTTTTTATTTATAAACGATTTATTCCCCTTAGATATTCTTGTTGCAAAGTTATGATGTTAAGTGTGATTCTTTATTCAAAATGATTCGACATTTATATAATTTTTCTGGATGCAAATATGAATAATATTGTGTACGATTGTGCAATATAGTTTGTCATAATCATTCAATCTTTATTCCATTTCCAATGATGGGTCACCGTAACTACAACACATTTATTCTGTAGCAATTTCTTCGTTCTCAAATCAAATATTCTTAAATAGTATCCAATTCCAATTTCAGTGTATCAAAAATCTCTTTTTTTCATTTATGTTACATGCATAATTTCAGTTGTCTTCAAATACAATAAACGGACAGAGATAGAGAGAGAGAGAGAAAAAGAGAAAATAATCACCATAAACTTAACTCTGTTTGCTAAGAATACTATAGTAGTTTCAATGTAGGAAACCTTTACGGAAATTGTTCGTGTTTAAATGACATTTATATTATTTGCACGGCATTACAGTGGGCCACTTAAGATTGTGTGCTTACTAAGCACTGTTCGGCATAAATTACGTTGAGTGAAATGTCAAAAAGAATTTAAAAAAATATTTCACCGAAATCAAAGTCGTCGAATTTAAATTGATGCACATATACTTAGTTTACGTCAACGGTATACTAAATTCACTCAAAACTGTCGGAAGACTAGATACAAAAAGAGCGTAATCGATAGCAGAAAATGACGTTTTGTTTGTATCTTCGATACACTTGAACTTTGTATAGATATGTTGTACAGTTAGACATAGTATAACCAGAAAAAAACCAGCAACACACAATAAATGGAAATTCGTGTTTTTTTTCGTTGCCGTTGCCGTCGTCGTCTTTTTCTTATTGTTCTTTCGTTCTCTTTGAGATTTAAGGAGGCGTTGAATGAATTCACCCAATTGTGTATGGGTGAAGAGAAAAAAAAGTGTACGCGAAACGAATTAACAAGCGAAAAAAAGAACGAGAAGAAAAAAAAAATTGAGAGAAAGAAAGACATAAGGTGATTATTCTTCAAATCAACGGCCGTAATCGATACGCGTGACTATTATGTTACCGACCGCATTGTTCGATTTTCATAATTTGATGTGTCATTGCATACACCATATATACACACATACAACCGATCGGTGTGTCCACAAGGGCGTTCAGAATGTAATTTATATTCGTTGTGGAGTTCTTGTTTCTTTGCATTCGTTTCTTTTAGATCATCGATGGAAATGAGAAATGATAAACAATGCCTTTAGTACTTTTTTTCTCTTCTCTGTTGGGGCATAGACATAGGCATATTCTGTGATGATGATTAGACTGTACAATTTACACTACGAAATTAGTCTACGAAAAGAACACGAAGAAGAAGAAGAAGAATAAAAAAAGAAGAAAAGCAACGAACTAACGAAACCATTACCTTGATGTTTCAAAACTTATCAAGTAATCCATTTAGGCAAGTTAGCCACAATTCGAACTTTGCATATATATATATTTTTTCCATGTGAAATGACTAAGACGTGTACAATGTACATGTACCATGAATGTTACACGAAACCAGACAGAGATAGAAAGGCAACACACAACATTTTAGCCTTCAAAATTGTTTCATTGCTCTCCATATTCCATACCAATGTGATATTCTTTTATGTGTGTAATAGACGCCGACTTCGAAACCGTTTGAGAAGTTCCCCAATTTTAAAGCCGATTTAACAAACTTGTTTATTTCCTCTCGATGTTTTTAATTTCAACAACGAACGAAAGAAAAATAATAACAACAGAAACAACAATACACAAAACCCAAGAATGAATGCCGAATTTTGAAGTTTTGAATTAGCACAACCTATTTGTCTTTTCGCTCTGCACTTTGATCAAAACGTTTTTGAATCATTGAAATTGTTGCTGGTTGGTGTTTTTTTTTATTCTTTTCTTTTTTTACTTATTGTTTATGTTACATTCCGAACGCTTACATACTTTTTTATTTTGTGTGAAACATGGTTCGCCCCACCAACAGAGAGATTATTGGTGGACACACACACACACACACACACACACACACACAAAACAAAGCTGTGAACGGTATGATTTTTTTTCTCTCGCTTCTCAGAATCACTATGACCCATGACGAAAACGTCAACGCTTCGCCAATTTTTTCCTTCCAAACTGGAACACAAATTTATTAAAAGTTCGTAGCCTTGATTACTTCATGGCGTGCTCTGATTCCTCTCGTTCAAAGTGTAATTTTACTTTTTTTTCTTACTTTCGATATTTATTTTGATTATTTCATGAATATGAAACGAATTAATTCACGACGCGAAATAAAAATGGTTCATGAATTCTATAAAAAAAAACCGAGAGAAAGAGAGAGACCGAACAAAAGATAAGAAAAATGGAATCTTGGCGGCGTTGCTCAGAAATTCGGTTTCTTGCTATTACTACTATTTATATATATTTAAAAAAAATGCAAAACAAGAAGAAAAAAAATGTTTGATTCAATAAAGTATGGGCAAAGACATGTGCACGCTCTCGATTGATTTAAGAGAAAGAGAGATAACGGAAGAGGGACAAAGCGCAAGATACAGAGGCGGATTGTGTGTATGTATAATCGCAAAATGCCGAACCGGTTTTTTGTTCCATTCTGTGGTGGTAAAGACAATTTACATAAATGGAAGATGACAAAAGTGACGGTGCATGGCATTATCAACCAACACTCACTTAGAATGCAATGCATGCACAATAAAATGCTAATCTCTTTTTTTCGTTTGTACAGTTTTTTTTATATATATTGTCATCCTGAGCTCCTCTTCAAACGAATTCAGACACATTCTTGATGGTGCACAGCCACATGATTTATATGTATATATATATTCTCATTCGGTTCATGTGGGTCTGAATTGGCAACGAGATCTCCCGGTAAAGTTTGCGCTTTTTTTAAATTGTCATTCATTTGGAGAAAGAAATAATTCAGTGTGTTTTGAGTCTTTTTATAGCATCCAAAGAGCATAATCATTCAATTCTTTCATTGTGCGTCCTTCAAAAGGATAGCATTTTTTTTGTTTGTGTGAAAAATTCTTTCGAATGAAGTTCAAATCAATTACATAGATAAATTATACGGCAGCGCGGCTAATATGAATCATCGTAGCTCGTAAATCAGCAAACAGGTATTCACTCACATAAATTTCAAAATGATCTCGAATAAACAATGATCAGATGGACCATGTTGTATTTCAATGTATCTTAATTCAACGAATAAAAAAAACTCAAATTGGTGCCATAGATTTGAATAAGAAACGAAAAAAAAAACCGAATGGCATTATATACTTAATTTAGAAAATTGATTTCAATTTAAGTAAACAAAGTGACTTACAACATGATAAAAATCAAGCTTATGACAGTGACAATCACAACAACTGACCATTATATTTATTAAAAAAACGTACACACACATGCATACACTTTTAACACAGAATATGAATATAGCGCAGCGCAAAAAGATGTAGAAACGCCAAATGCCAATAATAACGAATTTGAAGGGAAAAAAATCTGTACACACACCGAAGCTGATAAATCGTTCACCGCAAATTATAACTGGAGTATGTATGTTTGAATGATTTGATGTGTGTTATTTCTATTTTTTTATTCTGTCGCGCACTTCGACAAAAAAAAGTGTGTCCGTCATGTGTGTCACACTCAAATTACTCTTCACAAGCAGCATTCGCACTTTTGGTATGCGGAAAAAAACCAACTAAACACATATTTGTTTAACTTCTAGTTTGCATGTGCTATGTTTTTGTCATTCACTTGTTGTTGTCGCCGTCGTCATCGTCGTTATTCCAGGCTGCAGCACCTTATTTTTTTTTTAACTTTGTGAGCACTGTTTTTTTCTCTGTTTCTCTCTATCTATCGCCTTCATAGCAACAAAAACAAACAGTTCGATGATTCAATATAATACAATTCACTTCGAAGCAATGATCTCGTTTTTTTCCCACATCTCAATTTATCTCTTCCAATGTTGTACACACATTTTCACGGGTGGCACTGAAATGTTTGCGCGCGCGTTGTTAACCGATTTAAATGTCCGATTAATTTCAATATTTAAAAATATATATATGCTCTTTTCTTTTCTAGTTCGGCCATTCAAGCCACTACCGATCGGAGATAAAATACACTTAGCGAATTAAGAAATTAAATACAAAAAAAAAAAAAAAAATATGTATGAACAGTGGAAATCACACAAAATGAGACAACAACAGATATACAACATACAAAAGAAGCAACACACGAAAAAAAAAACGTCACACGGCGCGCGCAAATCGTATACACCGCTTTTTTCCTCTCTCGTGTGTTAAGTTTCGTGATGAATTCTGTCGGCGGTCAATTCACACTTAATAATACAAGCCGATAGACGGTTAGCTACAGCAATGCCAGCCAACTGAAATTCAAAATGAGCTCATACATACACTAAGTACAGTATATTCAAAATATCATTGCCAGAAAGTTGCGGGAGAATGGGAGCGAGAGAGATCGATGCACGAACGCAAGCGATCGGCTAACCAAGATAGAGTGAATAAGAGAAAATGAGAAATTGTTGCTGACAAGAAGAGAGATAGATAGAGGGAGAGCGCGCGCGAGAGCGAGCGAATGCCAAGAAAGAAAGATTCGAAGAGGCAGAGCAAATATATGTGTGATGGAGAGTGTAATGCTTATACACAGCGCCGCTAAGCCAAACAACAGACATAAAATTGTGTATACACATATTTATACTGTGGAAAATAAATGCGCACACCAGCGCACACACACACTCACATGCACAAAAAAACACCGACAAGCCGAACTGAATCCGAATAACTTGGCTGGCTACAATTCAATCGGTCTATATACTATACACATCATGTTTAATGGAGAACGCACGAATGATGTTGCGTCGATTTTAAGTTGTTTCCTATATTACTGTCTACACTCCGGCATTACTGTCGAATTGATTCTTATTTATTTTTATTTTTTCAGAAAAAGAGCGAACAGGCGAAAAAAATGGGGGAAAACACACATACAAAACACTTTATTATATTGGTACGGCCAGAGTGGGCCAGTAATAAATACACGCGTAACACAAACTCTCACACTCCATTAAGAATCGAATAATAATAATAACAGTCACAGAAAAAAAGAGAGTCATCAGTCAATTGTAATAAAATACAAGAGAGCGCAAAAAACCTCTGCGCTCCGCATTTCGCGACGAAATGCAAAACAAATTATGAAAATGGCAGCAATCCTCTGACCGAATCGCATTCCGACCGTACTACGCATCGACCAAGGATTCCCCGGCCGGCTGCATCTCGCACTCTTTTACCCCGGTCGCTTGTTCGTCCATTCGCACATTCATTTAATGTTTGTGGTTGAGCCACCACTCTCTTGTAACAACTACAACAACAATAACCAGTAATCAAAACAATTAAACTAATGAAATTAATGTTTAATAAAAATGATATTGCGGGGCGGGCATCAAACAACAGAGCGTTTGAATGTAAGAAGAAAAAATAGACAAGAACAACAAGTAAATTAAATGCCGAATCGCGAAATGCGTTGCGTTGCAAGCAAAAACAAAAAAAAAGTAAGCGAAAAATTTCATTTCGAAAAAGTTCACTCTCGCTCTGTGTGTGTCTTTTGCAGTGCAGCATTTCTTATATTATTTCTATCTCTCTCTCTCTCTCTTTTTTTATTTCATCGTCTTTGTCATAATACCGCGTGCTCAACGCCAAATACACAACATCTATTTATAACAGAGTCTGCATAAATATGTCCGTAAGTGTTTGTGGAAAATGCGAGACGTTCCGACTTTTGCTTGCCTCAACATATACTTTACGCATGATTACGTGTATATATATTCGCACCAAAAAAAAAAAAAAAAAACTAATATAATGACGACGACGATACTATAAGAGAAACAAGTATAGTGAAGCGAATATACGAAGGCGCAACCAAAGCAAAAAACAATAACGGTCACACGGCAATAGCAATGGCTGAGCAATGAAACAGAAAAAAAAATCGAAATCAAAACGGCATACATTCACACATTTCACACAGAATTCACGAATGTAACGAACACACAAAAAAATAGTGTGTGGAAAGAAATAAAAGCGAAAAAAATCTGCACATATCTACCAATTGCATCAGATGAATAGATGCAAGTGAAGAAAAAAACAACATAAAATGAATACCTACGTAAGTTGCTGACTATATCTTTTAAATAAAAGTTGAGAAACGAAAACAAAACAACACGAACAGAAAAAAACAAACGAGACCAAAAAAGCTCCTACAAGTTTACACTTTCTCATTGCTGCTACGAGATGTACTGTAACAGTACAGTCGTATTCGTTTATAATAAATGCTGAGCACTCATACGGCGAAAGAGAAGAGAAAAAAATTGGTATGATTTGAAAAAAAAAAAAAAAAAAACGCCATTGAATTGCCATGCCAACCGAGACAGAAAGAGAAAGAAAAGCGATACAAAACATAGTCGAAATATTTAAGTAAAATCCAATATAACAATATGGTTCGCGAGTTTGCCAAATAATGAAATAATGTATAAAATTTTCAAATGTGGAGAAAAAAATGTAGACGTGCCTGAACGAGAAAAAAAAACAACAACATATTTGTTCCAAATTCGGTACGGCTAAATTCCGAAAAGATGAATTACTGTGAGTGTACCTCGAGTACTACTAATCAAAAAAATGATCTTGTAAATGTGATTGTTTTCTTTTTTGGTTTTTGGCATAATTGGTTTTTTTTTTCAGCGAAAAAATCCCAAACCCACGGCAGCCTCTTTTACTTTGGATTTTTAGAAATGTCTGTACATACACCTGAAAATTTGACTCGCACTTGTTTTATATTTTGTTTTACCATTGTTGTACTTGTTATTCAATTCAGAATATAGACACTTAAGAGATACAATTTTTGAATGATAGTTGTCTCAGACTCTTGTCTGTTACATGTGTTTTTTTTACTTCTTCTTGTTTCTGTTCAATATTTGTATGGAAAATGCGGTGTACTTGCGTTCACGAATGACGAACGAAAAAAACAAAATCCAACACCGTGAATTTCTAGTAATCTAGCAAAATTCACAACTGTGTGTAATTCGAAAGTGTATTCGGTGAAATGATGAAATATCGTTTCCACGTTAAATTGGAATGTAACGTGTTTAAATGTAGAGCGCTCTGTCATCAAGAAGCCGCTCGACAAAGACTAAACAGAGCATTGGGCTGAGCGAGAGAATTGAAAAAAAAGAGAACGCGCAATGTGAAAAAAACAACAACGCTCAAATCAGACTGGGCATAAGAGCCCATCAAATTTTCCACGCATAAATGTAAAAAAAATACGCTTCACTGTGAACAACAATGATGATAATTTTGAAGAAAGACCGACAAGAATAACAAGCATTGCTATGACTAAATGATAACGGTAGCGTGAAATTCGAAGATTTTTTTTAATAAATGAAAAAAATGTAATAACAACATTATTACTATTATTATTATGAGTGCAAAAAAAAACAATCTGACTATTTTTTTTTTTATAATTGCGACTCTTTTGGAAGCAAAATGATGGAGAGAAAGAAAAAAATGAGTTCGTATAGACGAATAACGAATTATGAAAAGTGTTTTTTTTTTGCATTCAATGCAAGCCATTCGTCCATATGGCATATTCCAGTACATGAACGGAAATGCTACATTTATATTGTAGCCAAAATAAAGAAAGGAGAGAAAACATATTACTACGTGAAGATCACCGACGAGAAACAATACGGAATAAAACAGAAGGGAAAAAAAAAATGAAGAAGAAATAACACACGATGATAGAAATAATAAGTATGAAAAACCGCATATACACAAGAAAGATAATCAACAACAACACACCATTTCTAACGAACGTCACCGCAAGTCAGCAAAATAATAATGAGAAAAAGACGAATGAGAAAAAAAATATGTAACAAAACGTATCGATATATATCAACATTCATAAGCTCAATGGATAATGCTCACATGCGACACACAAATGTACAAGTCAAAACAGCAAAGCAATCGAATCGGCCAGATCGAAGCACATTAGAGGGAAAAGAGTAAGGAAAAAGTCCATGGGCGCAAAAAAGAAGAAAAAGAAAATGAATAACAACGAAAACAACAGCAACAACAATCAAATCGGCTATGTTCGTCTATTACTTCATTTCGAAAATAAAGAAAGAACGAAGAAACAAAAACAATGTTTGTAATACCGTTTAAATATTATAAATGCTCTATCACCATATCTTTCTCTCTAATGCTTGCGTTTTGGTGCTATGTGCTAACAGCTTTACCCCACACGCCAAACGCGCGCGCTAAGTGTGTGTATACATTGATGCGATGTAATACACTATAAAGGCTGATGGAGGCACTTCGTGGCTCTATACGTTCGCGGCTATAGGTTAAAGGCATGAATGGCTATGAAGATAGATCTATAGATATTTTCAGTTCTTTCATTTTTTGTTCGTTTCTTTTTATTTGTTGTCGTTGCTGTTTCTACTGTCGCTGTGCTTCGTCGTCGTTGTCGTTGTCGTTGTAGCCGTTTTTGTTGTTGTTTTTCTCTTCTTACATTTTTTTTTATTTTTAATTTTTTTTCCTCCTTTCTTTGTATTCATCATTTTTTGTGTATCGTGTGCATGTTGGTTTTTAGCACGAATCGAATAGAGCGACTATACTCTATAGGTATGTGTACACCTATAATATTATAAATTTAATGGAAATGATGGCAGAAATATAGATACATACAATGTTTGTTTGCTTGTTGGCTGGCTGACTGGCTGACTGACTGAATGGCTTGCTGTGCATACGAAAGCTATAGAGAAGTATAAGCCGTGCGATATATCTTATGCACAACACTTTTCACAGAATGATTTTTACTTTGCTCTTCCCTTCGCGCGCGCATTGTATATATGTTTATGTCACTCTCGCTCTCTTTCTCTATCCGTCGTCGTCGCCGTCGTCGCCGTCATCGTTTCGTGTTTCTCTTTTTTTTATTCTTCTTGTTCCATTTTGTTTCGGGTACCTATGAATGTGTATCAAGTGTGCACGAATGCTTTCAGATCGAATGAAGCGCGCCGAAAGCCCGAGAATTGTTTTGTACGTACTTTGTGTGTTGTTATTTGATTGTTATTACAACCGGTGAGGCTATTGCGCACCTTTCGCATTCGCTTCTTTTTTTTCATAAACTATACGTTTATATATATACTCATTTTCTATACACACGCCACAATATCTTCGTCGTGTTCTTTGCATTTCGTTCATTCGTTCAGTACCTATGTTTTTTTTTGTTACTGTATCGTTCGTTGGTGTATTTTCGTCATGAACGAAGAAGCAACGAAGACGAAGATTCTTCTTATTCATTCTTCTTTTAAAATTGTCTTTTGAATTTTTATTTTTCTCGCTCGTTTAATCTCAATCTCTCGTTCTCTCTTGCTCGTCTCAGTTCTTTTTTATTTCTCTGTCTCGGTTTCCTCTTTGAACTAGGTTGATTTGTCCATTTCAAATTATTTGTGCGTACTCCATTTCGTCTAAATCATATTCAAGACTATTTTATTTACGACAAAGTCGCAAAGTCGAATTTTTGTATCTGTCTGTGTCTCTATCTATCTATCTTTAGTCTATTCATCACTTTAATTCACATTTTCGTCTTAATGTAAATGATCGTTATTCCACGAATCAAAAAAACAACAAAGAAAAAAAAAACCAAAAAAGATACAGCAAAGCAATGATTTTAATACGTTTCTATGTATTGCATGCATATATAATTGTTATTGGTTTATATTTGCAAATATTAAAAAGTCAGTGAGCCATTTCGTGTCTACGGATGTTAAATCGGTCAGCATAGATTAAACGACAATCGTACCACATTTCAGCGCACAAACGTTGCAATATATTTTATATATGGTAAAACGAACAAGATCAAAATGAGAGAGATGTATCTTTTTATCTCTTTCTCATGCTTGCACTTTGAAATTGCTAAAAACTGTGTTAGTGTCATGAAATGAGTTCCGAGACACACATAAGGAACGCAAAGTAAAGAGAGTGAGAGACATTTCCAAATCAAACACAGTGTCGATAAATGTTCGGTACACGGCGAATCCAAACAATACGCTCAAACAACAAGGTGAAAAATGTGCGACAAGAATCATGACTTCTTGCCAACTTTTATAAAATGGAATGGAGCGAATGAACGAACAATTTATCTATATATATATGCACACATGCTGCTTTTATACACAATTGTCTTGAGCAACGTAAAACGGAGAGTTCAGGCAGCAGCGGCGGCAGCAGCAGCCGCCGCCAGAACAGCATACCCGACAACGAATCAGAAAAAGAAGAGTAAGCAACAGTCAGAGAAGTCAAAAAAGATAATGAATTCGAATGAGAGAAGAAAAAAAAGCGAATAAGAAGAAGAGGCTCACACAAATTGTACAATATAGCTATGCTTCGTTTCATTTACTCTTGCCCCGTTCGCATATTGAACTGTATGAATACGCTTCGTATATATGAAATGAAATTGGTCGGACAAGTTTTGCGCTCCGGCCATTTGGAATTCAATTATACTTGACTTGAGTCATAAATATAGAACACGACTTTTCATAACTATATGTCTCTTTTATACATATACGAATTTATTATTATTTACGATGATTAAAAGCGTTCGTTTGTTTTTGTTGTTATTTTGGTGTCGGACGTTTTTTTATTTCCATTTTTGTTCGCATTTCATTTTGTCATTTTCTCTGTTGTTTTTTTTTTTTTTGCTTGCGCACTACTATGTGTCCCATGCACTGTCAATGATCGGGATTATTGGTTTGGATAATCGTAATACGCTTCTCTCCCTGTGTCTGGAAAGTGCTATAGCGCGCGCTTTGCGCTATTGTTGACACACAAATATCGAATCCGATTCTTTTAATCCAAATTAAATATGGTAATATGTCACACTATTTGTATATTCACAATTTTGATTATTTGACCAGAATATATATGGTACTTCCATCACATTTGGATAACCTAATCGGATACACATCTCGTCCGATTCCATGGAATACCGCACAATTTACATTTTATCATTTTCATGTTTGTTTTCTTTCGCTCTCTCTCTATTTCTCTTTTTTTCACTCTCTCACTCTGCATAAATATTTGAAAAAAAAAAAAAAAAAAAATTTATTAAAAAAAAAAAATGGCAAATGGATGGCAAAAAATTGCACGCGGGAAATATTACGACCGGCGCCACATACACGCCATTGTTTCTCAGTGGATATGTGTTCACTTATTCGACAACACTATATAGTGGCAATGTGAATGGAGACGTTCGAGTTGTCGCACAACAGACACTTAGCTTTATAAACTTAACTTTACGCGACACAAACTTAACCAAATAAACGAGCCTACAAGCGAACTGAGATGAGAAGAAAAAAAAAACTAGCAATGCGGCCAATATTGTTTAGACAAACGGAACGAGTTCTATACAGAAAAAAAAACACACACTTACCACAATTGCTATGCAACAGCTATCAGGACAATTTCACTATTCATCCGAAATCCAAACAATAGAGCCAATTGGCCAGGCGACAAAATGAAAATCCGAAATTTGGAGGCAATTAATAGACACGCTTCTAACATAAAATTATATAATGTGTTTTGCACTAGAAATATTTCCAATCGAGAGAACCAAACAAACAGTCCCGCTTCGCCGAACGTTTTCGTTTCGTTTTTTTTTTTTTTTTTGCTTTTTTTCGCGGTGAAATTTGCGTTATTTTTTCTTATTTTGCTTGATTGAATTGGCTTTGCTACGTATATATTTTTTTTTGCTCTGCTCTTTACTGTTTTATCGTATATTGCGAACAACAGTTTCAATGTTGCAGTTTGTCTTTTGCTTTTCGGTTGATGGATGATTTTTATTGCGGTGGTGGCGACAGTAGCATGCAGGTTGAATTCATTCGAACAAACCGCACTAATACACACTATACGCTCTGTTCGCTGTACTCTCTCGCACTCTCGATTTTGACTCTTTGCACTGTGTGATAAATTTTTTCTTCTTCTTTTAATTCAAAAAAAAAAAAAAAAATCGTTCAACAACACACGTTGGTTTCGTTTTTTTTACCGAAAACTTTGATGCCGATACTTTTTTGAATCGTACACTAAATCAAAACAAACACTGACTACAATACTTCTTGCACAAAATTTCATCCGGCGAATGTGATTCCAGTAGAAAATTGACAATTTTTTGTCGAAGCGCGTCCTGAAAACCCCACTCGTAGCATTTAAAATGGCCGCAGATGTGAAAATGACGCGAACCAAGTTTTGATCGCTTTTTTGCACATTCTCATGTTGGTACACACTGTGTATTGGTTATTTTGTCCAATTGACTAGCAGCGCCACATCGTGACAAACGAAAATCTGTATTGCGCTGCTGTATGTGACAGCTGAGAGTTTTTTTTGAGATGTGCCATACAATAAGAGTGAGAGAAAAATAAGGTCTTTTTTATGTGCTATCAGACGGTGCGCTGGTAAATGCTATATACAAGCAATCTCTTTGTGTGCACACTACTCGAATATATGAACAAAATCATTTGCTGTGGAAATAGGCACAAAAACATTTATCGATTGTTTAGAAGGCAAAGTAAATAAATCTACGAAACATCATACAAATTCTGAACAGCTGTGTGTAATATTTTGACAATTATTTTTTTTTGTTTTGTTTTTGACCATCATGTCTGATCTCAAGGCGATGGAATATCCAACGTTAAAGGTGAGAATTTATTATAATATTTTTCAATTGACAACATTTCTGAATTGATATGTATTAAGGGAGTCGAATGTGTTTTGCGACGTAATTTATTTTTGAAATCAAATATCACATACCATTGTGGGTATGTTTAAATTGCAAACATTTAATGTTAAAAATTAATATATTTGGTTGATAGAGATAAAATTTGATGACACACACTGGAATATTTATTGGTTTTGTTTTTGTGGTGTATATATATGTTATGTTGGTGGAGTGAGAGTTTTAACTACGTCGAATTTTTCTGCATACACAATTTGATGAAATCATCATTCGATGTTGTATTCTTTTATTCTTCTATGTAGATTTATGTTTTAATTTTTGTTGTTTATTGCAATTGCTATTTGTTTCAAAAATATTTGTGCAAATATTTCATTGAAACAATAGAATGTCAACCAATTAAAATGCCATTTAAATGTGGAGAATGGAGAATGTTATTTTTTTCTCTCTTTTTGTCGTAACGTTAACTTCAAAGACGATCAAAGTGGCCTTGAAATAAATATAAATGTGTGTGTATTGCATTGCACATTGCTTTTTTTTCTCTACATTCGTTGTGTCTCGTTGTGTTTTTTTTTCTGCTCTCGTCTCGTTCAAACACCAAATTCAATTGAATTTCTAACATTTAAATTTTTTTTCGATCTTTATTAAAGGTACCGTATGAAATTTTGAATAAGAAATTTCGTATTGCACAAAAGACATTGGATCGTGAACTAAGTCAAATACAAAACGTGACAAATGAATTGGAGCGTGGCCTGGAATCAAAATCAGCTGATGAGATAACAAGATTACTTGGTGGTGTTGTTGAACGGTTACAAGTATTAAAACGTAAGGCTGATGAAAGCATATCAGACGAATTATCAGCGGTGCAAGCGTGTAAACGTCGCTTGGACCATGTTCGTCAATCGGTTGTTCAAAGTATTCCACCCGAACTAACAATTGCTTATTCAAATGAATGGCGACAAACGCGATTAGATCGAATGATAGTCGAGCATTTTTTGCGTTTGGGCTACTATGAAACGGCCGAACGGCTTGCAATTCGAAAAGGTATCAAAGATTTAACCAATTTGGAAATATTCCAAACGACCCGTGAAGTTGAAGAGGATTTACGGCGACACAATACAGCCAAATGTATAGCATGGTGTAATGACAACAAATCGAAACTTCGGAAAATCAGCTCAAATATAGAATTTCAATTGCGTGTACAAGAATTTGTGGAGCTCATACGAAATGAGGATCGTTTGGGTGCCGTTAAACATGCACGCAAATTTTTTCCAGCATTTGAAAATGATCAATTGAAAGAGATTAGCCAATGCATGGCCTTGTTGGCCTTCCAAATAAATACAGGTAAATAACAAACACAACAAAAGAGAAACCAAATGTGAAGCAATACATGCTTTTTTTTAAATGCGATTTCATTTTGGTTGTCGTTTTCATTTTCTTTCAGATGTTGAGCCATATAAATCACTGTTTGATATTGCACGTTGGGATGATTTAGTCATAAATTATAGAATGGAAAATTATCGCCTGTTTCAATTGTCATCACAATCTGTGTTGAGTGTTGTGGTTCAGGCTGGTTTATCGGCATTAAAAACACCACAATGCTATTCATCAAATAACAAAAATGATAATTGTCCCGTTTGTCTGCCAAGCTTAAATCGTATCGCCGAAAATCTACCATATTCACATTGTGCACAGAGCAGACTCATATGCAGGTAATTAACACATTTGTGTGTCTTTGTATACACCACATAATTGCCTCTTTCAAACAATCTATTGTCATTGTCATTTTTACAGAGTTACGGGAGCTCCATTGAACGAGCATAATATTCCAATGATGCTTCCAAATGGTCAAATATTCGGACAGAAGGTAAATTTATTTGCATTTTAAAATTAACGACACAGACAATATAATTTAACAATTGTTTGTTATTTGGTATCTTCACAGGCGTTATCACAATTATCCAAAGAAAATGGTATCATTGTGTGCCCTAAGACAAACGAGCTCTTTGTTCAGCCAAAAATCGAAAAGGTTTATGTGATGTAGTTTTTGAGATTAACAGGGAAACCGTATATGAAACGGAAATTGCAATTATCGACCAAACCTCAAAATTATTCGCTATTGATTGAATAATCCCTCCCACGTCTAGCAATCCCAAAATTTGACATGGAACCTACTTCCAAACAAAAACAACACCAACCACATCAAAACATACAATCAGATTCATTTTTTTTGGTCAATAGAAAACAAACAAGTATACTTTTAGATACTTATTTTGTTTCTCAATCATGAAAATTGTGTAAAATATCAAAAATATGCTATGACAAATAAGAAAATGCAATAAAATTAAAATGAAAAAAGTCTCATGTTTATACCTTATCATTTGTTTGTCTAGTGTTAGATTTCAAGGGCACATGTGTTTGATAGGATTTGTTTTACTTACTGCAGCAGCGTCTAAGAGTGAAAATTCAACAACGAAATTGGAATGAAAAATGCACACCGTCGCATTCAAATAAATTATTATTAAAGTGATTTTTTTATTCATATTTTAATACGCATAAATCTTCAAAAAGAAAAGAGCCAACATAAAATGCATTACGAAATAATTACGATAAAACGATGATTGCAATGAGGCACAAAGGAGCGTAAATTAGTTTTTCGTTTCCAGTTTTTTTTTGTTCGTTCAACCTGAATCGAGTTTGAATATCGAGATCGAATCAAGAAAAAAAAGCCATTGTTTTTTTTATTAAGAAAATCGAAAAAA
Source organism: Contarinia nasturtii (assembly GCF_009176525.2). Lineage (NCBI taxonomy): Eukaryota > Metazoa > Arthropoda > Insecta > Diptera > Cecidomyiidae > Contarinia > Contarinia nasturtii. Next base: position 2,431,876 of record NW_022199032.1, read on the forward strand.
AGTTACACACATTTGTTATCTATTGACCTCATCATTTTGAAAAAAAAAAATGTTTTTCTCGATACTCATGCTTTTCTTACGATATCTAACGAAATTAACAAAATAATCTTAATTTTTTTTTCTTCTAACAAATAACGAATCAAATTTATCTTGATTTTATTTTGGTCAATACAATATTTTTGACGTCTATTCGCCCGTTATATCATTTCTTGTTGTTGTATTGTTATCTTTGCGATAACGCATGCGAAGATTTGAAAAAATGACAATGTGCGTAATTAATATTATTATGTTCTCTCCTACAAGCAAGTTTATTGTCCATTATAATTCTTTTTGGAGGTTTTGTTTTTTATATATGTATTGCGCATTGGAAAGAACGCAATGGATTTGATTATGTATTTTTTTTATTCGAAGAGAAGAGTATATTTGGTTCTTCTTCTTTTATTTTGGTTTATTTATTGTCATTTTAACCGCGTAGTCCCATCTTCAAAATAAAAAAAAACTTCAGTGCGTTAATGTCGGTGTATGAGAGTTGCAATGTGGATAACAGTTCATCATCAAACATTTTTCTCTTCTGGTTAAGTAAACATGTTTTTTACGGTTTGATTATTTTTGAAAAGAAGATCGATAGTATTTAGATTGAAAATGGAATCGCGGCTTCATCGATATAATAGAAATTTAGAGTTGGGATTTTTTTTTTTGGAAAATGCTCGTGCAACATACGAGCTATATATGATATAGTCTACAGAGGAATTAAATTGAGAATTTTCATGAAAAAATTGCTTTTTTATAGTTATTAGTAGACGTCACAGCGCGTCAAAAAGTATTTACCAAGATTTACAAGATTCAGTGGTTCTTCTTCTTCTTCTTCTAGCAGTGGATGAATATTCAGTAAAAAAAATTAAACTACTATTTTCTGTATCGTAACGTATGAAATAGTATCTCTTCTGGTATTATACAATTTTACAAATGTCTATGATTGGTTTTTTTTTTCATTTATTTCAATAATAGTCATAAGAGGGTTTCATCATTTTTTAACTGCTTTTTATGCATATTGTATAAAAAAAATTCCAATAGCTAATGATTTATAGTTTCATAATGATTTGTTTTGTCTGGTTTTGTCCAGGTGAAGAATAGTGTGATATTAGTTTCTAATAAAAAAAAAGATATTTGAAAAGTGAATATAAATAGTAAATTTACATTTACAAATCAAAAATATGAATCGCAAATCAAATGTATTGATTCGTATTTAACTTCATTTCAACTGGCTTATCATTTAAGGAAAAATTCTTGTTAGGACAATTTTCTAATAATTAATAGTTTAATCTAAATGTTAGTTTTTATAAAAAAAATCCTATAAAAAAACTTATTTAAAAAAGAATGAAAGAAACAAAAGTTGTATTAGTTTTCATCGTGCAAAATCGTTATTAGTTGTTTGTTTGTTTTTTTTTTGGTTTTGGGATTGTGTTTCGACAACGAAGTGACGGAAGATGTGTTGATGATATAAAAAAGGTTTCGATGTCAAATGAAATTGCTTGAATATTCTTATGTGAAATCGTCTCTTGTAAATGCAATTCAATCATGAATGAGTTCGTTTTCGATCGAATGAAAGAATAAATGATTATGATTGTGTTATTATACATATTTATATATAAATTTTGGTAGTTAGCTTCATTCTTATAAATGTTATTTTGTTTGTTATTTCGATTTTTTTCATATATATAAATTTATTTATTCATTCAAAGACAGTTCTTAAAATACACGAGTAAGTTTGACATGAGACATTTCGGTTTTTTTTTCTCCTGTTGTTGTACTGGTTGAATTTACAATTTATTGAAATAAAGAGCTTATCGGCGGAGATGATTTTTTTTTTATATCTATATATTATGTAACCTGTTCACGGGTCAAGTAAAAAAGAGTAGAGATAGTTAACAAACAAACGGTAGTCTAGTCGTAATTTATTTGTTTTTCTTTAAAAAAAAAATTCTCCCATTTGTTGTATTTTTTTTTTTTGCTATTTGGACTCTTGTCAAATTTTCTTTTTACAGTATTTTTAGTCGATAATTTAAAAAAAGGGAAGTTGTTTTTCTTTTCAGTCAAACATATGTAAATGATGCTTCAATAGAACAATTTCGTTTTAACAAATGTTTTTTATGTTTTTAACAAATGGTAATATGTGTATGCTGTTAGAAACAGCATATGAACACATATGTTACCATGATACTGCGTTCACAATGATTGGGAACACATTGGATGCAGCAATACCAGCGAAAATTCCCGTAATAAGCATAGCAGCAGCAAACATACCTAAACGAGACCAGGAAAAAAGTGCGATTAGCATGAGTTTTTGAAAGAATTAATGGAAAAATATAAGAAAATATATATACCGGCTGTTTGTGCATGTTGTGGTTGAACTGTTTGTGGTGCGTACATCATTGCCAACGAGCTAAGTTTTGAAAATGAAAAATAAGACGTCATTTGAATTGAATTGATGTTAATTTTGATGAAATGAGACAATTACCTCAAATAACCAGATGTATATGCCATTGCAGCCCCGATACCCCAGTATGCATAATCATTATTGATATAAATCGGTAAGTTTCGCTTAGTATCCAATGGGTGATAGTTGGCCAATAAGAACAACGGAATAAAAGCAACTCGCAGCACCACCGGCCATACGAGATAATTTTTCTTTGGCTAAATTGAGAACCAAACATTAAAATATGTATTTAATTGAAGAAAAAACGCCATCTTACCCATTGAATAAATGATGTTGTCAAACTGCCGAACATGGCACAAACATTGAATGTCAAAAAACATAAAACGGACATATACAAATCAGGGTCCGTAATCCAGAAATTTGCGTCAGATCGTTTTATATCTATAAAAAAAATATTAATCGTTTATTTAAACGTAATTGCAATTTAAAAAAAAAAAAGACATACTTGATTGAACATTTGGAAATAAGCTCAATGTGATGAAGAATATGAAGAAAACGTTAAACAGTTGTGGAAATGCTTGTTTGAAGATACTCCAGTATGGTGGCCGACCTGTTGATCCACCCAATTTCCGTACTTTTTCCATTTCTTTTTCATGCATCAGCTCATGATAACGATAGAATCTCTGTAAATTTTGCGAAATTATTTACCATTTAATTTATAAATGAATGGGGCCAAACATTATTCAAATAACATACGTTCAAAGGTAATGCAAAGTATGTATCGAAACAAGCCAACAATACAAACATAGCCGCAATGAAATAGTATATAGCTGCTGTTCGTGAAGATGATGCAAAATATGTGCTGAGAATAGCAACAATCGATGTAAATGTGCCACTAATATTTGAACCCAATACCACAGCGCCCGTATATTTGAATGGCAATTTCGCAGCCATACCATATACGGAATTCTGATAAATTCCACCAGCAACTAAACGATTATGAAGACACAGATAGAATTGATGTTAATTACACTCTTATTTTCGGTCGAAAACATCACCAAATTATTAAATGATACATACTATTTAAAATGATGATCGATCCAATGGTTACACAAAAGAAAATTCCCGGCCATTCATGCGTATCGATCATTGCAAGTCCAACGGTTACAATGAAAACGATTACCTCAATTATAATACTCCACACAATGCGAGGCGTCAAACTTCCACTAAAAAAAGAAATCAAATCAATTTTTTTTTCGTTCAAAGAAACGTTAAATATCGAGTTATAAATAATAATTACCCCAAATTTAGGAAAATGTTGAGCCAATTAAGGACCAAATTTGGAATTTGTGCTGCTAGTGTTGAAGTTCCATCATAATGTTTAACATAATCCGTATGAACCATCGTGTAACTATCATTCAATTTATAGCCAACAAAATACTGCAATAGTAACCCGAACAAAAAAAAAATCAAAAATCCATCACAAAATCAACTCAATTGATTGATTGAAAAACTTACACTTTTGGCATTGATAAACATGTTCCATGGCATTAAAGTGCCGATTCCGTGCAACAATAGTATAAAATAAATAATTTTTAATTTGTCTCGTGGTGGATTTATTTCCAATGTGGCTCGCTCCATTGTCATGCCTTTGAAAATTTTATCAAGTAAAAAAAAGAATAAAATTCATTTATTACACACGAAACACCAAACACACTCCAACGAGTGAAGACATGAATTAAAAATTGCATCTGAAGTGAATCGAATGCGAATGGTAAAATGTCGAAAAACTAGAAATACCTCTAAAATTTAGTTCATCGTTTGGTAAGTTGTTCGCTTCCCAAGCTGGAGTGAGCCGTACTGGTTTGGCAATAAATGGTGCTTTTTCCACTTCGCCATTGCTGCCATCTAAAACAAATGTGAATACCTTCTCTTTAAAAAAAAATATGTAATCGAAAACACATACATCTACACATAGAAATTCTTGTTTATGTGACCAAGCGATGAAAAAAGAAGACGCCAAACTAAAACAACAACAAAAGAATAAATCAAAAACGAAAACAGCACCTCAACTAATCTGAAAGCTAAACCAAATGGCAAGCAGCTTAAAATGCAGACGCATGCACATGCATACATTTACGCAGCATGATCAAATGAAGGGCGCACAAAATCTGCGAATACCAGCAATTTTTCGTTTTCATTCTTCTTTTCTGTGTTGCCTCTGTCTCGCGAACGCGTATTTATAATTCTATTCTTGCATTCTCTATAACATTTCATTCTCGGTTCGGTATTCATTCGGTTTTCCCCTTTACTTGTCGTTCATTTTCGATGCCCATAATTCAATCTGTTGAATTTTTGCAAATGTATACGTATACAGTTTATTTTCATTCTTTTTCTTAATTTGTAATATGATTTTATTTTTTGTTATTTGGAAAATGAGCACGACTAAAACCAATTCAAAATATTTGGTCGACATTGTTATCATACACAAAACATTTCGTGGCAAACATAACATGAAAGGCGCGGGTGAACATCGTACTTTTTGGAAGATAGGCAAAGATGAGATTCAGCAATTAATCAGAAGTATTCATTCATATTGTGTGACGCTATACATTGTGGGTCGCTTTTTTTCTCTCTCTTCGTTCGAGAATTTAATGCATTTTAAAATATCAGTAAGCAAACGAGAAAGAGGGAGTGAATGCCTGAAGCCGCATATTCTTTTACTTCTCTCTGCTAACGCAACCAAAAACACGACTCGAAATCTCTTTATTAGTTGCTCAAACAAACAACACGGGCTCATAGCTCATGATGTGCGTTTTGATGGAGTAACCGAATTTATATAGAAAAAAAGATACAAAGATGCCGTGAATGAAGCAGATGTCACACAATTACAAGAATGTAAACATAAAAGAGATTTTCAAATAAAACTTTCGGAATTAATTGCGAGGATTTAAAATTATTTCAAACTTGAGATTTGAGCCCTATTACGTTCATCTTAAACTGTTACTAATGCGATTAAATATAATATCGCAACGAATGGAAAATGCCAACACAGCTAAAAAGAAATTGTTGAATGTGCAAATGTGAATCCCAGCGACAAAAATTAAATTTTGAAACATAACACGAAAGTGTTGAAGCGAAAGGAACGACAGAAGAGGGACAGAAATAGTCATGAAAATTTCCATCAATTAGTTTGATTTTACAGTAAACTGTGTGCACAGCAATTTGGACGACGAAGATTACAAAGAAACATGACAATTTTTTTCAGACGATTCAGTGTAAATATTTTCAAAAATTGAATTGTAACATCAGCGATCGAAGTTTTCCTTTTCCGATAATCGACAGACGCGCGCGCATGTGTGTGTATAGATGAGTTTTAGTTGATATTATTTCAAGTCAATGAAGTGCATCGCTCCGATTCGATTCATTTAATGTTTGCAATTTTCAAATGCGATCGATACGCATGCAATCGAATCATTTGACGTATCATCTTTTCTATTTTCGTTTTTTTTTGCCGATAATTTTATAAAATGGATAAAGAAGTCATTGCGCCAATAAAATATAATTTATGTTTCGTTTCACTTTTTAGAGGGGGCCTCATTCACTGGATACACATTGTAATTGACCCGTCCATCTGATCACAACTTAATGACAGCAATTATATCAAATTAAATGTTAAGAGTGGAAAAACGCAACAATTGATAACTAAATGAAGTGTACACACTTTGTATTGAATGAGCTCAAAGTGTTTATGCCATTCTTCGTTTGGTTCAAAATTTCTTTTTACCGTTGAAATCTTCAATTCATTCGACGAATGAACACATTTCTATCACCTAACATGCTATCATTAATTTTCCTCGTCTTCATTTGACGTGACGGCTGTTATGACGCACCCTCTTTCTACCAAAAAAAAAATCTCCAAATAGATAACCTAATAGTGTACGCATCGTCGCCTTTTACTTTAGCCAAAAGATTTTCGAACTTTGTGCCTTCCACATAAAACGCATTAAATCTGTGACAAATTCCATTTGCATAGAGAAATATTTGGCCCAGGTAGCTACTGTGTCGAAATGTGTCGGCTGTTGGAATGTTTCGATTGCAATTAATTTTGAGGAAATGGATTTTGTTCCCATGTAAAAATGTACAAAGGGAAAAATCCATAATGAATTCCTTGTAACAATACCACTCTGTGTGAGCCCCGAACACTGATGGTAACATTTAAGGAATGAACACATTCAAACAACGAATTACCCTAACAACAGCAACCAATGCCTTCGGAACAGAAAAGAATGCTTAAAATGTCTATTACTATATTTAACATAGATAGATTGAGAGGAATGAGAAAACTCACAACATTAAATCAAATTCTATATTCGACTTACTTGAAACAATTGTTGGCGCATTTCCATTTTTGGCACTAGCCAAAAGTGTTTCCTCCTCACGAAACATGCTGATTTCACTATATGTGTTCGTGCGTTTCCGATAATTTACGTATCACTTCGAGCCCGTTGCAGTAACTAACACTATTTACAAGTTTACCTTAACATAGGTGGAAACTGCGTTTGATGATCTGCAAACAGAGAAAAAGAGAAAAAAAATAAGTAATGAAATGGTGGTGGTTGCTGTTGAAATAGTAAAATGATAACTAATCTCATTCGAACTATCTTCATGTATAAAAGTTCGTTCGAAAACATATGTTAGAAATATGGTGATAATTCCCCAGTCGATCTCCATTTTTGTCCACCATTGAGCGAATTATTCATAATTTTCAAGTGTTCTTCAACTTGTCTGCATCTATAATTTGAGCAAGATTGTCTGCATCCATAATTTAAGTTTTTAAGTGAAACTATAGCTGAAGTTTTAGCGAAATGCGTTCAAATTATGGCATTGGACAAAGAAAAATGCCAAGTGATGATCAAAACCGGCCAACCCTACATTGAACTATTGTTGATAGACTGGATGTACTGACGTTTAGTCTTTCACATTGTAATAAACCGGCGAATATTTCTTTCTTTTGGAAAAAAATGTGTCGTAAAAAGAGTTTCAAAGACAAATTCCATGCATTTGGTACGGTAATGCGCAAAAAAGGGATGACGATGACGTAAGAGAGAAAGGAAATTGGCTGGAATCATATGCGAATATATTTTCGGAAATTTCATGAATTTCTTTTTCAAACGGAAAATGTATTTTTTTTTTTGTGTCATTTTTGCTGAAATGGTTTCTATCTTTTATGGCAGCACTCTTTAACATTCTGTGTCTGTCTCTCTCAGCTTGTTATCTTTCATCATTATTCTGGGAATGGTACCATTGTGTATGTGAGTCTAAGTAACATTACCACATAAACGCAACAATATGCATGCGACACAGCAGACAAACGACATGATAATGAGCTATATGCTTTGATTATTCTGTTTGAGACGTTTTGTCGTTGATATTTGCCATCTCATAAATGCTATTTTATGGTGTGTGTGTGTGTTTTATTTTTTCATATTCTCTCCCTGTGAGTTTCAATTCTATTCATTCAAGCGAATAAATGGGCTCGAGCCCATTCAATGAACATCAGAACAAATGAGAAAAATGAAAAGGTAAATGCAAACGATACACAAACAACTTTAAAGCGTATAATATGATCAATAGAAAAAAAAACCAGAAAGGATGTAATTCGAACAATCAGAATGTGTCATCATTTTCGAGCACTGAACTCTCTTTCTCTCTCTCTCGCTTGGTTCATGATATGATTATTCATGAAATTGCTTAAAAGTTTACCATATAAACAAACTCATGATGATTTTTCGAATAAATTATCTAAACAAAAACTGCATAACATGTTGCGTGCAAGTGAATTTATTTTGATTTATTTTCAGCAACTGAAATTGCAATATGATGATGTACATCAATATTTCCTCTCATTCAATTAAAAAGTGTGTATGCATGGCTTATAATCAATCAGTTCAATGACGTCATCAGCTATTTATTGCATATATGATTACGTGTAAAATGATCTGCAACCGGGCATGTTTGAGTCAATTTACGATAGGAGAGGATTTCAATTTATATAGATGAAATGAGCCGTGATCAAATTTCGGCAAAAAAAAAAATTCAAAAAATAATTTGGTATCATCGTCGTACGGTATGCAAAACTGGCACATATGCCAGACGAACGACGTATGATTGGTTGTGTGAATTATCACAACTTGTTCAACACATATTTGGTGTGGATGGGCAAGTGATTAAATTATCTGGTTGTGAGTTGTTTGCAGGGCACATTACTGCAGCGTCAGCCAATATGAAATCATGTGGCGCCTAATGGCAATCTATGTATGCTCAAGCTTGCGTTCCCAGTTTTGTGTCTGAAGATAGTTAATAATTATCACCACAAGTGCTCTTCACCTGTGCGCATTTTCTGTATTTTGTTGCATGCAAATCTCTGTAATGTTTCGAACGCATCCAGCAAACACCAAACATATACGCAATGTGATAACGTATTTTTGTGCTTGAAATACAAAACCAACGTTGGATGTATGCAACTCAAACACACGCTCATCTAATCAACATTTTGAGAACTGCTGATGTTTGTATGACTTTATTTAATGGCTCTATTTACACTAGTTTGATCTCATCAACAACCGTGTCGCATTAGTTATTGCCCTGAGAAAATTATCATCTCAATTAGTCACAAAATGTGGTCAAGTATACGAATGGGACATGTCACTGCATTTTGAGATAAAAAAAACACACTCACAAATATGTGAATCACCCACAATCCTTGAAATCGTTGAATTCTATCAATGTTCATAGAACGGAAACCTTTTTCAATGCTTTGCCAGTGAAGGAAATCAATTATGGCATTTTTTGAATACACATTTTATCATTTTTACAACAGCATACTTTGGGTCTTTTATTCTCTGCATTATTTGCACAGACATACACACACACCCTAGAAATACAATGAAATATCTCGCATTCTCTTTTTTTTACTCGATTTAAAAGGCGCAGCAGAGATAGATAGTTTGAGAATTTTAAACCTAATTAGACAAACGTGCTTCGGATCCCATTTGTGAAAACATTACATACGTTCACATATGCATGAGCATTGAGCATATTGCTGATTAAAATAAAACGATTCCGTTGATCTCATGCACGTTGAACCCGAAGAAAAATTCATCAACGATACACAGCGTCTCGTTCACTCTATCTTCTTCATTCATGCTTTCTGCCTTGTTTTCTCTCTCTCCCTGTCTCTTTCTTTCTCTCTCACTGTCGTTTCTTTCTTTCTGTCGTTCGCACTATCTGCCTCTAACCTATCTCCCTCGCATAAATCGATTTGTAATTTGATTAAAGACATGAAATTAGTTTAGAATTTAATAAGCACAATTTCTAATGTAATATTAAAGTGATGTATCATGGAAAATGCTCGTAATATAGCCCAATCAATTTTTTAAAAACTGAATTACAAATGTGCTGTCAATAGTAGTGCTTTTGATTAACTTGTTTATTGTCGGAATTCCGTCGATGTCTACAATATGCCTTTAATCCATAGGATGCATACGCATACATCTCAATTGATAAAAAAGAAGAGATGAAGAAGACACGCGCGCTAAAATGTTCGACAGATTATTTTTGAATTTGAATTAAATGCTTTGTATCACTATCAATTCTCGCTGCCTCATGTAGTTTGCTCATTTTTCAAATGCTTAGGCTATTTAAAGTGATGCGGCTCGCATTCAAATGCGTGTGAAATTGGATAAATTGGTCGATTCAATTCAAAACACCAATGTTCGACACGTGTTTTTTTACAGAGTGGTCGTAACTCTTTTGGGCAATTTAAATATAATCATTGACCTTATCTGATTTATGTACGACAAATATTTGTGTTTGATCAAATAAATTGAGCGGTTTAAATTTACGAGTAGTATTTATAGAGTTTTTTTTTTCGATTCACCGTTTAGTCGCCGTCAATAATATGAATTTAAATTCAAATTATTAGTTTTGATTAGTTAGCCGGCATTTTATGCATCAATTCAAGTGGGTTTTTGAATTGATTCGAGCATAGTATACTCTTTTATACTTTGCTGCATTCGTTTTCTGCAAATTGAACAACAATAAAAAATAGTATATATTCAATAAATGTGTATTGTACATTTCTGAAAATGAGCTTGAAGTAATTGGAGCGTTCAATAAACAGAACACATTTGATTGCGATAAGTATTTCATTGTAATTGTAACATGAGCAATAAAAGCATTTTTCTGATTGATAGACGCTAGTGTTTTTTTTGCGTTCGCTTATCTTTCAGATTACAACACATGCACAGACACAGTATCGTTGAAAGAATTATTCGTGTTGAGCCAATTTTAGCATTTGTACAACGATAAAAAAAACTGAAAACGAAAGTTTCGATATTTTAACATTTTAATTTGATTTTGATTCGAGTGATGCAATAATTAAATATCAATTTACACAATAGTCTAGCGATTCCGGGGATTTTTTTTACATCGGATCCCAGCCAGTTATCACTTTTTTAATGAATTATCGCTTCGCGTTTTGGCTTAAAAAACACAATACCCGTCTGGCTATTGGTCAGAATTAAACATTTGAACAGCTTGTTCCGTTGATTCTACCGACTGTTGTACTTTAGCTAGATTAGCAATAGTTTATCTATTGATTTATTTAATCTATTGTGATGTGTATGCGATACGCACAAAAGACGAGATCTGAAAACCGTCTGTGGTTAACTTGTTTTTTTTTTTAGTTGAATGATTAAATCTAAATTTGATGATCAGGGAAGGAGGGAAAGAGATAGATAAATATGACTCTTTGAATAAGTAATTAGAGAATTCAATGCATTGAAATGTCATCATATAGAATTCGTATGTGCTGCGTCTTGACACACCCTTTGCAACACGGACGATTCTTATGTTCGCACCGAAATTGCCCGTTTCCATACATGTTTTCACACGGCCAAATGGATGAATTGAAGAAAAAGCAATGAAGAATATGATGAAAACATTCTCACATTACGTATAAATATTAGCAGACACAATGACATCCCAACAATCATACATACACACAGGTGTTTTAATCTTGTTTGCTATATGTTGAAAATGCGATTCATCTATATATATATTCTGAGAATGAGAACGAGAGAAAGTAAAAAAAAGAAAGAGAGTAACATCGCATTGGCGTTGGAGCGTCAATAATTGTGGCAACAAACCGATACCCGAAATCACGTTCTTCATAATTGGTTGCGTACTCGCACGTTTTTCTTTCTCACATCATTTTTTCTTCTTCTTCATCTTCAATAACTTCACAATTGTGTGCACATCAAAAAAAAGTAGCAGAGGAGGAAGATAGAATCGAAAAAAAGAGTCTATATATTGAATAGACAAGTGTGTGTTTTGTTTGTCGAGTGCTGACACATGGCACTTCAACACTTATGTTATGTAAATATACACTTTTAATCCGAGTTTTTCATTTCATGTGCTGAACTTTAATCAACTTATTCGTTATTGTTCGGATCGTCAATTTCCTACTATTTCCGTTGGTAGTTTTTCGGCGAATGGGTGAGTTTGTGTGTAGCTCATGTTCTGTTCTCTTTCTCTCTGTCCCTCTATGTGACTGTGAAATTTATGGTTCTTGTGAATTTTATGAATGGAAGGGCTATATTTAGATGTTGTAAGTGAACGTGTTCATCAAGCATGTATCGAAGGAAGTTGCTTCGACTCTTCCGTTTTAATATCACATTTTTCACGTTAACGATTCTATTAGAATTTCGGCTGTTGTTGTTATTTAGCAACTTACAAAAATCAAATCATTAGTTCCAAGTTACAAAATCACATCGTAGCAGCGACCACAATGGAAAAAATCACAATCAATTTTTCCGGGTGTTTGCAAATGAATCCACAACACGCACAAAAGAAACCAATTGTTTTCATAAGACACACACACGAAACCCTTCACCGAAGAAGATACAACCAAACAAGTCTTCCTTTTTTTCTCCGACGATATTCAATACATCGTAAAATTTGCTAAATACACCTGTTTTTTGTTGTTTATACCTAATGTTCTCTTTCTCAATTTTTCAATACAATATTTGAAATGTTCACTTACAAAATATAATTTAAAACAAAAAAAATGTCGGGTAAACTTTTGTTTTTCTCGAACGTTTAAAGATGGAAAACAAAACGCACTTTTCTTTAAGGATCACAACGATTGAATTGAAACACAAAATGAAAAGAAAAAAAACGAAAAACAATTGTGGATTTTATTTGTTTCTCTGGATTTAATAAAACGAAATAAAAATGTCGATTCGAAAATGATTGGGAAATGAAAACACAATAGACCACACAATTTTTTAGGCAAAATGCAATGACAAACCACTGAATATATAAAGTATGTGTGTGAACAAAAGAAAAATTTGGTTGCGTACTATTTAGCTAGTCAGAATGAAGTTAGGAAGTAAATACATGCGAGCAAAAATTGTGTTGTTTTTCTGCCGCAGTCCACCGAACACAAAACATACACTGAATATATATTGAAAATTCCCAAAGCGCAACCGACAACGACGACAAATGCTTTTACTACAGCTACTGGTATTGTTGTTGTCACTATCAATTTGCAGAGTGTAAAGGCTCGCACTGATGATGCACACACAAACACATTGATACATACATGTATCCCGTGTGATCCGTTTCAGTTTTCATCCATTTATCGTTTTTTTTTTCTTTCGACTTACTTTGATGATGTTAGTGAATTTTGACAATAGCTAACACACATACAAATTAACATGCTGTTTGCATTGTACCGCATTATAGAATAAAAGACGAACAATTGCTAATGATCTACTTTTTTTACAAAAAGATTTTTTTTTCTTCGCATTTATCGCAAAAAAAGAATTTAAATTCGTTTTTTTTTGCGTTAAACATTGTCTAAACATTGATTTAAATTTGCAAATTAGAGGAGATAATGATGAATGAGTTTATGTACGGATGTATGTATGTGTGTGTTGGTGCTAATGTGGTCTACATTGAACGTACTCTTGATTCTGACAGTTCATATTTACAGTTGGACACACTGACTGTGCATCGATTTTGATATTTACAAAAATATTTATGTTGCGGCACTTTGAAACAATATACACAAGCAGTATATTTTAGTATTTTTAATCGCAAATACAAATCAATCAAAATGAAAATCAGTAAAAATTCGCGCGTTGAACAACTGCAAGACTATTTCAAAGGTCATAATAAATGCAAAGAGCAAAAAGCACACGCTTCAAAGGTAAAATATACTGAAAATGTTTGATTTTGTTTGGCATTTAATGTTTGTATTATGTGTGTATGTGTATTTTTTTAAGGTTAAGTGTTGTTGGCCAAAACTAACTTTTGTATCAATATTATTTTTGTTTTTATTTTACATCTTTAAAAAGGTTCATTCGGTTGGATGGAATTGTGATGGAAGACGCTTGGCTTCTGGCTCGTTTGACAAATCGGTGGCAATATTCGCATTGGATCGTGATCGTTTGGTAAGACAGCATTTTTTTTTGTTGTATTTTAAACCAACATTTTTGGCGCCTTCATTTCAATGTTTTGATTTATAGGCCAAAGATAATACGTACAGAGGGCACACTGGTTCAGTAGATCAGTTGTGTTGGCACGCAACACTGCCGGACCTCTTGAGTACGGCCAGTGGTGATAAAACAGTACGCATATGGGATGTTCGAGCCGGAAAATGTTCCACAACAATTAATACAAAAGGTGAAAATATTAATATCACATGGTCACCAGATGGACACACAATTGCTGTTGGCAATAAAGAAGATTTAGTTACATTCATCGATACACGAACGCATAAAATCCGTGCCGAAGAACAATTCAATTTTGAGGTGAACGAAATCGCATGGAACAACACCAGCGATTTATTCTTTTTAACCAATGGCCAAGGATGCATCCATGTTCTCAGCTATCCCGATTTGGAATTACAACACATGCTGAAGGCACATCCTGGTACATGCATTTGCATCGAATTTGATCCAACTGGCAAATACTTTGCAACCGGTTCGGCGGATGCATTGGTCTCGTTATGGGATGCAAATGAACTGGCTTGCCTGGTGAGTGTTTTTTATTTTTTGAAAAGAAGTTGTTTTGCTTTGGAGAAATTAACATTTTGGTTCGTCTTTAGCGCATTTTCTCACGATTGGATTGGCCTGTGCGTACCATTTCATTCAGTCATGATGGCCGACTGTTGGCATCGGCAAGTGAGGATCTACTTATTGACATTGGCGACACCGAAACGGGTGAAAAAGTGGCCGACATTTCAGTTGATGCAGCCACATTCACCGTTGCATGGCATCCAAAGCAATATCTATTGGCCTATGCATGCGACGACAAAGACAACAACGATCGCAGAAGAGACGCTGGCAATTTACGTGTATGGGGCTTTTCCGACTGAATTTTCTTTTTTTTTATGTTTAAGCGCATAGTTATTTATAAAATGAAACAGAAACATATTGAGAGATAAAAATCAAACCGAAGAAAAAATTAAATATAATTTTTGTCAATACAAAAAATACTGGAAATATTATTGATCTAAGCCCATGTTTCTTCTTGATATCGACCGGTATCGATCATTGTTTGCACATAGTCCGAATTGTTTAAAGCTTCTGAAAGTGCTTCTTTGACAGCGGTGGGCATATTTTTTGAATTTCCAGCCACCAAAAATACGCCCGATTTATCGATGATTTGTTCACGCAGCCATCCACATTGTTCGGTAATTCGATGTTGTACATAGCTGAAATTGAATTTTTAAGTTATTTTCCCATTGAAATGATTTAATTTAGAAACGTACATTTTGTGATCCTGATCTCGTGAGAAGGCGGTGAAAAGTTTCAGCAATTTTTGTTCTTGTAGTTCCAGTAAATCATCCCTGTAAACGGCCAAAAAGTTTTTGTTTATTACATATCCCATCAGTCGTGATGACATACTTGACTTACTTGCAATGAAAATCCAATTTTTCACCACGGCATCCAAAGAATAATGTGAATGGAAAATGTTGAGCGTTTGCCTTGTTTTTGAGTCGATAAAATTGTTGCAGAAGAAATGCTCGGAATGGTGCCAATCCGGTGCCGGGACCAACCATTATGATCGGTGTTGTTGAATTTTCTTCGCTTGGAATTTTGAATGTACCTCTTTTGATAACCGCCTGAATTTCATCGCCACACTTTAATTGCTTCAGCCAATTTGAACAAAGACCTTTTCTTGGAGTCGATAGTATCGTTTTGTACTGAACAACTGCAACAAGCACTTCGAGTTTACCATGTTCAACACATGATGCTATTGAAAATGAGCGAGTTTTTATAAATTGAAAAATTTCAAACAACAACTCTAGATTTAATTTCGAAGTTGATTTATGAAAATCGCGTAACACTTCTAGAATTGTACGTCTCGGTCGATTTGCATACGTAAATAATTCTTCTTGACCTTCGGCCGTGGTGAATTCCAATAATTTTTCTTTTTCTAATTCATCTTCACAATTTAGAGATAGAACTTTAAAAACATGTTGCCGTGGAACGGCATTCAAATCCCATAATTGTTTTGCTATTGTTTTCAATGGGAGTACGGCTTTCAAAAAATCTGGCACCGGCATTTCTGAAAAGGAAGAAAAGAAAAAAACATTTTTCTTCAATTAATAAAATATGCTGAAAAAAGTACGAAAATTGAAAATGCAGATTTAAAAAAAAACTCATCGAATAAACTGTAACTGTCATTTGTAATGTGAACCATCCTTAAACATCGCATTCGATCAACTCGTACATTGACTGACAAACACCATTGCTTTGACAGATAAACATTGTGGCAGTCTAACAACACGTGCAGAACTTAACATCGTTTACTCGAAATAGTTGTAAATTTGTTAAACCAAATAATAATATCTTGAAATAGTAGCGTGAAAAAAAATCAGTCGAAAAAATGTTGAGACGGCAGGCACGTTTGCGACGTGAATATTTATACCGTAAAACGGTCGAAGATAAACACAAACAGTTGCAAGAGAAAAAAGACCGACTGAAGCGAAGTTTAGAGGAAGGCATCCCAATTCATGGTGACCTGAGACGTGAGGCGATCGGACTTCAGGACAAACTCAAATGGACCGATGAAGGTAAATAATTTCTACAATTTCGATTGATGAATTAAATTAAAAAAAAAAAAAAATCATTTTAGGGCCAGAAGCATCCAAATCGTTGGCTGGAATAAGTGGTGGTGCAAACACAGTGTCATCACAAGATGATGAGTATCGGTATGCAGGCTGTGAGGATCCAAAAATTATGATCACAACTGCCCGTGATCCATCGGCTCGATTGAAAATGTTTGTCAAAGAATTGCGTTTAGTGTTTCCAAATGCTCAGCGCATGAATCGTGGTAACTATGAAATGAAACAATTGGTGCATGCAGCCCGAGCAAACGATGTCACCGATTTGATATTCGTGCATGAACATCGTGGTGTTCCTGACAATCTTGTAATTTGTCATTTGCCCTACGGACCAACCGCTTACTTTAATTTAAGCGGTGTCGTAATGCGACACGATGTGCCCGACATTGGACCAATGAGCGAACAAAAACCACATTTAGTATTCCATAATTTCAAAACAAAAATAGCCGAACGTTCGATGTCAATTCTAAAATATTTGTTTCCGGTGCCAAAAGAGGATTCAAAACGTGTTATCACATTCGCCAATCATGATGATTATATCGCATTTCGGCATCACACATTCCGAATGGTGAATGGTGAAACTGAATTAACCGAAGTCGGTCCACGATTTCAATTGAAATTGTATCAAATCAAATTGGGAACGATAGACGAAGTTAAAGCAGCCGACACAGAATGGGTTCTCAAACCATACATGAATACGGCCAACAAACGACGTTTCTTCTCCGATGAAGATGGTTGGAAACAAGACGATGACATCGAAGTTAATGATTAATTTTATGGATGATTTTTTGGTTTTGATTTTGAATAAAATATTTACAATGAAAAAAAAAAAACTTTTTCACTCTTACCCGCATCAATTTCATGAAGTTGAACTATTGTATCGGCACCAAATTCGAAATTATGCTCATTAAAGATATCAAACAGCTCATCAACTTGTTCATCGGAATTGTTTGGTCGCACAACGAGCACATCGCCGGGTTGCCAATTTAAGAGATCACTCTTGAAACTAATTAGCCTCACATCTTGAAAATGTTCTTCGGCCGTCGTTCGTCTATTTTCCTACAGAATAGATTTTATTTTTTTCCTCGTAATTAAATGGCCTTATCATTGTACAAGCTAATTGAAATACTAACAATTACAGTTGTTTTAAAAGTGGTTTTATCGAAAACAGCATCTCGATAATTTTCATAAACATTTTCAATCGATTCAGTGATTTTGTGTGTCTTAACAATTTCGACATTCCATCGGAATTGTCGCGGTGTTTCGGTCAATGGTTTAAGGCCATCCGGAAGGGGTGCACGTATAAGAAGCTCATTCCATAAATCATTTAACCAATTAACATAAACAGCACTCGGTCCCAAATCGTGTTGATCATCACACAGTCCGATTGGAATTAAAAGATTCGCACCAAGTTGTTGTAAACGTTTGTTAAGACGTTTAGCAGCAAAATTGAATTTTTCATAACTTGAATCGCCCATACCCAGTACGGCACAATTTAGTGAACACAATGAATCGGGTGGTAAACTTTTACGCAATAAAAATCGCCAAAATGTTTTCATATTGTCCGGTTCTTCACCTTGACCAGTTGTTGAACACACAAACACAACAAACTTTTCATAAATCAATTGTTGAATATCATATTTATCCAATGACATAACAGTGCCCTTGAAATAATACCGTTTCGATTCACGCCATATGTATTCGGCCAAATCTTGTGCGTAGCCAGTTTGGCTGCCATATAAAATTGTTAGTTTACGTGCCATTTCTCGAAAAACTTTTCAATTTCAGCAGCTGCTTTATTATTATTGTCATCGAAGGCAAGGTTAGGTTTGACACTGCGATGTTTTCGATGTTTCTTTGTCGAATCGTTGACAGACTACAAACAGCATTTGAAATATGAACCAACCATTTGGTCTTCGATTTTGAATTTTTGCTTAAAATAAAACGACCAGTCTTTTATATGTGTGTGTTTTTTTGTCTTTATTTTTATTTGCTTTCGATTCGAATTAAAAATTAACAATATTTCTTTACGATATAGTATGCATGAAGATCTCCTCTGTTTTACTTCCATTCAAAATTGAGATATTTTCTTTTTCGGTTTATTGTTCGATTCAAAAATGAACATTTATTTTGCCAAACATATTTCAGTAAAATTATTATTATTGTCATCGTTTGATTGATTCAATTGTATTTTTTTGCATATTGCATCAAGAGCACAAAATAAAGAGAAACTAGATTTGATTTTTCATTTAAGTCATTACAAATATACATTTATATTTATTAATTGATTATTTGATCGCTGTAATAAATTCATTGGCGATTTATTGTGTGTGTGCGTGCGAGAGGGAATATATGTTGTTTTGTGATTTTTATTCATTTTACACCAAATATTTCAAGAAAAAAAGCAATAAAAAATGCGCAAAAAAAAGAAAATTGTTGAAAATATCATAACGCACCACCACATTAAATCAATTTTATATTGAAAATAGGAAAAAAGAAAAACTGAAACAATCAAACAAAATTATAGTATTTTTTATATGCAAAGTACACAGTAACACGATTTATTTTCAAACAGGAGAACGATAAATTGAGAAAATTTAAGTGCATTACTATTCAAATAAAATGCGTGCCAAATACATTTATATGATACAGGATGTTTACGAGCTGCTATATAGATTTACCACACAATATTCCTTGGTTCTCAATCTGTACACTTTCTCAATAAAAACATGAATTTTTCGAATTAATTTGCATAATTATGTAGTTTTGACACAACAGTATCACACATTATATCGAGATATTTTCAGGCGGTCGATTTAACTCAGGAAGCTGATGTCATCTGATGAAATAGAGCGGAAACAATACAAGTGATTGTTATATTGATTGTAGCGTTTTTATAGCAATAACAATCACTTCTATTGTTTTCGCACCATTTCAGCGCTTGACCTCATCTGCCTGAGAATGTCTCAACAGTATTAATACATCTTCAAAAGTTCGCGAAAATTAAAAAAAAAACCCTTTTGATATATGTTTTTATTGATCCAAATTGTAACATGTGTCATTTATACTCAAAGTGTACTAAGTACCGTACTAAAAACGGTCCTGTATAGAAATCTGTAAACATTTCATAAACAACCTGTATTATTAATAACGTTCCCATAAAATCAGTAAATTGCAAATTTGCCAGCCTATACTTATTTTTTAATGTACATGTTACACTTTGTTATTGTCATGTCAATTGTCATTATTTTATACGAATTAATACCACAGAAAATAATGATTCTGTGTATTGAATTTATTGTTTTTTTCTTCAAGTATCTCATTTTTATATAATTTATGTTAAACGCTCATTTCATATGGTATAGTTTTATCATTTTGACGTGAATGTGAAAAAAAGAGGATGAAAAATATGTTCATTGTGTATGTTTGAAACAAGAATATCAATATGAATGGTGTTCGGTTCAGTGTATGTAATTTCAGGACTTGAAAAAGGGACAATCGGTTTGATATGCGTCCAAAATGCGTAATGAAATAAAATGGACTGGTCCATAGATAAAATTACTGATATTGAATACTGCGTGTGTTTTTTTTACTCTATTGTCATTTATTTATTAATACGATTATAGCCGTTATGCTAAAGCCGATAATGATTCAGTTCTTATCTCATTTTAATGTATTTGGTCATAGCATTGCGTTCACACACTAATATTGAAATAATCAATTGTGTTCAAATGATTTGTTTGAAAGAACAATTTCATCACCGTCAATGTTCAGCTTACTTAAAAATTTATTTGTTTTTGTTTCAACGAAATTTACCTGTATATTATATGTAGTATTTGAATGGCAAAAAGTTATCTTAACGATTCGTATGATTTGTGTGTGTGCATATTTTGAGATTCGAACATTTTTCAAGTCTATGACATGTTACAGAGTTATTAGTTTTGTGATATTAAGTTGGATTTTCAATTCGTTTGTGCTTTCTGGTTACACTGTTAAATGCTAATGTTCACTCTGCTGATTCATATACGAAATGGCTTTACGTTATTAATTAGTTAAAAAGATTTTTTGTTTGAAATATTTCACAATATTGGGTACAATTCGATTGTCTAACATTTCGCTTTCAATGTTGATGAATGAAATTGGACAGCTATTTCACTATTTTTTCTAATAAAATACATATGTCCACGTACAAGTTTTGGCACGAAATGTGTATCGAAACAGTTGCTTGTATTTAAATACCTTGAAATACGGGTCGAAATGCATGAAATTTCTTCATTTCCATCCGTATGTGTTGAAAACAATTTACTTCATACAAAAAAATTGCATGCCAAAAGGCAACAAGAATATTCGATGGTATTCTCATTATTTTAAGTAAATTATTTTCATCGCATGAATGAAGATGATGAGATCTCAATTTCGACGAAATCAAACCATGGTTAAACAAGAACAATTTTCTGTCGCAAATAGACGACAAAGAGGACTTAAATATTAGTGATTTCGAATCATTGAATAATCTTAAATAAATTAAATGCTAGTGCAATTGTATTGTCAATTTGTTAATGTTCAATGGTAAACAATTTAATTGAAATAATTAATTTGATTATTTGAGAGGAAAAAAAATAGTTATTATTGTCCATTCGTTTATTCCGTCACCTGAATATGGTGACTCATTTTCACTATTAATTTCTATGTTTTATGCAATGAATACCGTCAGTGGAATCTCTTCGCTTAAATGAATTCATCTGAGCGGTTTGATCCGTTTGACACCCAGGACTGTTATGGGCACCGCGGAGTCAATGATACTTTTCTTGTAAGTGCTTCTCCACCTTATTTCCAGGTATTGACTTGAAAAATCAAATGGAATAAGTGCGGGCACTGGCTCATTTTCCCTGGTGCCAATAACAGCTCTGCTCACGGTATTCGCTGGTTCTATGTTTCATTATTATTATTTTTGTTCAACACTTATCAGAAATAGAAGATTCATTCTTTCAATTGGATGTGTGAATGCATGAATATTTATTATGATTATTATAATCTAAATAATTTTCTGTCTATCTAAGCTTAGCACAACACTTAATAAATTTTTAAATTTTTTGATCTAAAGAATATTTGTTGTAATTGTTTATTTTGTATTTCTCATTTTTTTATTGTCATATCATTTCGATGAAGTTTACATTGTTTAAACTTTGTTTTATTGTCAACATGTTTACTTTAATTAATTAATTCATCTTCCATTTTCAATTCAAACTCGTTAATGATAAGAGAATGTTAAAAATGTTATTGTTTGTCAAAGTATTGTCATTGTTTGTATGTTTTTTTTCATCTTCTTAATAATAGTAATCATTTTACATCATCCGAGAGTATTGTTCTCCTATTGTTTCTATTTTATTTTATCGAATAAATGTTGATTTCAATTGTGGGCATTTCAATTAGCACCGAACTTTTTAAATTCACTATCATATTAAACGAAAAACAAATTACTACGAATTATTCACAAATTATAATTGCCAATTGGCACGAAATTCGAACAAACACAAATCGATTTAATAAATTGAAGGGGAAAAAAGGATTATTGGTAGGGCATAAATATATTTGAAAGGATAAAATGAACAACATCTCGTTTTTTTTACAATTGAGAACATACACAGAGAGAGTATTGTGAGTAGGTTGTAAATTATTTTTTACTATTTTACTACTATCGTTCGTTTTATAATGTTTCAAAAATAAAAATAAAAAATAAACCATTCCCATTAAATCGTCAATTCTTATATGTCCTAATTTGAAGATCTTTCTTAACTAGTTAACTTATTGTCAATAGCACATCATTCGTCATTCATAAAATTGTTTAATAAAATTGTGTTGAGCCGAAGAATTATTGTATTTTGTTGCGATTTGATGTCCAAATAAGAATTGTTTGCTATTCAAAGGATTGAGAGTGAGAAACCAAAAGATGCGTCGAAGAGCTTAACTAAGTTGCCATTCACACAAACATTCGCACAAAGATATGTTTTCGATCGATATCGAGCCTGGTTGTTTTCTTGGTAATTTTTCTTTTCGATGATGAAATTCCGCAATGGTCGGTAGAACTTCAATTTTTTTTAAGTGTTCGCCAAAAGAGTCTATATCAAAAATTTAATTCTTTTTTATGCGTAAATTTTTAAATCATTGATCTAAACACTTTTGAGCAATGACACAAGGTTTTTTGTTGTATTGACTTGTGCTCAGAGCAGAGCTGTTATAGGCATGTCGGAGGAGAGGGCACTTTTCTTAAAAATGATATATGAAATATGTGTCCGCACGACTTGGGTGCAAATAACAACTCTGGCTCAAAGAAAGCACATTGAATAAAATTCAAGTCAATTATTTTTTGATCAATTCATCTGAAAGCAAATGAATTGATCGGTTGTTTTTGTGCGAGTTGATTTGCTTTATAACTCAGCATTAAATCGTTGTAAATGTTTTTTTTTTAGTTTGTTTGTCGTGTGTCGAATATATGTTGTTGTTTCTTTTAAAATATATAGTCATAGGACTTTGTTTTGATAACGTGCTTGCAAAAAAAAATTGCAATTCAATTGTTATTATAATGTTTCGACGACTACGATTCGTTATCAGGCCAATTGAAACGAAATTTTCGTTTTTATCGACGTTAAATATGAAACACCCAATGAAAATATAAATAGAATTGGCAACGATATATTTGTGCGAATGTTTGTTGGGCTACTGCTCGGCACTATTTCTCCTTTATTTGTCACGATTATTTTCCATCCCAAATTCTTATGCGTGTAACACTTGAAAGAGAAAAAATTAAATAAGTAGAAAAACAATCGTAAAGTTAAAAAAAATGTCATAAATCACTTCAGATCGTCATAAAAAAAGGTTAATATTCAATAAATTCTCACCTGATAGTAAAGTTCGTTTGGTGCATCGTCTGGAACAGTCCATGTTAAAATAGCTGGATTTCCTTCTTCACACTCCAACCGTAGCGTTTTCTTGTACTCTTCAAAAGTTTCAATTTCATTTGATCTATCGATGCTTTGGTGCACCCATTCACAATACCGGCCAGCTGAACAAAATACAAAAGCATTGAAGAAACATTCGATTTTTTTTTTATCGTAATGTACAATTTTCACTTACTTGCTGTTGGATATGTATAGCCCAATGGATCTCTAGCCGTACCGGCATAGTTGTGCACTCGCGTGTTATCGCTCATTGTTTCGTCGTCCGTTACTTGTCCAAGACCACCTTCCGGTGAATTGGTTATGTAAAATGGATGATATCTGGCTGGGTTACTTGATTTATCACCACCCTCAACGATGAATGTATAAGTTTCACCGCGTTCCACATACAATTCCGGTATGAGTAAATCATTCAAATACCATGCAATGCCCCATGACGGTGAGCCCGTTTGTGCTTCATAACCACGTTTTCCACCCGTTGGTCCAATACGTGCCGTAATATTTTTCTCGCCAATTATTTTTCGCACGGCCCATGGTTTTGGCGCATTTTCATCAGGCACCGAATCCAACGACGATTTACAGTCATGATCCATCTAATACCAAAAACAAATGTGAACTCGTTTTTATTTTCGGCAACTAACAATTTTTTTTTTTAAATTCATTGAATTTCTTTCAATGAAAAATCAAAATTTGCCACTTTCCAAATAATAATAATTTATTTACCTTTGATGAGAAATCAATTTGAATATCGTCTGAATTAACGTTCATGGCATCATGCGAATGAGCGTTTGCTTCTCGTCTCGAATTCAATGGTCCAATGGCTCCGATAACAGATACATATCCATCGGTTGGAATTGCCATATCATTTATTGGTTCGTTGGTTTGCAACGGACGTCTGAATTTGATACTAGTTACCATTTTCTTTCGGTCGGCCATCACTGTGAACCGAACGGAATTGCAAAGATTAAAGGAAAAGAAAACAAAACAAAAAAAAAATTCGTTAATGCAAAGGTTCAATCGATTTCCGTTTTACTTTTTGCATGATTTATTCGGAATTTGATATTTTTGAATTCGGGAAAATTTATGCGATACGCACCGACTGTTACGTCATTTCTGCCACCAATGCGTTCATCGGGACAAACGCCTTGCTTTCCATCACACTGTGACAAGTGCGATAAATAATAATCTTCAGCACGAAATACCCTTGACACTTTGTCATAAAATGCGACTACAACATCGGCCCCAACCTATGATTTTTGCGAATGGGAAAAAGGGAACGATATGAAAGCGAGAAAATAAGATGAGAAAAACAGTTAAATGGCTGCTGAGACAAAGTGAACGAGAAAAGCGAATAAAATGGAGCAACACAGAAAATAAGCACTAACGAAAGAAGATGGAAAAGAAGAATGGAAATGATTGTGAAGAGGTCTCACCATTTGAGGTCGTCCATTTGTTCCGGATAAACCAAAAGCCATGTATTGATCTTCTCGAATGCGACCGATTAATTCGATTTGAAGGTAATCTCCTTGGATTTCCCATTTCACTTGCAATTTATTGCTAATGATCTCTCGACAGTTATTGATATTCGGTCTTGGTGTTGTTGTTGTCTGAAATTGAATAATATTCTTTTAATGCCACCACTTTCTTCAATGATTTTTCTATGCTCGGCACAAAACAAACTATATTCGGTCCGAAAAAAAGTAATTTTTTAAATCAAACACATAATAAAAATGAGACTAATTTGCAGCGAAATTTATCGTTACTTACAGGACTATACCACCATGGTGGCTATGCGTTTGCATGATAAATGAAGAAAAAAAAATTCGTCGAAAATCGATATGTTTATTATGGATGATATTAAAATATTTAATAAAAATCATATGTCAACGAATCCACACTTACCGCAATTTTGGTTTGACCTAAAGCAGGCGGCACATCAAGATCCTTCGGAATGTATACATGACCAAAATTATGTCTGTACTCAACACACCAGACAGCCAACCAATCGATATCGTACACAGTCAAATTTCCAGGTAACTGAATTTCAATATCCTCTCCTTGATAACCCCGCAACGGGTCTAGAGAACCAATTTCATTCGGCACCTACACAATTAATAAACCAAAACACCACCCAAACACAATATATATTAATACACAAAGAGCTTTGAACTTTCAAGCGGTTACCGAAAATACCGATTTATTATTTGCGTATCAATGTGATGTTGACATACAACCAGACAATATATTGTCATATTTCAGCTCATCTCATATCCAAATATATTGTCTATAGGGAATGAGTTGTTGTTTCACATGGTAAAACATTTAGCGCGAGCTTTTCTCATCAGCTGCATCGATTCAACGTTTGCATAAACGTAAATGAGCTCCATTCATGAAATTTTTTAACGCACAATCGCTTTGACTGTGTATATAGTTACCTCATTCATTTCATGAATGTAAAAGATTGTGGCGAAAAACTAAAAGTTTGTTTGTGCATTCATGATATTGTCCCAATTCAATTTACCGTACCATAAGTAATTTGAACAAATTTCATTTCACTTTGACTTGTCGTTTATGTACGCTTTAATTAAAATTCCTTTTGATTTTCAAGAAATTTAAAAAGCGGTCGAATAAATATCAAAAGTATTTTAAAATATGTTGGTATGACATTAAGAGAAACATCCTACAATATCGCAGTTTGTCTAAAATACGCCTTCATTCTAGTGGATCAATTACCTTGATTCCCATTATATTCGGTTCGCTTCCATTGCCCACCCAAAAGTATGCATCCGGACCAGCACCATCGTAGTGAAGATTGGGTATATAGAAAGTTTTTGCATCAAGCACACTTATATTACTCGAACGTAGCCCATGTGCAAGTCTTTTAAATTCGGGTAACACTCTTGGTTTCGGAACATCCAAACTGACCGGGATGAAAACTTCGCCGAAATCAACCTAATTGCAGAAATGACAAAAACAATTACAATATCCAAATTATTCAACGCAAAATCGATTCAGATTATGCGAAAGCTCCTCATTTACATCTTAAATCTATGGGTTTACATTCATTAGAATTGGACACATTGACCAAAAAAATTCAAATAAAAAATTTAAAATTACATTTGCAGACAATAAAATGGATATTTCGAGTGATTATCTCAAATAAAATTCAGTTTAAAATATTCATTCTTGCTATAAATTTCATTTTGGCCATGCTAAATTGTTTCTGTCGAACAATTGATGGTATAAAGACTAAAAATATTTCCCGTTTGTACTTTTATATATTTTATACAATTATTATAACTGGCGCTCCACAATAGAGTTTTCATGAAATTTTATTATTATTGTTACCAAAAACGTGTATTTTTTTTTTTGGCGAGGTTCATAATTTTCGTTATATTTCGCCGATTTTATCTATTGATACAGCGCTTTTATTGTGGTATTCTTTTTAATTAATAATTAAAATGTCTTGATGTGTTGTTTAAACAAGTTAGTTCATTTTTAAGTTCAACGTTGTTGCCTAGCAAAGTGGACGTATAGACAGGCTACGAAATGGAGTTCAATGCCTTCAATATGGTTCTTCATTTTCAAGAGAGTCTGTGTTTTTCTTTTTCAAGTTGAAGTGGAATAATCTTTTAATTTGATTTTTTTTCTGCTCCCACTCAAAATGATTATTTTGATGTTTCTAGGTATTTTGCTATAATACCACTTATTTTGATGCATTGAAATTAGCATCAGTGATTTGGAGTCAATCAAATGGAAAAAGATTCGATTGTAATAAGTTCAAATCGATTCTCATAATTAATTGAGTTTTGTTTGCGATTTATGTACACCCAAAGATGGTTTGTTCCAGGGCAAAATACAATTTGTAAAGTACAATTGAAATATAAAAAAGTGATACAAGTGGCTCTGAGAAAGCCGCGAAAAATGTTTTTCCGAAATCCGATTCTGTTGTCGAGTTTTAGTGAGATGGGTGTTTGAAAATTTGGAACCGCGCCTCCTTCGTCTACGCTGTGCAAGTACGATAACGCTTGGTTGATGGGGGGGAACTGAGCGACAGAGAGCGAAAGAGGGGTCACACGCGGAAAAGCGAGTGAAAGAGAAAACGAGTGAAATATGTAAGCCATATTAGTATTATACACGAATTCAAAGCATTGTAACGATTGCTTTACAAAAATGCTGTATTATGTGAAATATATCGCATTCCGGCGTTCCATATAATGTTCAGCATTTCATGGAAAATTGAGATTCAGTATGGAAAAACAGAAACTCCCGTTTTTATCGATTAAAGCGTATGCGCATGACATACGCACCATCCACAAACTGTACAAAACTCTATCATACACAACAAAAAAATTCGGCAATTCTTTTCATACAATTTGATACGATATACCTTTTATGCTTGAATTGTAGTTGCTGACGCTGTTCTGCAATCGTATTGTCGTTGTTATTGTTGTTGCCATTTACTACAGCCATTGCAACGGTTAGTCTTTTCATGCCGCATTAATATGTATTTGTGTTTACGATAATGGCGTACGACGGCCGTATTTACCATCAATGTCTCGTGATTTTCAATGATTTGTAATTTTTTAACTTTAGTCAATGTTTTTGTACACACATACATCACAACATTTTTTCGCATATCCGAATTTTTGTGTACGTCAAGTGATATATAAATCACCAAACATTCTTTATT
This sequence comes from Contarinia nasturtii, assembly GCF_009176525.2. NCBI lineage: Eukaryota > Metazoa > Arthropoda > Insecta > Diptera > Cecidomyiidae > Contarinia > Contarinia nasturtii. The sequence continues at coordinate 2,460,165 of NW_022199032.1, forward strand.
CACCTGCGATTGGCCGAATTAAAGCGACGACCAGGTGCACATTTTCATTAATTCAAGCGACAATCATTTTCATTAAATTTACTTGTTGGCCGTTGATGTTCAGTTTTTTTTTTTATTTCGGTAAACTATGTAATTATTCATATGGTGTTTGTGTTCAAAACGGTTTTTTTACACTCATTTTAACAGCAACATCGTAAAATTTATGCAAAATATGTAATCAATCAAAATATCTTACCGTGAATCGTCGACACCAGACCGATAACCATCGAATGTCGCGGATTCTCTTTCCCATTGGCAAGCGTAGAATGATATCCGTGTTATTATGTGCTTGTAAAATTGGTGGATCCCTGAAATAAAAGATCAATATTTGGTTTTTTTAATATCTTTGAATAGTTTTTTTTTTGACGAATTTCTATATTTTTCACAAGATAGAATCATTTTATGATTATTTTTTAAAAATAAATCTTTGCTAAATCAACTAGAATCGTCGGTTATTTTGAATATTTTCGCGCATGAGGTATTCAATTTCAAATTTTGCGATTAATCAAAACACATCGATTGAAATTCAAGTTGAATGCATCACAAATAATATGTAAACTAGATTTCAATGGTTTTAATTTACATTCGTGGCGATGAGCGGAAAAATCCTTTTTCATCACTATCCAAATTCGAAATTTAAATATCTAAATTTTGTTCGACAATTTATAATAAATGTATTTATTTACATCAAAAATAATAGCATTACATACTCAAAAGAAAATAGAAGATTACATCCTTTGCATCCATGGAATTCACCATTGTCATTTAATACTTTAAAGCCGATGGACATTTATTTTTTGTTGTTGCTGAAATGCAGGGATTTATTTGGACTAAAGAGACATGAATGTTAATTTATTATCAATAAAATAAGTCTCTATATCTTCTATGTAAAATGGTCTGCCGGCGATTAAGTCATTGACGATTAGTACCGATTTACTTGCTGGCGAAATGATAGACTATTTTACCATTGTGATGTTTTTGTTCATTTGTGAAAATGTATTTGTTTCACGTTGATACCAGAAACAGAGAAAAAAAACGAATAATCTACGCAACATTATTCAGCTTTATTCCGAATAAACCCTTTTCAACGCAATAATCTTTTGATCACTTTCCGAAAAAAAAACTGAATTCTCTTTTTTCATGGTCTTCTTATTGAAACTTTTGGCCAATCAGTTGAAGTTGGGTTTCTTGTTATAACTCAATGGGAATTTTATTAGAAATTTTCTTATTTGTTATATGTTAATATGCTTAACGGAATCGGACTTAGTACTGTAAGTAGAGACGAACATCCTATAATCATTTTAGGAAGTAATGATGCTATTTATATCTTAAGCGTATACCTGGTCATGGCCGTGATGAAACTTATAAATGATTAGAGATTTTGATTGGTTGAAGACCAAAATTGGAATGTCACGTTTTCAAACTAATTTTTTCAGTAACTTGCTATTGAGACATAGTTTGGAAATGTATTTGGCATAGTTTGAGATCTCTCATCAGAAAGTGGCCAAACTAAATGAATTCGATGGCACGGCGTTTTTACTTTTTTTCTCTTCCAATGAATTCTAAATTGGAAGGTTTATTTCTCGATGCGATTTAACTACTACACAATCAAAATTTTGCAAAATACCTCTATGATAATAAAAAAAGGAAAATATGGATGTTTGAAGACTTTTACAAATACATATCACGAATACATGGAAAACTCTTGACATTTTCGGAACCAATTAATTTGTAGAAAAATCTCTTCTTCTACCTTCAATTTGATTTTCTTCTAAGATTTTCGATAATAATATGCAAAATGCTTGATATTCAATAGTTCACCCTTTGGCACTGCAATTCTTTACAAACATATTCAATGATATTGAGTTCAAATGGGCAATACGTAAGACTTTCAAAAAGTATACAATATATCACTCACAAAACAAGCAACCATGGATTCAAGTTGCTAATTGTTTCGAACGGAACAAAAGATGAACTTAAAGCGTACAAAATACGCTCTCCTTTGATAGTCGTTCATTATAAATGGTAATTTAATGAATTTGGTTTCTGGTGATAAATGTATGTACGAACGAGCGAATAAACGTGCGCGCGCGAATGCACCTTATCATGTATAAATACACTAGCATAACATGTTTTATTCAGCCTTTACGTTTATGTCTCTCTTTTTTTATTTATGCCAATGTCAGCATTTTTTTCCGTATTCATTCACCCTAATTCAAGGGTGCCAAATATGCATATTACTCATTGTAACCAGTGCATATGCGTTATTTGCTGAAATCAGCACTTTAACATGAGAATCACTTTATTATTACTATTATGTACTTTAAAATGAGAAGAACAAGAGTGCGGCCAAAAAATGGAACATTTTTTGATATGGTTTTGCACCCCATTGATTTGATGCGCAGCTCACATTTATGTCGAAATGCACAGCCATGAGAGAGAGAGAGAGAGAGAGAGAGAGAGAGAGAGAAAAAAAACATAGAGATAAAATGACTTGTGCTCTGTATCCAGCATAATAACAAGAAGAAAAACAAATCCACAAAAGACTTCAACAGAGGATGTTAAAATGAATGCCAAGATTTACTCCAAACTGGATATCGATGGACTTTTACTTTGTTCACAAAGTTTTAAATGAGCATTGAAGAAAATGTTGTCATGGACATTGTCATGTTTAAAAACCGATATGAGATTTATCATTTTTCATGGATAATAAACATTGATTAGCCCTAATGGCCAAATTGCGCTGGATGTGAAAACAAGTGGGCGCAAATCAACATTATCACAAGCGAACGGAATATTAATGGACGAAGTACGTACACCGTTGATTACCCGAAAATATAATATTGGTCCCTCGATTCAAATTGATACATTCACAAATAGATATGATGTATCACTTTTGGCATCGCTGCCACCAGCTTTGTAGCCTCATCATCATCATCAACAACTTCAAAATATTGAATAAATATTTTCTCTGTTCTTCTTGTGATTTGATTTCGTTCTAGATTTCATTTGTTGAAAAATTCATCTCTTTTCCTCTTAAAATTTTTCTCCCATTAATTTCCACTCGTTCCATTTTTTTCTTCTCTTTTTCATATTATACGGTCTTTGAACGGATGATCTTCTCAGCAGTGTGCATTGCACACGACCTTTGTCTGCTTATGTTATTGTTGGCATTGGATGAAATTGCGGAAAAAACGATGAGTGAAATGCAAACACAAGCAACGTCTGTATTATAAACGAAATATTACATTTAGTTTGAATCTTGGATTATAATATGGCACACATCGATTGAGAGGCTGGTTGATTGTTGCCTGTCGTCGTCGTCGTCGTCGTCGTTGCTGCATGTTGTTGTTGTACATACGTACTATATTAAATACATATAATGCGAATTTTTATGGCTCAACCGGCAAATTGCCGTGGGGCCAAAGCTAGTTTCATGCTTGTTGATTTTATTTCATATCGAATTTTCTGACAAATGTAAATATGGGAAATATTTATCCATCAATTCGGTTATACGCTTTGTAAGTGCTAGTCCATGTTATTAACTGCGTGCGATGAGGGGGGGAGTGGGATATCAATACAGTCCGTACAGCTTAAGAGCACCAACATCTTGATTCGAACATTTGAGTTCAGTACACTCTTCAATGATTATAAATACGATTTTTCTGTTTGTTACTATTGGTTTTGGCCTCCGTTCAATCTCCGTCAAAATGTGTTTTATCATTGATAAGAATTGGTCTCTTGGTGCTTGGCCATTTCGTTTTCAATTGTAATAAGCTGATAAATTGATCATCTCGATTATTTCAGATTTATAAATAAGTACAAACGTGCTGAGTTTGAACGATAAACACAAAACTCGAAAACGATTTCGATTTTTTTTCTTCTTTTTTCTCTAACGAAATGCAATGTGAATTCATGAACGTTATCAAAAAAAAATTTAATTGAAAAAAAACCATGTTCAAAAATAAAAACTAAATATAAATAAAACGAAGTTTATGCATTCAACAAATATCCATATACATTAGATTGAGCGTTTCGATTCTTTTGTTAATACGTGAATCGTGATTGTCCACATTTTCCGAATCGATTGGTGGATAACACAAGCTTTACACTCTATTTGTGCATACACGTGCCAAGTTTCAACACAAATCCAAAGTATACAGCAGTGCCATTCAATACAAATCTATATAATATATAAAAATAAACGCACATGAAATAAGCTCATAAATGCGTCAACAACGTCATGATGATTGCTGTTGCTACTTTCAATCAAATATATATAAAAAAAACTGCATTTTGTGAATTCATCGTTCGAGTAGAATAAGTGACGTATAGTATGACATTTCACCGAAATAAATTCCATTTCCTATTTGTTGCAGAAAATCGCCAAGAATCGAAACGAAATGCACGGAATTGTGCTTGGGTTTGCTAAAATATTGATTCAATTTTTTGTTTGTCTCTTTGTTCTTCACATGAAAAAAAAAAAAACAAAGTTTGTTGATACAATGAAATCCCCCGTTTTGGATCGTGTCTACTTTGGCACATTCTGTATTACCAATCACCATCGCATGATTCATAGATGTTCATTAAACGAGTCACGTGTCACATATTTTTTCCAACTTAATTGTATTCAATGCGCATTGAATGTTGCATTTTTCAAAATGAACTCTGTTATTATTATTATTTTACCGTTTGAAAGAACGAAGATGAAACCAAAAAGAAAAACATGCCGTAGTGAAAAAAATAATTCTTAAAATTACCTGCCAGTGTATTCCTCTGGATAAGGAATGATATAGCCTTCTGGACTGGGTCTGGCGGTTTTACCCACCCAGAAAAATGCATCCGGCCCAGTTCCATCGTATGCGAAACCTTTGATGAACAATGTTGATTCGTCTACGGCATACACTTCACCCTAAAATAAAAACAACCAAATCATTCTATCGGATTTTTCACTTCAAATATCGACTAAAATGTATACCTTGATTTTGTGCGCGAACTCTGTAAACGGTCCTATATGACGGCCAAAGTATGGTTCAATTGGTGCGCGGCCATTGGCTGTAAGAAGAAGAAATTCATGATTTATTGATTTTTTTTTCGAAAATAGCTCACAATGATTATTATGTTTTTTTTTTTTTGTCAAGAAAATCGACAAGAAAGCAACGAAAGAAGAAAAGAACCGATTTCCGTTGTACGAACCAACAAAAGTGAAATTGAGAAAATTCGACACTGTTTTGATGCATGCAGGCTTTTTTTACTCATCGACACAAACTGTTGAACGCGTTTGTCAATTTTTTTTTGTTTGGAAAATACTTTCATTTTTGTGTCAATTAGATTTCTACTGTTGTCAATGGCGTTAAGAATGCCTTTCTAATGTTTGTAATGATGCCATTTTCATTGTATGCTTATATGACACATTTAAATTGATTCGTTTATATAAAGCAATATTATAGAAACTATTATATTATGACTATTTTACCGATGTTATCATCGAATAAAAACGGATATTACGTATTTCCGATGACATATACTGGTGATATGCTTCCGAACACGTTTTCTCTCTCTTTGTGTATATTTGTCCAAGTTAAAGTGCAGGTGCTAGAGAATGGAAAACTTTGTCTCTGTAACAGAAATGCAAATTACGTCTGTATGCCACGTTTTCCGGCAGCGACTAGTAAATCAGCCGATCATTAGTATTGGAAACACCCGGACATGGAGGAAAAAAATGTTAAACGAACACAACAATTTTTTTCCCTACAGCTATCCAAATGAGTTCTATTGAGCTATTTACCGTTAAACAATGTTTCCAAAGTGTATCAAGCTTTTAATGGAACTACAAATGGTATTTGATAATAGAGGCAAATATCCAAACAAAAATCGTCATTATCAGTCAGTAAAATGGCATCGTAAAAACACGTTTATAGAAACAATTAGTTAATGGACGCACGAGATAAATCAGAAAACAAAATTAACAACCAACTGTGAATTCTGTCGTTTGTTTGTGCGTTCTTCGCTGTATGATTCTCTCTGTGTGCATTCATTTGAGTTTTAATGAAGCGTCCAAAACAGCGACACCATGTACAAAACCAAAACAGTATAGCTGAATGCAAAACTATCAGGACAAAACAGCAAAATAATAATACTATAAATGGAAAATGGTTATTATGTGTCGCTATTGATTATGCTAAGGTATCATTATTCGAAGTGAAATGCCGCATTTATACCATTCATGTCGGGCAAATCATAATGGGCACACACGTTTCATGTACATGCATGTGCAGCAAATAATTTATAAGATAAAACAAAGTGGTGACATGCTACGAAAGTAAGATATATTCATTATTACCCTTCCCCCATCCCTTCATCTCTCTCTCTGTCTCTCTCTCTCTCTGTGTATGTGTGTCTGCCGTTCTCCCACTCTGTCTTCTTACTCATTTCAGTCTATGTCAGTGCACATACAATGTGCGCAAAGTGAATTTATGTGTGCGCGTATGTGATGTAGTAAATTTGAAGATGGTAGCGCTTTTTTTGTCATGCATTTATGTGATAATGGAAATCAGATTGTCAGATTAAGATCATAACATAATCACAATGAGGGTCGAGACGAATGAATGACTTCTGAATGTTCCGGAATAAATCCGTTTAATTTCGTTATTTTGGCTTTTGCACGGTTTCTTTCTGCACGGTCGCATTACGGCAATATAAAAAGATGTAATCGTTTGAAAATCTCTTCCTAATGAGTCTTTTCATTCACCTCTGCACACTCTTTTCCCCCGATCATCATTCACAACATCCAAATTGATGAGAGCAGTAAAATCTATTTTGATTAGGTATTTAAAATACATTTCAACCCCATCTGTGTTGTTTAAACGACAGATAATTATTCAAGAAGAAGTAAAAAATACTATAAAATTATTTATGCAAACGATTCTCTTTTTTCCATCATCATTCCCATTGAAAAAAAAAATGCGGCGAAAGAAAATTGTAACATTTCTCATAAGTAGAGTTTATTTAATATTCGTGAAATGGTATTTCTTCCATTTTCAATTATATTTCCTTAGTGTTTTGCATTGATATCAAAATATTGCGTCATAAAATCAATATCAATTGTAAAATAAAGCAAGAAGCGCCATCATTTGCCAAACAAAATATAAATATCTGAGCTGTAAGGAAAACTCAAATGGATGACAATATAAAAAATGATGTTAGTTCCGTGTACACATTCGGTGAAATCGATACACACACGCATCCATACTAACACATATACACAAAAGGTATCGAGTTGGTTAAAAAGAAAAATTGGATTTTGTTTGTTGGATGTTTGCAAAGTGCAAAAGTCAGTGATGCATTGGGGCGGAATGGAAAATATTAAGTTGAACGAATTCACAAAGATGTACATGTACAATGCTCAAAATGAAAGAATGTGCAAAAAAACAGCATTGCTGCCACGATATATGAAATGTATGTGAAAATTTCGCAACACAATAGAAGTGTTGAGAATAACCACAATAACATCACGTTCTTCAGCCATCAGCATATATTGGCAATCAGGGTTTCTTCTTTCTATATATTTTTTTCTCTCTTTTTTGCATACAATTTTTTGTTGTTGTTATAAACTGCGATTCGCTACCGTTCAACGCATTACAAATTCCTCATGGCAAATATTTTGACGATTACATATTTATCCAGTTTCAAGTGGTGTTTCCCACTCTCCCCGCCAACACAAGATAAAAAGATAATAAATTACGTTGATTTTATTGTGACAAATGTGCCCAACAAAGATGAATTGTATGGATGCGAGTGAGAATTAAACGAAAAAAAAAATTGAAATTCCATGTAAGCAAAATGTTTTGGGTAATTTTTTTTCTTCATTCACTTTTGACTTTCAATGTGATCAACTAGTTCAATCTATTGAATAGACGATGCGCTAGATAAAAAAGAAGAATGCATTAAATTAATTAAAATAGATGATTTGTTCAGAAAAGAGGAGTTTTGTACTTTTTTTTATTCTTTTTGTTCTCGTTCCCTTGCACTCAATTCAGTGGCTATTGGCCATATGTTCTTCACAAATGAGATGGAAACATTTCGTTTGACTCTAGAATGTCTATATATTTTTGTTTCACATTCGGAATTTTTTTTGTCGGCTCAGCATACTGTTTGAATTGAATAACATGCAATCGACGTTAATGCACCGAAGCTTCAATATACATATTCAGCAAATTTCACATGATAATGGAAACATTTTGCATTGGAAGAGTGCATATCGAAACTTTCCCTTGAGCTGAATGTCTCACTTTGTGCCATATCTCAGGCCATTTCCATGGAATAAAAGACAAAGAATGACAAAAAAATTGAAATTGACGTGACTTTGGACTTAACAAAAATTTGGCAAAAACATTTTACAATGCAAAAACGACGACATTGTTTGAATTGGTAACGATGGCAGCATACATTTGTAGCGAACTGGCTCGGTATGTGATAGGAGTTTTTAAACATTTCTTTTTTCTTCAATTCACACATATATCACAAAATGTTCCAACACTTTTAGTTAGTGCTTAGCCAGTTTATTTATTACATTTGTTCGGTTCATTGTAAAGTTATAGCATTATGTAAATTAAAATAAACTAATTTTTGCGAATTTCCGCCCATCGTTTCAACAGCACAACTGAATAGAGTTTCCGTCTCTCGATTATTGCCGAGCACCATCACCATTGCCAGTACCAAACTGAAGTGAATTCGCTTATTGGGGTATCAACGACATTTAATTTTAATGTACGTGCGAACTTCATGAAACTTTTATGCTATTGGACCAATATTATATATATTCGGTGTATATGTGTCTACTTATAAATGATGAAGAAGCAACAGTGGCGATGATGGTGTTTATGGAACGTTATGCGTTCATGCTTCAGCAAGTGTAATATGGTTTTTTGATTCTCCCTACAGACCGCACGCACAATGCTTACAATGTGCAAGACTCTTTTTTTTCACTCTCACTCTCTTGATTCCGTTTATGTTATTATTTGGTGTGTGTGTTGATGCGCTGCCGTCGTCTGAATTTATCAAGCATATAAGGTTGTGTGTATGCCGATTTTTCCCCTAGCACATTATGTTGATGATAATGATTATTATGTGACTTTTTGTATACGATCCACACAATGCGGTAGCTGCATGAATGTAAACGTGTTTAGCAATCACCAACAATTTTTAATGCCGTTTTCGTATTTTTTTTTTAAACTAAACATATCAAATGCGTTTGTGCTGTGTTTGCATGAATCCTGCATGCCTAAGTGGAAATCATCTGTGTGCGTGCAACGCAAATGTGAGCACTTAAAATTAGTTTCAAAAATTTCACAAAAAAAAAAAAATCGAAGCGAATACATGCGGAACGAAAGATTGAAACGATTCACTTTATGTAATGGAAATATTCGCAACTATTCGATATCAGTTTGGAGATCTATGCTTTTACTTCGTCTCTTTCTCGTTCTCGCTCTCTGCCTTGACATCTTGACATTTTGTTCTTTCGATTTACTATTTTACTATTTGCCAATGGTCGTGCACCAGTGTCTAATATGCTGTTACGCTACTTGTGCACACTTTTGCCATGAATATTAAAATATAATGTCTCGTTATCTCGTTCACACACGAACACTTTTCTCTGTAATTCACTAATAATGCAGGGTGAAAGAAGAAAAGGTTTCCACCATCACGCACACCCCACCACCACCGTTTATTCCATCATAATTTGCTCTAGATATATTGTTTTATACTGTGTTACGGACAGTTATTGTCATTAAAAATTATTATCATCTTCCTTTTCTTGCAAGCGAACGAATTATTATAGTGTCACCGGTTTTACAGTTGTACACATTTCATACGTCGCCGATGACGACGACGAATAACAATGGCTACGATGTGTCACATTTTTCATGTTCGTACACGTTAACACACAGCCATATGAATAAAGTTATCGAAATCTAGTTACGCTTTTGACTTGATTTTTTTTTTTGGTTCGGATTCGAACGGATTTTTGTTCTGTGTGTTTGGGGCGAAGTGTATTATATCCTCGTATTAAATTTAATGAAGTGCAATTTGATTTTGATCTAGTCATCATTCCCCCTTGTTTGATACTATTTTATACTCGAGGAATTTTCGTAGATCAAGTAAATCACATCATGAACGAGAGATATTGTTCAATTGAAAGAAGCGATGGGGTGTGTGTGTGTGTGCATCGAAAAATTACAATACAATATCGATATGAGGAGAGAAGCCTTTGATCCGATTCAAGTATATGAACGTAATTAGTTTTATTCATCGTTGTCATGCTGAATAAAATGATGTGCCAGCGCAAATATTGATAAATTTTACTCCTCCGCACACCCACAACAAATTCCAATTTAAAATTAATAATCGTGATTGTTAGAGTACTAAAACATGTTTGCTGTTTGGTACGCAAATCAATGCCATGTCAATCTTAATCAACTGCACCGATGTGCGCGATGTTGTTGGCAAAAATAAGCATCGAACTGAATTGCAAGCGAGAAAGAATGAAAACGAAATATAGAAATAATCCATTCGAAATTCAGTACAGACAATACATTTGAAATGATGAAATACAACGATGAAACAAACATAAAACTGATTATATTGAGTGTGATACGGTGATCCATTTCAATGCTACATTTGCTAACCGAACCGAAACTGCTAAAGCGAAAAAGTCTAAACAACAAGTTCAAGAAGAAAAATGTTTATTATCCCTTAACTCTCCTGTACCACTTTCCACACCCCAAATACGAATGAACGTTTACGATGTGTATGTACGCACATTGTATGTGGATGAATCGATGCTATTACAATAAATGGCTACAAAACACATCACGATAAAAGGGTGAATCCATCTCAATCTCGTGACCTTTTCTCGATGTTTTTTTTTTCTATTCATCTTTCTTCATTTTCGTCATGTAATCATTACAATTCGCCTGGTGCGCGGTCTGTGTTGAAAGAAATCCTTTGCGGTGGCACACAACCGTGCGCCGTTTCATTTTCTCTTTGATATATAACATGAAAATATCAACTATTCACACGGGACCCACGCGCTTCTGCACGCTCATCGAATCTTCTTCTTCTTTTTTTCTTTGGCAGAACAAATGGATTGCACAGAATGTGGTTATTTTGGTTTTTGTTTTTGGAAAACCGAAATTTTTTTGCATACCAAATGTAAGTGATGAACAAGAAAAAAATATGAAAGTAGACAAAGAAAGAATGGGTGAGAAATTTAATTCCAATGATAAAAACCACAAATACCGAATAAATATTTCTACCGTGAATCAAAACATTTATCTTGCAATAGTTCTTGTCATTGCGTTTTGTGCGAATTTGATTCGGTGACATCTTCATTGCAGTGCAAAACCACAAACCACTGAAATTCCTTGTTTTGATTTTCCTCAGCTTTGGCATTCGTTTTTTTTTTGTGCAAAAAATTTAATCGTATTAAATGGCAGCGAACTTTTTTTTTCTTTTTGCTCTCACGTTATACGTAGGTAGAGAGGTGTATATATGGTGTTGCACATACAAAATTAAGTACAAAAGAAAAACTCAAAACAATGGAACTTTGTCATTTGAAACATTATCAAATTAACTGTCGACAAAAGTGTATGTGTGTTAGAGGTAGAGAAGTGCGGAGTGTTCGCTTACGATTTCCCAAATCGTAAGGGAGCATAAACAGAGCGAAAATGGGATTAATAAATTTTCTTTGACTGACTGAAAGAATACGACAGAATTAAGCCTGACATGACCCAATTGAGATTGTTACGTATTCAATGCAATGGCAATGGAATTGAAGTGAAACACTGAAGTAGATTCGGTATTTTCGATGAAGAAAGAGCGCATAAAATAAATAAGAGATCGGTAGATGGTGATTGCGTTGCTCGGCTACGACTGAAACAGAATGCTCCGCGCTTCTTTTATTTGTTTTGATAATCGTTTTGATTGCAAGATGCAAGATATACAAAGATTTCGATTTTTCGGGCCACACTCACATTCATGCCCTAAGCTGGCTCAACAATTATTGTCAGACTTAAATAAACATCTGTCAAAAATCGATCAGCGTCTGATTGTTTTACATTCGATACGAGCAAATGAAAGGAAAAAAAATGCTCAGTGAATGACAAAGATAAAATTACAATCCAGTAAATGAGATGCTTTCGAACGGTTGTCAATTTCGAATGAGTGCTCAATTTCAGATCATCTAAAATAATTCTTACATTTTACAGGTGAATTTCATTCGTTTCGGATACAGCGACACAAAAATAACTTTGATTTTACTTTGTTTTTATTGAACGAAGCAATGAAACTTTGACGGCGAAAGAAAAAAAAAAACATGTAAAGAAAATCGAGACGGGTAAAAGAACGTGAGCAAAATGAAAAAGACAATTTGCATCGCAGAGGAGATAAAATAGTTTTCCAACTGAATTAGAAATCATAATGAAGATGCAAAGATGAATCGAAAAAGAAAAACCTTTTGTTTGGCCACTTAAGGCATTTTCAATTACCGCATTTATAAATACATAAATATGTATAACTATATATCGTATGGTTTTCAATTACAATAAAATTTTAAAATGTAAATGGCATAATGGAACATATCGAGCAAAAGTGGTGTTTGACGTTGATACACATGCCCGCTGTTCTCTCTCTCTCTCTCTCTTGCTCACTCATTCTCCCCGCGTGATTTATTTACAAAGAAAATACTCAACATGATGACATCACATCGCTCAAAAAGACGATAATTTCGTATAATGTTTGCGCGCCCGCTCTGACTTGATATGTATACTGGTGTGTGTGTGTGTCGCACAATATTTTGTAATATTTAATAAATAAATTTAAATAAAAGCATCGAATTCATGTTTTGCATACGCACAATTAGTATAGAATGGAGAATTGAGTGTTGGCAATGGTTTCACTTGCTTTATCTCTCTCCTTCTCCTCTTTCTCGGTTGATTATTATGATGTAAGTGATTGTACGCGTTGCTAATGGCAGTGACAGACGACAATGATGACACGACGGAAGGGTAAGTTGATGGGTCGATCATGGATATTACGGTGTATTGTTGTTGTTTTTCACTGTTATCGTTCCATGTGATTTAAAGAAAATGGAAATATATATTTATATTTTTTTTTTCTCTATAAATGCATTTTAACAAATGAATAAATCGACCATGGAAAGTGAATGGAGCCATTTCACAATAAGTTTTGTGAGTGTGGCATTCAAACAGTGACACAAACGATACTCCAACGATGAAGAGTAGTGCAAAAGAACGAATCCAAATAAACAATTTTACCATTCAAAATAAAGAAAAAAAGATATATATACACCGTCGTCGTCGTCCGTTTTGTTGAACATGGAACCATTTGCATTGTTCTCTGTAACCATGCACTTAAATCAATTCCATGTAAAAGGTTCCATTGTATTTGTTCGTAAATCACCACCCTCTAAATCGGTTGCTGTTATGAATAATTTTAATATTTATACGCGTGTATAACAAAAACATATGTACTCTCTCGTACAGCCGCATTCATTCGCTGTTGCACTGTCCTCTTTCGGTTCTTCCGTTTGTAATTTTTTTTTTTCATCTCTTCATGTTTTTGGTTGGAGTGAAGAAAAGGCGGACAAAAATTATTCATCAAGCACTGTTGCCTTGCATTATGTACCGATCCAAACAATGAACGATAATTTCATATTGAATTAAGTTAACGAAAATTTAATTAACTAAATTTACTTAGAACTTCATAGTAATGCACGGAGAACAACGAAGACGACGCTCGTCTCTGTTTCCACTTAAGTCGCATCCGAAGGGTGAAAGAATAACCAAAAACACGATCAGGATAATCTTTATTTTATTATTGAATGTGTTGCACAAATTGAATATGGGATGATGAAAAAGATTTAATATTCGATGTGTATCTTTTTGTGTGTATTCTTTTCTCTTTCATACTCTCTTCGATCAGCGAAACCGTTCGCACATAATAAAACTCCGCACAGTTGCTATTGAATTTGGAGTATCGTAATAATCTCAATAAAATTGATGTTGAATTTAGCAAATGCTGAAGAAGAAAAAACTCAGTGCAATCATTTAACATGGATCAACCATCCTCTTTTTCATCTAAAAAAAGTAGTTTTTATTTTCGATTCGGCAAAAACTCCAACATGTGCTTGACCACTTTTTTTTCGCAATGAGCGTTACCAATTCGTTCAAATAGCAGTGATATTGAAGTGCAAATACCTTGAGGGCGCAACAAAATTATTTTGTATATTTCAGCCTGTGCCAAACCGCATACATAGAATTCAATCAAAATTTTACTTGAAATTGAAAACCGAACAAATAACAATGCACTGGATGATTGTTATTATTTCACAGTCTCGAGTACATACAATGTATCTTTATTACATATATATATATATATATATATATGTTTATTATCCAACATTTGGCTTGAATGCGTTTATCCCTTTTTAATAGGGGATACGGTTTTTCACATTTATAAGAGGATAAAAGGATTTGTTTCTATTTATCTGCATTTCGCATATACTTTTGGTTGATATAATATATACTCGGAAGAGATAGAACCGTTTATTCTTCGGTGTATACAATGAGATTGGCTGGCTGACGGGCAGACAGACAAATAAACACCAAGACAACGCTCTTCTGCCACAAATTCTTCTTTTTTTTATTTTCATCTAAAACACCTCTGCGGAAAATCAGCGAAAAAATATATTCATCGCATCAATTTGAGATTGTGGAACGAAAGAGAGTTAAAAAGTAGAACGAAACAAAGTTACCAAGGCAACATTGTTCGTGCACTCAAAACAGAGACAACAACACAAAAAAAACACTCCCTGTGATGGTCGTGTGCTCTTCAGATTAGATATATATTTTGATTGAAATTCATGTTTTTTAAATTCCAAATTTTTTTTTTACTATTTCATGTGGCCTTCGTTCGCTAACGAAATTAAACTAACCAAACAGCTGAAGAAAAAAAGTCAATCATTTGTTTTATTTCTTTCAGATGCTACATGTTTTTCATCAATTTTTTTTAAATCGAAGGTTGAAAGTTGTACGGTTCATAATTGAAACGATTAAATTGTTACGATCGCCGTTCCAGCGACAGAGAGCATAAGTGATAGACAGCGGTAGAGTACCTTCAACAAGTATTTTCAATTGATTTTATTCAATGATGATTTTTTTTGCTCAGCTCTGTTCATTATTCCAATTGGAGGCAGATTTATCTTTAAATATTAATCATTTTTAATGTTATAGGGTCTACGTACGTAGATCATTATTTTTGGAATTGAAATCGCAACTACACTGAAGTCAATTGAACAATAACATTAGCACCGACATTCACAGTGTGTGTGTTTTTTTTTTTTCTTGAAATCTATGATCAAACTTGTTTCACACATAAACATTACGGATACATTCATGTCTCTGATGAATAATGTGCCATTCGTATTACAATTGATTTGATGTATGCCTATATCATGACTTTTCTACAATTAAAATATCAGCTAAACATGACTTCATTTCAATAGTGTGTCGAATGAACACTTTGCAAAATGTTAAACGATTGATGTGATTATGTTGGGCAAGGCAGTACAAGCAAACTGATTGAACGATACATTTCATTCAAAAAACTGAACAGGTTAAATTAGCTTGGGTGAAATTTATAGCACTGTGACAAGTAAACTTGTTAATCATGTGAATAGATTTATTTTAATTTCGAACTTGTATAAACATTGACCCAAATATGAGTTTTCATATAGAAAAATGCATCAACTTGGAGTAATAACGTTTGACGCCTTAATTTAGTATAGATTTATAAAAATTGTCGTTAACTTGGCAATGCAGTCGGCAGATTGATACTTATCGAGAGAAAGGGCCGCAGTGAATCGATCGCCCAAACACGAATCAATGGAACGAAATATCAATGCATGGTCATTGAGTTATCTTTTGATTCAACGAATCTATCATCATTTGATGCGATGAAACCTGAACTTTTCAATGGAGCAACATCCAGATCATGGGGTCAATCACGAAATTCTAGTGTATCTAGTTTTTAATAAGATTTCACTAGAAAACTAGAAAATTCTAGTGCGTGAAGTTGGCCCTCAGTAGTTTTTCATATAAATTATATGGCCTTTGGTGTGAAGTTGGCTTCGTTTGTGACGTCATTATTCGCACTAGATTTACTAGTTTTTCTAGTATTTACTAGCGTGATTCGCCCCATGATCCAGATTTTAACCGACAGTTATATTTTTAAGTGTAAAATACTTATGCTTGATACTCGATGAGTTTCATCTATAAATCGAACGTTACAACACTTTGCCTTGAGTCCAACTCAAACATTTCGTACTCGCTGTCGATATATGCTATTTTATTACAACAATTTGATGAAATCTCAGTAGGCAAACAAGTAACATATAAAGCTACACACTAGACTTGTAGATTGCGTGCGTGTTAAAATGAAGGCACTTTTCAAGTAGCGCAGCATAAAATGATTCGCGGCAAAAATCGATCTAAATCCCTTTCCCAGAACGTTATTTAAAAAAAAAACGTGTGATTTCAAGCCGATTTCAAAAAATAAAATCGCATCGAAGCATTACTGGAATCAGAAGAGAAAAAAAAATTGTTTAGTGCTCGTGAACTGATCTTGAGAGTGAATGGCAATTTTAAGTCAGAGAAAGAATGAAAAAAATCCGTTTCATTTCTGTAACAGCAAAACGGATACTACAAAGGTAAAAGAAAAATCTCAAGCAAATTGTTATTTGCTTTTGGGTCCTTCCATCAAAGCAGCAATTTGATTCGCCCGAGTGTTTTGCTCTTCACATGTTTTTCATTTTTATTTATTCTTTTTTTTTTCTTCGTTCTCTCTCTCTCTCTCTCTCACTTTTCCATCATGTCATCTTATTCGCTCTTTGGGATCGTTTTTTCTTCGCTCCTTCTATTACAGTTAAATGTGTAAACGTTTAAGCATTCATCGTGAAAAACGTTATTGGGGAATGTGTTTTCATTTCAATTGAGACATTCAACACAGCATGAAATCAACTGTGATGCCGCTGATATCCTTTCGTTGAAAAGTGAAAAAATAAAAACATTTAGCGCTCGTTGCACGTGTTTGATAACACAACCATCGACGAAACGCGGAAGTGAAATAAAGCCAGAAGGACAAAAAAACAACACCAACACCTACATCGCTCGTTTTACAAGCTCGTTGTTCTAATTGATATTCAGAGCATTTGGTGTAGTAGAGCAAACAAAAGCAGAACATAAAAAATGCACAAACAACACGTGACAACGAAACAACAAGAAATACAAACTTTTCAGATGTTATTGCAATTTTTCGACACCAATCGATT
Source organism: Contarinia nasturtii (assembly GCF_009176525.2). Taxonomy (NCBI): domain Eukaryota; kingdom Metazoa; phylum Arthropoda; class Insecta; order Diptera; family Cecidomyiidae; genus Contarinia; species Contarinia nasturtii. Next base: position 2,477,614 of record NW_022199032.1, read on the forward strand.
TGATTTTTATTTGTTGGCGTTCATCAAATGTCATTCATTGCATCGTCAAGCTCATGTATTTTTTTTTTTGCACAGTTCCATTTTTTCCGTCGCTAACAAATCCTTGATACACGGACAAGTAGACAAACAGAATGAAAAGAACGAAGACAATTTAAATTGATATTGTAATTATAAATGCGTTGGCTGTTGTGCTACTGGTTCTTGCGTTGAATCGTCCCTTATTTATTTATTGCGAGACGATTCATGGGACGCGTGAGAAAGAAAATGAATAAAAAGAATTAATCTATTCGGAATCTCGTTGTGCATGCTATAACCGTCATGGTGATTACCACTTAAAAGAGAATCACATCGATATATACGTTAGGTGTAAGATTTAGACAACTAATATTGCATTTGCCGTAAGTATTTGATGAGTAGATTTTGGTGTGTGGCACACATTTTTTTTTATTTTGTTCTTCCTTTCTCTCTTTCTTTCTTTCTCTCTCTGTGTGTGTGGCTGTCTTTCTTCCCTTTCATTCGGTATGTTAATATCTGTATTAAATGCTGAAACGTTGTTGAACAAGTTATTAAACAAATATTTGCGCACCGGTCGGATTATCGTATGTACGAAAACAAGAATTTAAATATAGTATCCTTGTCAGCTTGGTGCCTAAGCGGAGAAAATGAAAAGGGAGAGAAAATGAATAAAGATGCACGCACCGTTTTAATTCAAAACGCTCGGGAATCATACCACATGCTATAGCGCAATGGAACAGAATATATCAGTCAAATTGATGGCTTTGCATTAAAGTATAGCAGAAACATCTGATATTCACGAAAATCATCGTCATATTGACGATTCATTGTTGGCGGGAATAATGCTCAATATATTAAATAGTATGCTGTATGCATAAAAAGACGTGGGAATTTGCTTATTTCATTTCAATTGCTATGTTTCATTCGAAAATGTGTTGCATTTTAGTTTGACTGCTGTTCAAAATGCAATTAAATAATAGATGAGCTGTGATTTCTCAAGACGGAAATTACAGTCAAACATTACCAAATATGCCACCAAAAGACGAAATGAACACACGTATTTTAAATGCATGAGGTGTGATGATGGTAAGACCCAACTCATTTTGCATTCAATTGATGAAAATTTCGTGATGATACCCAATTAAAAATAATCCAATATTTTTTTTTGCCTACAGGTTTTTGCATGAAATTAAACATCATTTATCGATTTCGAAAGAAATCATTGAAAAAAGTAATTGTTGAGTCAACAATGTTGACTATTTTTTCTACATAATTTGTCTATTTAATTATTTAATGACTCAATAATTGATGTAGCACAATTTTTGCTGCAAAATAAAGAAAATGTCATTAAATTCCCGTCGATTTGTTTGCAAAACTAATACGTTTTAGAAATACTTCACATAAGAAGTACTTCTGTTTCGATATTCGTGCAAAGGGGTCATTTTCAAATATCGATAAAAAAATTAAATGGTTTAATTGATTTGAAAATGATTGAAACACCTTCGGTATAAAAACAAAGGGGAAAAAAGCAATATAGGTAACCGTAGAAATGGTTATGAAGAAGAAAAAACTCCTTGAAAGATGCCTAACGTATTGAAAAAAATGCTAACAACCTAAAAAAACGTCTATTAAGAAGATAAGAAGTCTATAAGTAAGAGACTTTAGCTATCCTCTTACCTTTTTAGTCAGAGGGGCGTCGATTTTTTTTTTGCTGACAAAAGTCGAATTTCACTGAAGCAATCACATAGTAACGTGCGACTTTATTCAGTTTTGTACAACGGAAATTTTGTTTGAATTTCATCGAGATCAAAGCAAATTTGGTAAACAGACTTTTCTTCTCTCTTCGTTTACGTCGTCTGTTTCTATCTCTCGTAGTTGTAAATTTACAATTTTTTTGATGTTGTTGATAGAATAATACTATTGTGTTCATTTACTTACCGTACGATATACATATTGTTGCCACAATAAGCCCAATTATGTATATTTCCCTGACGTTCGCAATTCTTTGCTGCTGGAATGCTGTTGGTCGCATTTCGTTGATCGTGCTCACCTTTAAAAATGGCTGACATTCAATTTGCGTATTTTTTTTTATTTTGAATAGAAAAATCACAAAGCTTTTTTTTTGGTTGTCACTTTTGATTATGGGTGATGTCACAACTATTTTATTTTATTGGCATTCAAATCAAATTAAAAACTTTGTTTCTAAATTAATAACAAAAAATAAACTAAAAATAAAGATGAATACAACGAAAAATCAAAATGTCACACACTGTGTCACGGCCTTTGAATTTGAATAAACTCTTTGTTTGGAGTCTGTTCGATGCTTTTTGTTTGTCGTCAATTGAATTTCTTTATTGTCACATTGGTTATCACAGATTTTATATTTGTTTTTGTTTCTTGAAATATTTACTATTAATCGCGATGGAGATTCTTGTTTTTCCGTTTGCACACTGAAATCGATCACACGTTGTGCAACGATGTGGATAAGCTCGTATCAACATCAATGGCCATAATAGGCAGTTAATTAAAATATGAAACGAAAAACTAGAAACAGACACCACATTGAAGCGAATTTAAAAATATATATATACGTAAATATAGAAAAACCACGCAAAACAAAATTAAATCAAACGCAAATACTTCCGTATGATTTGGTTTCACTTTCACTTTTGCCAATTCATAATATGTTATTGACTCACGTCAATACATCATCCGTTGCAAAAAAAAAACTTTTTAACTAGATATTAGATAATAACAATAACAACGAATACTAATATTTTCTTTTTCTTTTTCTTCGACTTTTTATCACGCAAATTTTATAAAATTATTATCAACGCACAACATTTTAATAATTCTTTTTCTTTCCGTTTTTTTTTATTGTCGTTTGTTTTTGCAGATTTTTTTGCAGTTATTAATGATGTTGTTTAAGTTGTCGTAGTAATGTTTGGGTGTGTGAGTATGTGTGTACTTTGATTGTGGACGAATTTTTTTTATGGTTTAAATCAAAGCAAACAACAATGAGCGATAAAAATAGTTTAATTTTTCGATTTGAAATTTTGATCATACAGCAATTGATACGAATTTGAATGCGAAATATTGGACTCAATAGAATCACAAAAATATTCTGTACGCGCGCCAGGGAATGTGACCTAGGACTGAGTTCCATACAAATACACGATTTCTCTGCACAACATTTTCGTCGTACCATTCTTCGCTTCGCTTCTGCCTCACATTCGGTAAATTGGAGTACGACGGTGTGTTTGATATCGAGCGTCGAGCATGTATAATATGGAGCATAGTAAAGGCTGAAGGCATTTGGAATGGATAGCGAGTAGAGCGAGTGAAAGAGACGCTTTTTGGTACACCATGCGATACTATCAGCTCTCTATATACTATGCTATTGCACGATGAGTTAAATGTTCACATTCGTGTCAACGTTTTTGTTTGAATCAACAAATACAATGATTTCTCACTTTCTGTTGCTCGAACATTTATTTTGTGTGAATTAATTGCTCTTTAATTACAATGATAAATGTTTCTTTTTTTAAATACGCATACACAAAGAAGAACGAATCAAATGACCGGCATTTCATTCATGAGAAAATCGCGATTTATTTATTTTTTCTCATTTCTATTTGTGCACGGTTTCAATGTCGTTATTTTGTCCGGTGATATTTTTAATGTTTCTTTCGCGCGGAATTAAAATGATATAAAAGTGAATCCGTATCTTCAAGCAAGTATCAAATTAGGGAAAAAACCCTGAATCTCCAGAAACGTACAACAATAAAAATAAAAACGTATTTAGAAAAATAGAGAGAAAAATGGTGCAACAATTTTTTTTGCGAATGTCATAAAAAAGCATTTCATTGTATGGCCATTTGGAATGGAATCAACGTTGCTGCTGTTTTCTTTTTTAAATATGGACTCCATTGAATCTGAAGAAAGAACACATTTGAAGCGCATGCTCCATCGAGATTGTGGGCGGTAATTTGTGCACAGAGCCGAATCGATGACTCAATCAGACGGGTTCGTTTTCAAAATTCTTGAATGCCCCCATATCAAACAGTCACTAAATAGCTGCACATATCACATCACGTCTCAGACGCAACCAAACTCACTTCATGCGACAATTTTTTTTTTTTAATTTCACTCTCGAGATATGTCATATAATAATGTGAATGTAAGAAAATTATTAGATATCCAATTTGTATACCTTTTATTAAATACCCTTCTTGGTCAAAGTGAAGATAGAATGACAAAACACAAAAAAAACCGATTAAGTATCAATGAGCGAAAAATGTAATCGACCGATCCGGTCACATTCAATATTCGTGTTAACGTCAACTAAAAATCAAACGATCAACTTCGAAGACATCTAGCACTGGTTGTGGCTGCTGTGCCGTTGATATATGTATGCGTTTATTCGAAGAATTAAAAATTGTAAATAATAAACATGAATTTTTTTTGTGTTTATCGTAATGATCTTAAGTTGATTATACTCATACATATCACATGTGTATGAGAGAATACAATCTCTTTGCTCGTATTCGCCAAATATGTGTGTTTAGGCTACGTTTTGATTTTGCTTTCGTTAAATTGGTTTTTTTTTTTGGTGTTCCAAGCGCGCACACACACACATAAGCACAAGCACACATTGTGGGGAGCATAGGTATGTTTTATCAACGTCTTCTCTTTTACCTTTCCTTCTTTTGAATAAGCCAAATTTACTTCACCAAATAAATTTGATGGTGACATGTCTTCTCACATCAATTCCGATCTGATGTGATTCTGGGGTTGAGCAATTGATTGACCTTAAGATTTATACTTTGTTATCTCTTTTTTTAATTTCTTTCTCAATTATTATAATATTCAGATATTCTCTCGATTCTTCTTATTTATAAAAAAAAACACATGCTCACACATATACAATGGCCTACTTAACAACAATTCTCCCACCAAATCTCCCAGTAAGAAAAACAACAAACAAATTATATGCCAAAAACGTTTCTACGTGGCGAATCTTAACTAGTACTTTGCATTGTTAATATACACCAACAACTCTTTCTCTCACACATCAAATCCAGCAGTCGATGCATGAAACTTGAGTCACGTTTTCTCTTTCACTCCTTTCCTGCATTTCTTGGCATGTATCTCCCTACCATTTATTATAAATAAAAAAAGAAGAGAGAAAAAAATAACATATTAAATAACCGGCCGGCTGTTTGTATTATGATATCATTTCAGTATTATCATTTTGCCATTGAGGAAAACGGAAAAGAAAACCAAATGCTAATTGAATGTGAAAGATCTATAGTATCTTATTTTATTGTTCACAATGCCAGCCCATTAACTTACTCATTGTACGCAATTGTGTCGCTTGAAAACGATACATAGCAAAAAGTAATAGATTGTTGCCTGAGTCACATCAACATTTTTAAATTTATAAAATTACCAATTGAAGTTTTGCAAAATGCGAATTCAACATGCAAGCCATTTTTACTTAATTTCATTATTTACTTGAGAGAGAAAAAAAACAATTCTTTTCAAATTGTTTCCATTGTTGAAACAATTGAAGTAGTAACTCATGTTTCATCTCCATAAAAAAACGCACTTGACAAATTCAGTTTTAACATGAATTGAAAAAGGTTTCAGTCAACTCTCAATCGCATTGGCAACGCCATCTATTGGATCATCGCAAACACATCACATCAACTTTTTTTCCCGAAAGCTTTTCAGCTTTTTTGCATCGATTGAGAACTTGATGGAAAAGTTCCATTCATATTTTATTATGAAAAAGTTCTACAGTAGTTCAAGCCAATCATTTCAAATTCAAACAGAAAATTCATGCCAAGCCATTGGTTACTTCATTTTTGACTCATACTTTTGATCATAGTATTCTTTAGAATGAAATTCTGGAGTCTACCATATGATGATTCGATGAAAAAATGTTTATATTTTGCGATTGGATCGTTAGCGTACATGATTGATGAAACCACGTGAAATTGAATATTATATCGGTCGGTCTGTACTCTGTAGGTGGTTAATACACCACCATCGTTAAATGTCACATTATTGTGTGTTTTTTTTTTAAATCGGCCTTTTAAATACAATGTCGCAATCTTTTTAATTAGTGATATTTTTTCGGTGTATTTTGTTTGATTATTTTGCTAAAAAAAATTTTTGGAAATGAGTGTAGGAAGTGGCGCACATATGGAAGCATTTTTTTTATAGGTTTATTTGTTCGATTCATCAAAAAACGTACGATTGAGGTAAGGTGTAAGTAGCATAAAATTGCAACTGGAAACTTGTTTTGGTGCGCGCATACCATTTATTCTGTGAAATAAATATAGGTGCAAAAAAAAACAACGGTCGGTGTTTTTGTTTTTGCTTGAGTACAGAACTAGAGAAAGAGACAGAGCCTGATTTGGGTTTGTGTTTTACTTTATGCGCACGTAACCAGTTTTCGCCAAATCGAATTTTGTACATTGGCGTTTGGATTGTTGATGGTATTTTGCTATAAATGCAGTGTATATCAGCGCATATTATGACCGACATGCCCTTCTTTCTCTTTTACGGAACTGGGACAACTGTCCGATGCGTGTATTTGTGTGTGATACATTGATGATGGTGATGATGATGCCAATATACCGGAATCAATATAAGAACTCTTTAAGAGAGAAAGATATGTGCTAAAAGTAAAATGCATGCGGACAGGTTTACTTATTGGCATACTCAAAATTGTACCACTGATGTAAAACATCAGTATGAACGAAAAATACTCCACAAAACAAAGAGAAGAGATAAAAAAAACACACCATGAATGCTGCTCAACATACGAGAACGTTTCTCTTTCATGCGATTACAAGTGTTATAGTGTATGAATTTTATGCACATATTAAAATTCAGCATTAACGTTCTAATTTCTGCTCGGTCATTCATATCAATTCAGTGCTGACTTCAAGCATATTATGCATTACATTCGCCCACCCGATCCGATTTAATGACAACAAATGTATTCAGTTTAATTAGAATAGAATTCAATGAAACACACAACAACAACACGATATGCAAGAAGTGAATGGTATATTGAATTTAAAAAAATATATATGTACCCATAGATGTTGTTGTTCTATTCCAAACATCAACAATTCAAATCATTTTTTCTCCTCTCGTTCGTTTCGGATACATTCGAATATAGCAATTCTCTTATAAAAAAAGTCTATCCCATTTTTGGTGTTTGTACCTTTTACGTGAGATTCCCTTACACAATGCATTGGTAAATATTTCAAATGGAGGAAATACGTGATATAATCATAAACGTAAAATCTTCTTTTTTGTCTCCTCTCTTCTTTCGTCTTTTTCTTTTGGACAACAAAGGAAATTAACATCGAAATTATCATAAATGCTATTTTCTTAAAATGGAATTGAAAGAGCATAAGAGCAGAAAATAAAAGAATAACACATTCTATTCATTTATTCGGCTTAGTTTAGTTCGGTTTTATTTCTGTCGATATCACTTTAAATTTCATTTGATTTTAGCTACATAAAAAAAATTAATTAAATGATCACACATAAATGGCTTAAATATGGTTCATGTTCATATATGAAAGCCGATGCTTGCCGCTGTTATTGTTATTATATAGCATACTTTTCAATCGTCGACACACAAGATTAGAATTGTTGTAGAATAAAAAAAGGATGGTATATGTGTGTGTGTGTGTTTTATTCGTGATATCGTTATTTACGACCAACAGCAAATATATACCAATTCACTTTTATCCGATTGATTTTTGCCGCTGAAAGAAACTCAATTCTATGTTGTGAGAAGTGTCGCGATGAATGTACCGAACAAGAAATGTGCACAATTCAATTCGGAAAGAGAAAATTTAATTATCGCTTTTGCGACATCGATCGATTTCAAGATCGTCGAGATCAAATGGTGGTTGGAAAGTAGCGAAAGCAAAGTCATAAATGGGAATTATCCGTTGTATGAATCAAGTCGTATCATTTTTTTAATGCAGCCATACATAAAGTGACCGATGACTAATATGGTCCCGTCTCTGGAAATAGTTCATATACAATCTTTTTGTTTTCCTCTTTCTTCTATTTATCAATATTTGCACAAAAAAAAACAAAGTCAAGAATGTAATCAGAGATCGGTTGCTATGTATGTATGGTGATTGTATGTGAATGGCTACGTCGAGTGCACCAAATGTGTTTGTGTATAAGCACCATATTTCCAGAGCCCGAGCAAGTGTAATATATGGAATTTCGGTTTTGTATTAGTTTAGGCTCTTTGGTGCAATTGTTTGTGTTTATGGTTTTGTGTTGAATATGAACAGAAAAAAAAGAGATGTGAGTGAGCAAAATCCCCATATATGAATCAAAAACCAACGACGATTCAACATTTTAAATATTTTTCTCTTTCTCTCTTTTTTTCATATTCGTCGTACACACAATTACACAATACACATTCAACAACACAGTTGAGCGTGCTGTCTCTTGATTCTTCGTTATTCATTTATTTAGTTAGTTTTTTTTCTGTCTTTCTTTTTTTCTTCTTTTTTTCGCTCTCTCATTCTCTATCTCTTTCTCTGCTGTGTTCTTGCTCTCTGATCAAATGGTTTGTTGTGTTTTTTTGTAGATTTGAAAGCACATTGCTGAAGCATCATCGGCGCAGTGAATTACTAAGTTTGCTTTCAGTCCACACATCGATTTTGAGCTGACGATTTATTTGTTCGTATTTTTATTGTGGCATATATTTTTCGGTCTTTCCGAATTTCGATGCATTATCGAGCATATTCTTTGTGCGATTTTTTTTTCTTCGTTTGTGTGTACGCGCTTGATTTGACTTACAACTGATTCAAAAAAAAAAAAACTGTTTTTTTTTTATTTCTGCGAAATTCATGTGCTATTGTGTCTTTGTCGTTGGTCATAAAGTGAATGTATGTTTTGTGTCTAATCTGAAAGTGTCAAAATTAACGGTCAGTGAGTGGTAAGTGTGATTCACGTTTGATGCCATCATAGTGTTTCTTTAAAACGAACGTTTGAAATTGCATTTCGATTGGAATGTGATAGATCCGTTTTAATTGATCATACGGGATCGAATCACAATTTCCTTTTACATTCTTCATTCTTTTACACATTCGCCAGTAAATTGATGTGCATTCAACATAGTTGATGACTTTTATTTTCTTTAGGCGCCTTAATGCATTCCGTGTTCAATGTGAATGAACGAAGAAACTACATGTAATGACCGTCATTTATAAAATTATCTCAAGAATCATTCCAAACACCGTACAATTACTAGCATTTTTGTGCGAAAACGAATGGTTGTCATTGTGCACAAATTCATGAATTATTTGTTGTTGTTGCTTAAATTATTGCACATGCATCGCAAGGATTATTATTATTGTATATTTGATTGGACATCTGTTGAATATTCAGTTCACATAATCAGTGAAAACACGCGAAAACATTTAAACCATGCGTTTCGATATAATTTGGTTGCTTTGAACGTTGATGTTTCGTCATTTTGCGCAAACTTTACGTGACTCAAATTTTTCTTCTTTTTTTATGCCCGTTTGAGTTCATGTACATTGTACACACACACACGAGTACAGGTGAACGTGGTAGCTTATCTATAAATCCAAACTTGGATTATTCACAGCGGTATTCTTTCAACGCGATATACATGTCGTCGTACAAGTGAGACAAGTAAACTTGTGAGAGGGAGAAAATTCTCGCTTCGTATTTGGAATACAATTGTATTGAAAAATTTCAAAGAAAAGACAACAAAACACGCTGAGGTAGATGAAGAAGAGTCAGAAAATGGCAAACAATAACATCAACTTAAATGGATAAAGATAGAAAACATTTTACACCAGCAGTAGCTGGCAAGAAGAAGTTGCAACTGAAATGGACAGTCATACGTTTTGTGCGCGCGCATTTAAACGTGCTTTGTACTAATTTAGATAAAGTGTTATTTACCTCCCGATGTGATTTAATGCTTCCGGAATGAAATTGACACAAACAAACATACTTCGTAATATTACTCATTCCACACGGCAATCAATTGAATTCCACGGTATGATTGATTCCACATGGATTTATAACCCATTCACATTAGTAACGAACTAAAAGAAGAACACCACCAATAAAACACCTTCTCTCTCTCTCTCTCTCTCTCTCTCTCTCTCTTCAATCAAAACGAATCAACGAACAAATATATTTTCTATTTGTAAAAACCTCAACACTTATTCAAGACAACCATTTGATATACCATTGTGTACTTTCAATGGATCGTTAGTGATGAAATCGATATACAACGATCAGTGAAAGTACAAATGATTTTTTTTGTCTTTTCACATGTAAACAGAATAGTAATCTTTAGGATGTTTTTTTTTCGTGTTGATGGAGTTTATACGCAAGCAGATAAATTAAATCGATTGATGTTAATGTGAATGAATCGATGATTGAATGGAATTTATAACGGGAATTCCTTTGGATTCAATTGCACTTCCATTACTTTGACTTACTAACTATTGTTTTTTTGGCTTGCATCCGTTCAATGAATTCATTTCTCTCTCAAATGTGATCACTGTTAAATTTGGGATAGTTTCCTTTATCTATCATTGTACCTCGATCAATTCGTCAGACTTAGCACCAGTTCCAACAAAATTGGTATTCATAAGACGTTATGAGGCGATTTCTTAGTATTATCGAGAATATGATCGATTCATTTTACCCAAAACGTATAGTTGTCGATCACTTTCAAATCAACATACTGCGGTAGGCTTGAACCTTCTCCGAAAATCTTATTCTATCCAAAATTGGATGTTGAATTCTTTTTTCAGAATATTTCATTTAATAAGATTAATATTTCACTTGGAGTTAAAAAAAATGATCGTCGATTCAAACATGTGCCTAGTGATTGTATCTCGTTCTCTATACACAGTGTGTATATTCTTTGTTCATTTGTATGGATATTTTTTTGTGTTATCTTCTAAAGACACAGATGTTAAGCACATAATTTAAGACGTTAATTTTTATAGCACTTTATTTACATAAAAACGATGTTATGCACAGAATATAACCTAAATCTGAAAGACATTTGCATTTTTCCAATATAGTTAAATGTAAATTTAAAACCGAAACAGTTATCACGTTTCTCACTGAACATCCATGTAAACACATTTTTGTGTAAAAATACACTCTCGCACACACACACAATCTTTCACACAACGTGTTCGCTTTTCTGCAAAATTAAATCTTATGTTATTTTACACCAAAAACAATCAACGGTAGAAAAAGAAATAGGCAATAATAAATCGAATAAAATTCAAAGGGAAATGATTAAAAACGGACTGATGCATAAATCAATTCAATGGCTCAAACTCATAAATTGTGACAGCTTAATGTTGACAATGAAAAATCAACGGAGAAAGAAATAAAACAAAGAATACTACACACTTTTGGATCGTTAAATTCAAATGAAGCGTAACGTTATTGTCGGGCCCATGTAGGCCATGGTTAAATCAATCGATCAGAATATTACTGCTTGACCACGCTTATTTTTGTTTTGATTGACCATCTGTGACTACACTATATCACAACTAGACTATTTTAATTGATCGGCTGCATTCTAATCTCAATGTGTCACTTTTGTCAAACACATTTCAATAACATCCGGCGCCCAAAAATTTGTTTACAAACCAAAATTCAATAGAAGAAAAAAAAACCAACCGTGACTCATCACACAATCGGATGAATCGATTTGAAATCACAATAAAAATCAATAATACTCATCTACGGTGACTGTTTAACCAAATATGGTCACGTAAACAAAGGCCCACACACATCTTTAACACGAAAAAAAAAAATTGTCACAATTCAATCGAAGTGACTACTACTACGCAGTTCGATTTAAAAATAAAAAATCCGCTACAATTTATTTACCCTCTATTTTACCTTGTATTGATTTTAAAATATGTTTAACATCTGTAGAATTTAAAATAAAAATGGATTCCTCGGCACGACGCAGTGGCATTCCGATTCCAAAATCGAAATCGATTGGAATTAAGAAGAATCTGAGTAAAAGCAATGACGATTTACTCTCCGACAGCTTTAATCCCAGCAATGAAAGTGGCGAATTGGATGTGTTCACATTACTTGAAGAAAATATTGCACTCAAGGAGAAAATTGATGAATTATCCACCAAACATAATACAAGTAAGCATCTTAACCGATTTCATAATAATCGATGGCCATCATTTTTTTGTTTTTTTTTTCATTTTTTTTATTTCGATTTTGTTTCTTTGTTGTTTCGTATGCACAGTTTTGCAGAAAAATGTCCAATTAGAGCGAGAAAATGGGCGAGTGGGCAAACAATTTAACGATTTAAAAGTGCAACAAGCAGCACTTAAGGACCAATTACAAGGTTTAATGGATAAATTTCAAAAAGAAATTGAAGATGGCCAAACCATTCACAATATTCAAGAGCAACAAAAGAAAATCATAAACGAGTAAGTATTCAAATCTGCTTGATTCAATCGCATTTTGAAATGGATTATTTTTCTTGGTTCATTTTAGTCTTATGCAGAAGGTTCGCATTCAAGAAGACAAGCACATGGAATTAGTTAAGGCTGGCAAATTGGCTAGGAATCGTCTTGAAGAATTGGCACCCGAAATTCGAATGAAAAGTGCAAACGGTAAGTATCATTGTTCTGCGCTCGATTCGTTCATATACTCAATCGAGCGATTCATTTAAATTACTTCGAATTGATTCAAATCATTTCCATAATTAAGTGAATGAATTTTGAGTTTAAATTGCTTTATGTCTTTGAAACACACATATACACAATGTCGTATGCGAAAAAAAAACGTTGACAATCGAGCACGTTGATTGTGGTGATTTGATGTGCTCGACTTCACCTAGTAACACAATAACACAAATCGACAAATACTCAAACCCGAACACAATCGATATATGTATACTTTCAGATGATGCAACTAAATGTGATATTGTTACAACTGAAACTGTCGAACAATTAATCAATGAAATTGGAAAAATTAAAACACAAATGAACAATACTGAACTACAGTTGTACGAAGCAAATGAGAAAATCGCAGAACTTATTGAAAGCGTGAGTATATATTTAGCGACATTGTATTTTGCGCATTACAAATGGCTGAATCATTTCGATCATCTTTTATCAGCACCATCACATGAAAGAGGAAAATGAAAACCTTAAAGTGGAAAATTCGAATCTCACCAAAGTTGCCAAGCTCATGACACGCAGCATGCAAGAAAGCATGGATACAAATAAGAAGTGAGTAACGAAAAGACACAAACATACACCAAAATTGCTCATTTGCAAAAGTGTATTTGTTCAAACAAAGGATGAAGACAGGGCTTTCAGATTTGAAATCAAATGATTTGTAAAATCAACAAATCATGGAAAAAATCATGATTTGAAATACACAATTGAATAGTGTACATCAAATCAAATGATTTCTATTTTTATATTTATTTGATAAACAAATCAAATCAATCAGAATATACTTTAAAACATGAAGATGGTGTTGAAACCATCGTGGAGTTTTTATTCATCTCATTTGTACTTGCATAGATTCTAAGACACAATAGCACAAGGCACAATGCAATACATATACTGAAAAAATCAGTTTGAATTATAGTAGGCCAGTATAAAATATGCCAGTTTTCAGTTTTCGCTAAATGTTCGCTTGAATGTTGTTACCAAGTAAAATATTTGTTGGATTTACTTTTTCTGTAAGAGTAGTACTCACTGTGTGTAAGTTCTTACTTCGAGTTGTTTTAACCATAATTGAGATACAAAGGTTTCCAACCTTTGTACAGGAAAAAAAAACTCCACGGGGCATCCTTTTCTATTAAATTTTACATTTTTTTTTAAATTTGTAATGAACAAAGCTCTGGATATAATTGAATTAAAAATGTGTGTTGTTTTTTTTTTCAAATGTGAAACTTGTTAGGATGGAAGAGGCGTTAATCGAAATGAAGAAGAGAAATGATGAATTGGTGCGTGGAAGCAGCAAAGATTCCATTGATAGTCCGACATCGACTAAATTTTATTCGACAAACGACCAAGTGATGCATTTAAAAGAGGAATTAAAGCGACGAGAGGCTGCGCATACGGAGCGTATTGTTGAAATGGTAAGAAGCTAGTTCATTTGGTATTCAATTGTAAAAAGAATTTTATGGGCCACTCTCTTGACTCTAAGTTTGAAATGCGAATCACTTTATCTCTCTTCTGTAAAAGTTTGTTTGTTTTTTTTTCATTTGTTGTCTTTTGCATGTAAACATCATTAACCGTAGAAAATTCATTTGGAACTCTTCTGAACTAGCAGCAGGAGGGATCCATTTGAATTATTTGCCATCATTTGAACAAAACAAAAAAATAAATTAATAAAATAAACGAAAACTGAAAATAATTTGCATACAACAAACATTACATAAAACATAATATAAAACGGTTTATTTTCTACTAACTAAACATTATCCGTAGAATAAATTAATGGAAACAACAATCGAAACTAACAATAATGACGAAATCAATGTGCTACGCATTAAACTTGAGATTGTGGAAAAAGAGCTTCAATTTGCCATTAGTCGAGCTGAAACAGCCGAAACTGAAGTTGAACAATTAAAAAATTTGTACAGAAATAGTAGTGAAATAGGAACATCACATAAAACAACGGTGAAATGTTCACACTGTGGCAATTTATTTGATGGCACAATGCAATCATCAATGAGCACCCCATCATCGTCATCAACAACATCCACATCCACACAGGCCATAACACAAATTTGTTTACCGCCTCCGCCTCCACCCCCAATGCCCGATTTCAAAATTCCCGTGGCCAGATATGGTGCCAGTCTTAAAGACGGCATCACAACATTCACACTCAATAATCCACGCGAATCGAGTGACAATGCTAGCATTTGTAGCAATCCGGATGTGAAAAAATCGTCAACAGGTAAGGTATACATATTCATCCAAATGTGAATTGAGTGCTATTATGTTTTGTTGCTTCTGTACTGATGGTATTGTTCGTGCTCTGTCTCTGTTCCTGTCTCTCCCCCCCTCTTACATATCAAATGGCTATGTAACGCTAATAAACGCTGGAAAATGTCTCATTTTCTTATTTTCTTGTTTGCATCTCGTTGTGTAAGCCTAGGGGATATCCATGCGAATTAGAATTAGCACATTGGCAAAAAAATAGGGAAATTTACATGAATATAATAGTGAAATTAGCAATAAATAGCAGAATTAGCACTGTACATGTATATACTTTAGTAAGCATTTATTCTTGAATTTATTGAAATAATTAATTAAAATAAAATTCTCAAAACAAACGAATTGAATAGTGTTGAACTAAAATGTATCAAAATATGTAGTTAAATACGCTTTTTCCCATTTTTAAATAAAAATATATTCAATGGCACGTAACCAAGCACGTTCCATCTGTATTAACTACAATTTACGAATTGCAATCGGAAATGTAGATTTGATGACTTTATGCAATATTTTTGACGTACTAGAAAAATTAGCAAAAAATAGCAGTATTAGAACAAACTAGTAGAAATACTAGCAGAATTAGTGAAAAATAGAGAGATATAGCGTTTATTATTATAAATTTTTCGATCTGCAAATCATGGTTATCCCCTAGGTGTAAGCACATTCAACATGTGTATAGTTTGCATTTTGCATGGTTTATTGTATGGCCGTAGTTGTGTGTTGTTTGAATCAAATTTGCCATGTTCATTTTCTATTCGGAAGAAATGTCACCCAGTAATTTCATATCGTTTGTAGATTCGTTTTGCATGAACAAGTTATTTTATATTTTGTTTTGAATAGAACATTCTTCGAATATTCGAATATATTCGTTTGCATGGCATCAGCAATAGCAAAAATATCAAATAAAACATTTTACCTTTACTTTTCATCATATTTTCGATGTCGCTCACTCTCAATTCTATTTGCACTCTATATATCCACTTATTTGTCATCACAACATACACATTTATGTGTGTAATATGTATTTACTTATATGACATGATGATGAGAATTATTGAAAAGTACAAAAGCTTCACGTTATATATCACATCGATGACGTTAATACATCAAACATAAATTGATGTCCTTTGTATTCGATACGTGTGTTACTTGTGTGCATTGAGGTACCAAGAAGCTGACGAGAATCCGTAAAAATACTAGCGTTTTCTTGTCCATGGTTGTCGTAGTCGTTGCTGTTGTTGTCGACGATGTCGTCAACATTATTGTTAACCATTTTTCGTTCGGTTTTTTTTGCTCGATTTTCTTCTTTCAACACCAATTCCTTTCACTCCCATCTCTCTCTCACTCCAACTCTACTCCTTCTTGTTCGATGCTGTTTTTTCTCGTCGCACAGGCTCCTCAATACGTTCTTCAATGTGCTTAACAAGCGAATGATGATGAATATATAATAATTTATAACGCACAAATACATTGAAATTTTGTAAGCTTGCTGTAAAAGAAAGCATCTCTCGTATCACCGCGTTTATGAGAGAATACGAATACTTCAAGTTGAAATAGCGCGCGAAATTGGTTGATGTTGTTTTTTTTTATTCTCTTGTTCAATACAATTTTCGATGGTTTCATATTACATGTCCAAATTATTATATAGTCACATGCTGGATGTGGATGTCGCACGCGCTTACAAAACCATAACTTGGCTCTCACATTCACTTGTTGTTAGTTTTGGGCAGCGATTTCTTCTAAACGATTTAAATTAATTCCTCGTGATATATAAAATTACACTACGTTGGGTTTCTATCGTTCGGTGTGTCCCTTTCTCTCTGTGACTCTCTCTCACTCTCCATAAATCTTAGAAGTGAACACCCAAGAAGTCAAGAGTCTTTCGAAAAGTTCTTTATTCAATGTTCGGTGTATATTCGTTTGCATGGTAAACACACCACCAAGTTCGAAAACCAGACACATTGAGTCGCTTGCAGAGATGTTCAAGTGGTGATATAAAGCTTTAATTTACACACAGACGCCTAATTAAATTCAAATAAAACGATATATTCGAGAAAATCAGCTAATATTTCGATTTGAATAGAACAAAAGCTGATTAAATACTTAAGCGAACGGCAAACTTAGAAATTTCTTCGAATCAAAAATTGGCCGAATAACGAAATTGAAGTTCAACCATGGAAAATGATTCCTTCTAATAATGTAAAATCCAATTTAATGTGCTAAAAATAGAATAGATTATTAGCAATTATTAATAATTTATTGGAAAATAACAAGAAACAAACCGATATCGTAAATCGGATCTTGATTATAAAACAATCGATGAAAAAATTCAAGTGAATCCATGATTAATTCAAGCTCAATCAATAGACGTTACAGAGAATTCAATAAATGTTTGATAAAAAATAATGAATAAAGGATTACCAGGAATTTGGCACAAATGAACAATAAATAGAATGTCTTTCGATTGTGACAATTTCAATAGCACACACACACACACTCGAATATAATACATTCGGAGAGGATGAAGGCTCATTAATTTTTGCTATTTATTATTATGCACTATATAAATGCCATTTGTTTTTATTACGAAAGTGGAGCAATCATTATAACACTGAGCTCTGGTTGTACCTTATGGATTGTAATAAGATGAACGATAAAATCGTCTATTGTAAAAATTGCTTATTAGCAAACAGCCTCAGATTCTTACAAGGGGTCAAATGGTATCCTCCTGAATTTTGAATTACCCAATTTTCTCAGAAGAATCGCACTTTTGCCGAGACCTTTTTTGCTCTTCAACCTCAAATTTTGGAAAGTTCGGAAATAGGTCCCTTCTGGGGATTTCCAACATCAGAAGCTATGACAAACGGATTAAATGTTTCGTTTTAAACGTTATCGAATGCTGAAAGAAAATGTGTGTTTTTTACAAAGAAAATTGTTTACGGATATCTTCAATCCCACCAGCGCACACTCCTCTCTAAAAAAGTTTTACAAATTGAGTGGAATTTTTTTTATCAAAATAACAAAATAAACAAGCAATCTGACACGTGTATAAGCTCTTTGTTGTGTTGAATTTGTGTCAAAAGCTTCAATGTTTTTTTAAATGTTAGTGGATTATTACGAAATAGACACGTTTTTTCTAATAATTTGCGCTATAAACAGAACTTTCACATACTTTTATGTCAGTCAATTTTTTCATACTTTTATGTCAATAATTTTGTTGTGGTTTCCACATTCATTTTCTTTTTTCGTTTAAATTTTGAACTCTGATATCCAGTCAACTGTGTGGTACACAAAATGTACACTATTTTCATGAAATTAATTACGTTTTAATTTGTTGTTGTTTGTATTTTTTTATCATTTTTTATTAATTGCCACAAACACAGACACACATCCATATAATGTGGAACGGTCGTAGGCTTCAAGAGATAGAGTACCAAATGTTTTTCCATCAAATGGCAGATTTAATTGAATTTTCTCTGCTCGTAAACTGAGTGAATGACAAAGAGTTGAGATAAAATATGTTTGCATTGCTTTGCCCGCAAGTTTTTTTTCACAACATTTTAAACAATAAACATACACAATGCTAACCACATTGCATTAGGCCATTATTTTTTCAATCATTCGTCGAATATTATACATTTTTGTAAAGCAATTTTGTTGTTTAAACTACACTACAACTACACTACACTTTAATACCGAATTTTTTTTTAAATTGGAATTCTTTATCAGAAAAAAAAATCGCATAAAAATCAATCAATTTTGGTTGGTGTTTTTTTAAAAATGAAACAAATTTAGCGGAAAAATAGCAGCGTATCACAAGAAATGATTTACAAAATAAAAGCGGTTAAAATTAAAAACTGAACGCACCGTTCCAACCGACGAACGCTTATTGTTGTTTGTATGTTCATCGGTGAAAATGGGAGAAATTGTTGTCGCTACAATGACGGTTGCGTCGTTAATGTTGACTGTCATCACAAGTTGGTTTATTTAACGTTCACTTTTCTCTGTGTATCCATTGGGAAGTGAGTACGGCGCATTTGGAGGCTAAAATACAGCAAAAGCATCGAGAGGAAAAGAAGAAGAAGAACACGCAAATAAAACAACCCAATCCATTACATAAAAAATATCAGTAGCTCTGTGAAACGCACCGCATTGTATTCAGTTTATTTCAATGCTTTTTTACCATTGTTGTGATATCCTGCGTTTCACAGAAGAAGCTCTTTTTTGCTTCACTTCACATTTTGTGTTTAGATTTTATTTCTACTTTTTCTTTTTCTCGTTCTCGTTACATTTTCGTTTTGTTTCCTTCGTTCAAGGCGCTTTTTATTCTACGCATAATTTATGCTTTTAGAAAAACTGCTCCAAACAATCTGTCTCAGTTATCCATACACAAATTGAGAGTAGGTCGTTGCGCTTTCTTTTCGCTTCATTTGTGTGTGTGTGTTTTCACTGTTTTAGAAGTAATTATGTGTTTCATAGAAACATATTTACTTCAATATAATATGGTTTCATTGTGTTTTGAAGATTATATTCCGATGAATGTGATGTATGAAAAAGAGGGTGGTGCGGTACAAAAGATTTTCTGCGTAAAACGAACAGAAATTATCCATAAGATAAAATAGAAAAAAACACGGCAAAAAAAATCGGTTCCTTTAATATTAACAACAATCACTTACGAACCATTACCTGCGCTTTCGCTTTTTCGAATTCATCCAATGTACAATGTACATTATGCAACAGGTGGACTTTGAACTTTTCGCATGTGTATCCTTCGGTTTTGAGTGTTTGCGTTCAGCAAATGGCATAACGGAATTGGAGAAACTGGAGAAAATATTCTATAGATCTCAGTGTGTCACGTTGAAAGCGTTATATAAAACGCTTGTTTTAGTCAATAACCCTTCTATTTGGCTATTGAACTTTCAATCAAAATTAATTAATTCATTGTGCTTTTGTTGAGCATTTAACTCGGTGATGGTTATTGGTTATGTGGTTGTTTTACTTTATGATCTTGTTTGTTGCACACTTGAATTAATCATTATGATTTTTAACATAGTTTGTTTGACCGCAGGTATGGACGCTTTAATTGCTCAGTTACGAGATGGAGCGGTTACATTACGAAGGAATCGCCGAAAAACACCAACCAATGCAGCGTTGCAGGAAATGTTTGAAACTTTGGAATTATCACGCAAACAAAATCGCAACTCTAGAATTGTGATTGAAAGTCATAGAACGTAGAAAATCATCATACATACAAAAACTAACTCTAGAAGCATCCAAATATCATCGAAACAGTCAATTACTTACGTTTGAAGGCTTCCATCTATATAATTCATCCTAATTTTTATTCCAGTGTTTACAAGTCTTTAAAAAAATCCATTGCCGTAATTTTGAAAATGAAAAACAGTACTTCTTTTATTTGTACAAACAACATTTCCTTTTAAGCAAATTTTTAATAAAAACAAAAACAGCGAAAAAAAATCAAACACATGCCATTTTCAATTAAATGTATTTGAATTTATTCAATGGAATTTATACTAACAATCTTTGGCCAGTCAGAAAAAAATCAACTTAATTCATACACATTTAGCTAATTTATAGGCACTTAAAATTTGCATTAACACTTTAAAAAAAAAATTGTGTGCTTTCGTAAACAATATGTGGATGTATATCAAACAAAAGTTATTCGATATTAAATGATTCCCTAAATACAATGTTTATCTTTAAAAAAAAATGGATCCTCTCTCTCTCTCTCTTTCTCTTGCACTCTCTCTGAATAACAAAAGTTTTGTTACAAAACTATTTTAATGTTAGATTGTACATTGGTC
The DNA here is from genome assembly GCF_009176525.2 of Contarinia nasturtii. Lineage (NCBI taxonomy): Eukaryota > Metazoa > Arthropoda > Insecta > Diptera > Cecidomyiidae > Contarinia > Contarinia nasturtii. Next base: position 2,498,513 of record NW_022199032.1, read on the forward strand.
TTTTGTGGTAATTTTGCAATATCTCTTTCTTCGATAGACTTCTTACTAAATCTATAACAGAGAATATATTTTGTCTAAGAACATGAACACTCCCAAATAATATCTATAAAATCTCTATAGGGTAAGTATATTTGTTTTATTTAATTATTTAATTTTCCTACTCAAATTGAAACATTTGATTAAATTTTGTAATTTTCATTTTGTTTTGTGCGCTTGTCAAAATGTTCATTGGAAGCAAATGAACTTGGATATCGATTCACAAAACAAAAGAATATACAACAAAAAAAAAGTCTTTTCCAAAATCGGAAAGAGTCATATATTGCTAATGTCTTTTTGAGTTAATAAAATCTATTCAACAATGAACGAAAATAGTCTTTGTTACACTTAATAAATGGAAATACTTTTGTGTTCGATTTGGATGAAACAATTGTGCACTAGTGATACATTATTATTGGTTTATAATAATAATAATAAAGAAAACGATGAAATAACATCCGCTGAATCCGCCGGCAGAGCTTCGTTCGTTTTAGTTGTGTAAATATGGCCTAAACATGCTAATGTACGTGTATCGAAATGTGCGCTTTTATGCAGGTACAAATTTACTATTGCGAGAAGGTTTTGGCGGTGGTGTTGGTGGCCGTGGACGCTTATTATTTTCGATCAGTGTTTGTGCGTCCACATAATCATACGATGAATTACTTATGCACAATGGTTCGGCTGGCAACGGTCTATTATGATGTCCCCAACGTCCGACTACAATTGAATAATTTTCGCTGCCACAACTGTCATGAATGTTCACACAGGTGATCGGTAAATTACTATAATCGTTGCTGTCACGCGTTTTTGGTGGCAACGGTGGTGCTGGTATTGAATCATCTTCGGATGTCGTTGAATCTGTTGTGACTAAACCAAAAACAATTATAAATTGAATAACTATCGATAAGCGCACACAATTGAACTTTCAATACTAACCAATTGAATTCCGATTGCTACTGTCTCCCGACAACGATTGTGAGTCGACACCAGTCTGTGATCCTTTTATGCTGGGACTTACAATACTTGTTGGTCTTGATAAACGCTTTTCACGCTCAACTTCCGATCGTAGTGGCCGCTTTGGAGTTAACTATTTCGGGAGTAAAGAAAACCAAAACAAAAAATGATTAGATTTGATTGAGCGAGTACAGTTGAATTTAAACATTACTTCTTCTGTCAATTCGACGACTGGTGTTGTTGGAGCGACTGTTGGTGTCGATGATGCAATGGACGTTGGTTCGATTTCCATTGGCGGTGTCGATGAAATTGGCGTCAATGCCGATGTATAAAATTGACTCGTTGATAAATTTAAACTAAGAGAATCTCGATCACACTGTAAAAACAAAAGCAAAATGATTTAAATGTTGAATGTAATTGATAAAAGTTCAAACACAAAATACTCACTCTTTTGCTGGACCTTCGTTTGCTGCTATTTTTATCCTTTGATTTGCCTTTATTGCTTGGCGAACCAGCCGGATTCCTTTTGTTTATTCAGTGGGTGGGAAAATGTGAAACAAAAAGAAAAATTATAAATATCAAAATAAAACAAAAACAAAATTGAAGAAATTTCAAAAACTAAAGAAGTGAAAATAAGTGAATCAAAAGCCAAATTTGTTAATGTGTGATGAATACGAACATTGATAGTTTGTGAAATGCAAAAAAAAAAATCGATTAAGAAAATCGTTCAAATATGTTATAGCTGAAGTTGAAGAAAGGAAAATATGTTATGTGAAAGAGTTTTCGTGTTAGTAAATATTGATGTCGGTGATAAGTCCATTCTGTTGAACCGGAAACGTGCAAGCAAGAGAAAGAAAATTGATTTGTTAGTAATGGGTTAATGATTTTTAGTGAATTAAATAGTAGATTTGGCTAAAAATAGATAGATAGATAGAATAAATGATAGTTCACTATACCTATTGGTAGTATTAAAATTAAAGCCGAAGGTCGATATTATAGAGTTGGTTTGTGGACGACTCCCTTGAGTTGATTTTGACAAACCACTACTACAAAACGAAATGAAAAAAAAAACATAAAGAGAAAAACAATGAATTAGAATGGGATCAGACGCATTCAGTTGAAGTGTGTGTGTGTGTTTGCCAGAGAAACATCGGAGCGCACGTCAAGAAATATATATGTGAAAAACGCCATGAATTTATTTGAATAAAGAAAACAAATTTTGCACGGCATCATTTGTGCGCCTATATAACCTGGTTATATCAATATCAAAACAATCATGTATAGATTTATGACTACTTACTCATTTGAACCGATGCTTGTTTCGCTTAAACGATTTTCATAACTAATTTGAGGCATTATACTTTGTCGTCGCATCATCACAAACGAATCACGATTCAAATCGCTCGTACGTTTTCCGTATTTTGATTCGACGTTGGCTTGCATTTCGGCAAAGCATTTTTCCAATTTTTCATGGAATGGCATTAGCGTTGACGGTGCCTTGGCACGATGCACAAGCAATGCCAATTCAAGTAATGGAATCTGCGATGCAATCAAATCTTTTAGCTTTTCGATGCGACTCTCATCTTGTGGATTCTTTTGAATATATTCTTCGGTTAAGAATGCTTCTTCGTATTTACTGAAACCGCCCATCACAGCCGGATCAACGACCCCATTGATTTTCATGCTGAGCGGATTGATCGGTAGCGTTTCATCATTTTTATGAGCAATCACTAAATCGCGAATGACTTTATTCGTTGATTCCATGGTTTCAATGGCATATGCAATTGGCGATATCTGTAACATTAGGCAAAATTAAAAAAAAAATCAGAATTAAATCAACAATAAACGAAAAAAAATGAATCTGAATTTACCTTAAACGTTTCCGACTGAATCACTTCAAACCACCGCAAGATGCCTGGCAATGGGAATTTTGTTTTCATCACGGTACGTTCCAACCATAAATTGGTCACACTATTTTCATCGCTGTCGATTTTATGATCACGATACGGTCGTGAAAATTTGAATTTTTGTACATTATTATTGAGATGATATTTGACAATTTCTTGTGCGATATTCTTTTCAGCAAAAGCCTCTGCATTCACATCCATAATCGGTTCAACGCTGTTTATTTGAATGAACATACCATCGCCTTGTTTTATTTCGTCACCCGGAGTGGTCAATGTTTGCATTAAATCAGCTCCAATATGCTGCGATAAAATGCGTGAACAAAAATCACTTAGACGTTCATATTCCTTGCCACGATAAATGAATACACGATTTCGCAAAAATTCCGGAAATGTTTGTCCATAGAATGCAACACGGAAGTATTCCGATTCATGTCGAAGTTCTCGTAAAATTTTCTCATAAAATTGTGACATTTTCAAATGCATCGAACTCAGTTTGGCATAGTCAAACACTTCATTTTCATACTGTTGTGCTAATTCTTTGCACATATTTATCGCACATTCCCATTGTTTGCCTTTATTGAAATATTCAATAATCTCATTGTATAGGCACTCTTTCAATTGTCGATGGGTTTTACAGTTTTGATGACGACGCGATTTTAACAATGGTGATAACTGTGTATCATCCCATTTCAGTAAATTTGAATGCAATTTCAATGTGAACGCCGCCTCAGTGTAATTATCAAATTCCATATGCAAATCACACAATTTATTCACATAACGAATGTACATTTCTTTGCGATTCACTTCCGAATAGAATTGTAACAGACTAACCGTACATGCCATACGATTTTCTTTGCTTTCGTCATTGATAATGCAACGATACTCCAATAACCGTTCCAACAGTCTCGTTACGATCTTAACGAATTTCTCGCCTTCACTGCACAATGTGTTGTGCTCTTTGCACAATTTCATCATAATCTCGTAGAATAGTTCTGTACGAACGAGACAATAAAACAACACCCGACATTAAATTGTGTGTTAAGAAAATAATTGTGAAATTGAATTGCACACTTACCTTTATACTCTTGATCACCGCGGCCACCCTCGACGATAAGATCGAGTTTTTCGATCATTTCCTTTTCAAATTCATTGAAATTCCCTTTGTAATGTAAATTATTCCGTTTGGTATCGCCATACCCTTCGATCATATACTTTGATGTATAATATTCGCATTGCATCATATCGAAAAATATTGGAATTGTTGCTTTACGTAATTCAACTTCTGGTATGAGACTCATTTCCAAAATCGAACCCACCAATTGCGGTACAAAATGGGTTTTATGTTCGCCCAAATTCATCCACATACTTCGTATTTGGCATGCCGTTTCGTGTCGTATATCTTTGTATCGTGATAGAATTTTTGTTCGTTTATTTTCACCAAATTGATCTAATTGCAACGGTGGTTGAATTAAAAATGCAATCGAACAATGAAAGAAATTTGACCACACAGGTAATTCGAATGGATCGAAAAAGTTATCCATAATAACCCGGGAAAATTGCTTTAAACTTTCCAAAATGACGGTATTTTGATGCATTGTCATGTCCATCCAATCGTTGGCAAACACCGGCTTCGATACCAAATCTTTGAAAACGAGCAATATTTCGGTGAGAAAATCTTGTAAATCGTAACGCGTACGAAAATGCTTCACATAATCATCATAATGGCTACTCTCCATGCTACGGAATATAGCAAGCATAATGGCCACCAGATTTCCAACCAATGGATTGTCACGGTCCATGGCAATCGATGTTTGAATCACAGTTCGCAGTAAAATCAACATTATATCGCGGATGTCATTTTTTGTGGGTCCAACATTCTCATTTGTACCATGATAAAGTAGCTCCAGCATATTATTCATTATTGTAACACATTCAGCAACCTGTTTCATCGTGAGAGAACCAACATTTAATTATAGTTACCATTGAAGATAATTGCCGAGTACATTAAATATTGTGATGGCTTTTACTTTCCAGCGCATGAGTAAAAAAAATTGGGTACAAAAAGCAATACATTTAAAAAAAACCACACACACATACACACTCAAGTGCCACATCAAGAGTTTTTTTTGTGTTTCGTTTTGTGTGTTACTGTACCGCGATCGATTAACTGTTTATCATCATTTTACCTTTGTCTTAGCGGGCGATTCACGTGTATGAAGATGCGATTTCAATTCGCCCAACACTTTTGCAGCCTTTGTCAGATTCTTTTCTTGTTGCCATATATCATTCATAACATCACCCTAATGGTTTGCGTTTTATTTGTTTCGTTCGTTCGTTCGTTCGACAATATCAATCAATTCGTTTGCGTGTATTGTAATGTTTTTTTGTTTGTTTTGGTTTTGTTTTGGGTATCGTTTGTTGGTTTTTTGGTTTTGAGGGGGTTGGGAAGGTACAATTTAATTTATACGATTCAGGAAGCAGAAGAAATTATCGAGGATAACAACAGAGCAAAAACAAAAAAAATATATAAAAAAAAACCAAAAAGAAATCAAAGAAACAACTAGATTTAGTTACAAATTATTATTAATTATTTGCTTTTGTAATAAAATGGTCAGCTTCAAATTCAACAATTACGTGTCAAATCTAAGCAATAAAATTTTAAGATATTTTGTATGAAATTTTGTTTGTTGGATAATAAAAACAAAGTAACATGCAAATTACTGCATGTCGCAATATAAATGCAATATACTTGTTCGAAATTAAACTCCCGAAATTAGTAATTTAGTGATGATTAATATAGTACATTTATTAATCATATTTCAAAATTGTTGTCATTCCGGTTTTGAAATGTCAGTGATTGTATTTTCATTTATTATTATTTTTTCAACTTTTATGAGTTAATTGAACTAAAACAAAAATATTGGCATACACAAACGTACTACACACACAAATAAATAAAAAAAAAAACAAAACGCAAACGAAACAACAAACTAATTAAATATTAACATTCGCTTAGGATCAACAAATAGTTTAGTAGCTACAGTGCAAAACGTTTGTCAACTCGAATGCAAATTAAAATTAATCGACAAATGGAACACACACAAAAACAATAACAACAACAACATAAAATAAATGGTGCGCTTAAACGGATGCAATTAGACAAACAGTGTACGTTTTAAATGAAAAAACAAAACTCAAAATAAAAATGCTCATGTCGGAATCAGGCGGGTTAGAAAAATGGTGAGGTCGTCACTTGAACGGACAAACAATACGAACGTGAAACGAATTCAAACTTATATGAATGAAATAGTGTGATGTGAATGATGATGCTCAACCGAAATACTTACCCCATGGACATTTGATGTTTTTTTTTTGTTTTGATAATTATGCAATTGTGAAAATGTATCGAATATAAAATAATAATGCAATGTAACATTGAACTATTGAGCTGATTGTTTTATATAATTTCAACATTTTCACAGCGCACAAAGAAGATTCATGTTTATAAGAATGCTCATAGTGCAAATATGTATGCATTCAATGCAACCCATGATAAGTCTCATTCCATAACAACCAAAAAACCATGGGCGCAAATGACAAAGTTCAAAAGAGTGCACTTCATACGCAACAGCCACTGTGATTGATGCACAATTTAAAAATAATGGTAAAAAGTCAAGCCAAAAAAGAAAGCAGTTTTTTTTTTTAAATGAAATTTTGATCGTTTTCATTATGCAGTTTGACACACACAAACACACAGATGTGAAAATATTGTTAGATTGTGACACTGAAATTGGTTAATTATTTTTTTTGTTGCAAATCAAAACGAAACCCAAACATAATAAAAATTGAACACATACCTCTTCTTTGCTTTCAAGTTTATCTTTGATTTGACCGCAAAATACCGGAAGTAAAATTTTACGACATTCAGGCATTTTGAACAGTTTCGAATCAACTAATTCCTTGATGCAAATCATCTTTGATTGGGTCAAACGACCCGGAGCAATATTCGTTAAGATCTCCACGATTAATTTACTGCAATTTGGTGAGAAAAAAAAGAGTGTGATTACATTTTAACGCGTTACATTGGGAGCTAATTTTGCAATGGCATACCTCAATTTGACCGGGTCATAGACTTGTGTCAAATCCGATGAAATAATATGCAAATATTTCAACATTGCACCTTGAGAGCGCAGCAAATCGTTTGGACATGCCGTCAATTTGATAAATGACTGTAGTAAATCTACCGAAAAAAATAGATATTGATTTTTTTTTGTTAGAAATTTCAAAAACCATTAATTTTTACTGATTTTCCATGAAACAATTACCTTCTAAACTTGCTTCAAACATTTCTTGATCTCGATCATCGTTCAATTTTGCGAATAAAATTCGTGAACGAATCACAAATTTCATGATGTATTGTAAATTTTTCATCGTTTTATAGAGTGTCTCATTTTCGGGTGTTTTATTATTGATTCCATTTCGAATGTGCGTCTGTAGTACATTTATCAATTTGCTGAACGGAAGAAGAAAAAAGAAACAATTGAAAATTTAATTAATGAAAATTGCAAAGAGAAGCAACGCAAAAAGAAGATGGGAACATAATTATTTCAATACTCACTCGTAGGCTAATGTGGCGGAGAAACTCTCGTTTATGTATAGATCCAGTACAGATTGAAAATGTTGATATTTAAGGTCGGACACAATCTCAATGAGACGCAATAAACACTTGAACACCAAATGATCAAATTTCGGTGGATCATCATTTTGAACGAGTATATTGAATAGAGCATCCAAAATGTCTTGTAAAAATTTCACAACCTCTTCGGGACTAACTTTCATGAGTGAATTTAATGATTCTTCCAGCGTCTCTTTGTGTGTTGACCAATTCAATAGTCCCAATAAATCAACTAAACAATACAAAACAAAACAAAATTAAATATTGGTTGTTAGTTTTCTAAGAAATTACCACTTTTCTACAGTTTCTTTCTACACAACTGAACAAATCGAAAAAAATAAATAAGATAAAGCCTAACTTACCATCTTGTGTTAATTTTGTGCTGCATAAATTGGTGAGAATTGTGAATGAATCTTTTGGTGAAATGGTGAGACCGCCGGTCGATGGTTTTTCATTGGTTGACAATTCGAATGTACGCGATGGCAATTTCAAATAGTGTGTTAATGTGTCTTTGTCGAATTTTTTGTGATCTATTTTATAAACGATTAATTGATGGCACTTGTGTTGCAATGTTGTTCCGTTGTCCTGCATTAAACGTACGTATGATAGTCCAAATGGTTTTTCAGCTTTATCTTTAACTTCGTTTGAACTGCGATGTTTGAATGTGAAACGTAAATGGCAATTTTTAAATTCTTCAATAGGTAACTCAATCTTAAATGTTTCATTCCATTTGGGTTTATCGTCATGATAGTAAATCACCGATTTATATTCGTTTAACATTGAAGCGCCGGCTCCTAATGTTAAAATATTTGGCACAATTTGACCCTTTTCATCACAAACAACGGCAGTCACTTCGATATTTTTATCGCTGCTTTTTGAACTTTTGGAAAATTCACCATTGACCAGTGTTAAATATAGGTCGTTACGTACATCACCCGGAAAAATGACCTCGGGAAAGCCCATTTTTCGTGCGAACGCAACATTTCCATGCACCAAATGTGGAAACTCCTCTTTGATCTGTTGTAAAACACCAAGACATTTATGAAAATTTTGCGATAGTTTACGAAACGGTTTCGGTGTGTTCATTGTCACATCTAATGTTATACTATTTTTAATGCGTCAAGTGCAATGGTTATGCCATTTTCTGTTCTTTGTGTTTCTTTTTTATGCCAATCTTATCTAAACTATATAAGTTCTACAAAATGTATCCGTTTCAGAGTGATAAACTTGTTTATGTTATGTTTTATGGATATGTTGTTGATCCGGACGTGAACGGCGCTTTATTTATTTACAGCACAATTGCAGTTTTATTTTTTAACAAATTGTGTAAACAAAGTCCAAATACATTTTTCTTTATTTATCTTATCGACTCTCAATGCAAAAAAAAAACACACACACAATAATTTCTTTTAAGAATTTTAAATGTTACTAATGGACACGAGCAGATATTCTTTGTGATATACGAATGGCAATAAAAAAAATCTCCGACTACAAAACTATGACTAATGCCATAAATGCTATACAGCATAAAATAGCAAATGCATATTGTATCATTACCTGCTTTATATCACCATGCAACAGTTCAACACTGACTGCTAATTTCGAATCAATTTTTCCGACATCTTTGTTCATCAGCAGCTTTTTCAGTGTATTGTCCAAATTTTCTTTTTCACATAAAATAAATGGCAGATCCAAATTATTTTTGAAATCTTCTGGTTTTCGAATGATTGGCGTTAAATCGATGGCGGCCACACCAAATGGTCGTCGCAATGCAATTTGTTCGTTTGCACTTCCATTTGAACAATTCGATGAAATACTGAGCTGTGAATGTTTCTTATGGCTTACGCTTAGTACTGCATTTGCCATACTGTTGCGCTTCGAATCGTTTTCCTTCATATCCATTGCACCAATACGAACCGCATAACAAATTAAATAGACTTTGTTTCGATTCAAATCATGACTACTTAAATCCTAAATACGAGGAAAAAACAAAAACCAGAACCATTTACATTGGAAAATCAAGTTTTACAGGGCCTTGGACAATAGATTTATGGTTGGAAATAAAAACGTACCGTAAATAGTACACGATGATTATCAAATTGATCTAAATCACGAGCTAAGCCCTGTCGTCCCCATTTGACTACATAATTTTCGGTTATTGCTTTCATCTCATCACCGTCGTACAGTGTTAATAGCAGATCTGAGTCTTCCTGATGTTTGCAAACAAATGCATGCACCGTAACCAATAAATTGTGTGAATGCTTGTTTGTCGTTTTTGATAAACGATTTTTATTGAAGTTACTCTGCAAAGAAGAAGAAGAAGAAGAAAAATATTTATGATTGTAAACGAGAAATAAGTCAATCGGTCCCCCTCTGTCCAAATTGAATTTTTTTTTTGATGGTATTACTTACCGTTGCTTTTCGTATCCGATCTATGGCAAATATATGGTGTTCATATAATTGTGTTGTTGATGTTGTCGTTGTATCCAAAATGTTGCCACTTTCATCTCGTACAACCATGTCTAAGCCTAAATTTATTGGTTCGAATAAAAAACCATATCGAAATGCATTAGACACATACAAAAATGCGGATTACACGACTTATACACACACACAAACACTTACCCAATATTTTATTTCCGGTGTCAATTTCGGATGTGGCCATCAATTTTACTTTTTTCATTTCGTCAACGGGTAAATTGCCCGATAATATTTGTGACCTTAAACTTATTAATTCGAGTAATTTGTCTCGAATAGGCTTTAGAATCTCATGGTTTGTCAAGTAGAATTTTTTGAATAAAACGCCCCATTCGTGCAGTACTGTTGTGATTTCATCAACAATTGCCGATCTCTTTACAATGTATTCATTTTTCGGTGTTAACACACACTCCAATATATGAATATATGATTTTGGCACTATACCACATTTGCTTTTATCTCTGGATTAAAAAAAAATGAAAATAAAAGAAGCATTGTTCCATTTAATGTGGTGTCAAAAAGACAAATCGAATCATTCATTTAAAAAATATTCTTTTTTTTGTAAATACTTACGTCTTTTTATAACCATAATACCAATTTGTACATTCGCCACAGATTATCACAGCATCTCCAACATCTAAAGTCAATCGATGTGGTTTGTCTTCAAAGTAATTATTTTTGGCTATTGAATGGAAAAAAAGAAGGTGAATTGAAAACGGTTATTTAACGATTACATTTATTGAAATTCTATTTTTATATGGAAGAAAACGAAATTCATTTAAAATAACACAGACAAATGCTTCCCAAAATGAAAATGTTGCATTCGAAAGTCCAGACGCGCGCATAACCGATTGATTAAATGTGTAACAAATGTTCGATCTATTACAGCTATTTGATGAATTACTTTTCTCTTCATGAATAACACAGCATGCACACACATATACAATTTCATAATGCACGCGGAATAATTGGTTTTACTTTCATTTCACATTTGCCACACAATGCACTATGCGTGTGCACATTGCTGGAAATGTTGTTTTTTTTTTTCTTCTTTTCAACGCTAAATCTGCGCTCAACACACAATTAAAAAAAATCTTGAATTTACATCATTGCACAAATAGCGTTCGCATGAATTTCTGTGATTATTTTCATTTCAATGTTTGTGCGCATTTATTCGCTTCACTTCGATTTTATTGTTATTTGCCACATATATGTGATTACGTTCAATCGCACACATTGTAGATATGTGAAAGAAAAAACATCAATGTGACCGCCAATTAAATCGTCGCAAAAATGTGCAAAAAGAGCACAAAATCACCAAAAAACATCACAAAGTCTAATATGATGAAACTGTATTACGCGGAAATGAGCGGCAATTATACAGTAAGGTTCTTTGTTGTTTTCCATCTTTCATCTCAAGTTGATTAGTTGCCGTCACCAAATGAGAAATGAACAAAACAATGGTGATACTTTGAAAATTTGTAGCCAATTAAGCGTAGCGCGTGCTGTCGATGACCTCTTTGATACCGTTTTTGTTTTTGTTGTTGTTTCATTCGACGAAATTCGGTAAGGTTTTATTTTTAACCAAAATCGCTATAATTTCTTTGAAATTCTCTATTGTTCTTATTCCAATCAATCAATGCTTACAAAATGGAATGTTGAAAACCGTCTAATCGCTTTGAATTTCAATTCCGTACTGATTTTTTCAACAAATTTGACTTTAGGCCGTTGCAATGATGTGATGATTGGTGAGTGTTTTTTTTTTTTAAATAAATAAGCTGCAATGTGCTATCTATGCGTGCTCTCATTTGTAACCCCTCCATACAACCCACAAAAAAACACAAACACAATCGAGCAATCGAAAAGCATTGCATCGCTCATCACATATGAAAATGACCCATTTGCTTTAAATGTATGCCTCTTTAAAACCAATTTTTTTTAAAATATGCGTTCGAACCATTCATATTAACCATTTCCTTCCGATCCGTTTGTTTCTATTGCTCGCGACACAACCATGTGTCATTGAATGACATATATTTTGACTTTTAATGGTAAATTATCAAAATGTTTCTGTTTTTCTAACTTATTTTTTTTTTTTTTTAAAGGTCTTGCGGTGAAGTGAACCCAAAACTAAAAGCAAAGGTTCAGAGAAAGAAATAAATTATCACTTCTTTAAGATAACCGAATAAATGTCTAACATGAGAAAAAAAGGAGCACAAACTGTGCGAAAAATTTAACGAAGAAATGTCTTTCTCAATTTTATCGCTCTCACAAAATGATTAAACACTGCTGCGCGATATTGCTGTGATATGCAGCTGCGTATAAATTAAACTTCATAGAAACAAATGACAAAATCCAATAAAAACATAAACTTTCATAAGCAATTCGATTTTATCACCGAGTTTGTTTCATTATTTTCATCTGGTTTTCAACATACAAAGATCAAATCAAAGTGTAGATTAGATTTGCCAAGCACACACTGTTGATGTGTGCTGTGAGAGCATCAAGTGAAAGAATCGGTTTGAGAGCGCATTGTCGCAATAATAAATAAATTGGCCCAAAGAGTGTCTCGTTCATCATCTTAGCTGAAACTGTCTGCAGATGTAATAAAAACAAAACAAAAAAAAAATTCAGATGTGTTTATTGCGTGACATCCAATCCGTTAAGTTCATGGTTTTTTGTATATATTTTGTTTCATTTTTGTTTTTTAAAACAAAGTTTGTGTTGTTTTGTCTGTAGGTTTTCTTATATTAGCAATGGTTGGCATCACTTTGTAAACGCAGTGATAATTGCATCTTTATCTCTATGGGAATGCGCACGAAAGATATATAGATATATATATAGATATATAGATATATATATAGATATATATATAGTTTCTTTGAACTATGAAACAAACACTCAAGAAGAGATGATCGTGCATTCGGGGCATTGTTGCTGTTGAGAATATATATCAAATATCTCGCATCTTATTCAGTGTGTATGTGTTATTTCTGGCCTATTATCTATTCAAACTACTTAACAAGCCAAGTGGTTGGGCATATTTTGTTTCAACGGAATAGATAAATGAAAAATCGAGCAAATACACACACTTTCAACATACAGAGAGTGTTGCATTGTATTATGTAAGGAGGATATTGAATGAGCCGTCTTCGCGCCGGGAAGTCGAAATAAAAGAAAGAAAAAAAAATCATACAAAACCAACATGAAATGTTGAGTTTTAATGAAAATAAATCGCATTTATGGTTTCTGCTGGTGAATTTCGCACGTGTTGGCTTCCCAGCAACATAAACCCATTGCACTCACTCACAAAAAGTGCAAAATGTAGTAACCCGAAAATGAGCGGGGTGAAAGGAGATTCTCAACAATTTGTTTCAGTTCACAATGATAATCATAAAACACACAACAACAACAAAAATAAAGACAACGAACGAAGTGAAATTAGAAGAGAGCGAACGAGAAGGAATGAAATGCAATTAATTGCAAGCCACAACGTTGTTGTTTTCCAAAGTCTAACACAAATGCGTGGTTTGTTGCCATTTCGTTCATTGCCAGCATAAAAATGACTGTATCATCAGCCATTTTTTCCGGCTGTCGGCGTATTTTAACATATAATAAATATGCTCTTTTATGTGTCGTTTTCGCCTTCTTTTTTTTTCGCCGGGTTTTACTTATATGAACTCATTCACCAGACAGTATACAGCAAACAATGTAACGGCTTTTATTTTTGTGCATGCAAAAGAAAACCAGATGAAGACGCCTGGTAAAACAAAAACAATTGCATCTCTCTGAATGTGCATATCAAAGGTGAAAGTTGCATAAAAGGCCATAGAAATGCATCTGTAAATGAATATAAATGCAAAAACGAAAAAAAAAAAAAAAAATAAAACAAACCACATTCAACAGCGAATGTAGTTTGTATTATCGAAAGAGGAAATTAGGCAAACACTGATTTGAATTTTCTTAGAGATATCTTTCCGGTCGCTGTGCACATCTGCATCACATTTCAGTTGAATGCGTACGATTGTGATATCGGACGATGACTTTACACAACAAGCAGCTTATCGTTTCCGATGTTGCACGCACCCGGCAAAAAAAAACCGGCCAAATACCAATGAAACGTAATCATTGCATTTTGAACACAGATATCGCATCGCATTCAAAACTAAAGCGCCAAAACTAAAAATCGATCTCAAAATCACATAGCATACAAATAACTTTTGGAACCAATGCTTAATGGGTAACACACAACATTCCAGAATGTTTACTTAATCGCTTTAAATTGTTTATTTATTTTATTACACATTAATGAATGGCCCATATGTTTGTTGTCTAATCCTAAAAATGGTAAAAATACACATCATCATTCCATATGGTCATAACAGAGTTTGTGTCAATAAATGTGTATATTGAAACAATTTGTAATGGGAGTGAAAGAGAAAGAGGGAGAGGGAACGAGAAAGAACAGGACGCAATAAATGCTAAACATTAGAAATGAGATTAGCAATATAACCTTAATGCATACACATCTGAATGTGTCAGCTACATATGCTTTATAAAAATGTTTGTGATTGACATTGCAAAATCCATGAACAATTCATTGTTCAATGTAAAGAATGTGCATTGAATTAATAAATTCTATTTTGAAATGAACTTATGAATAATTGTCAGAAAAATGTGTCTGATATGCGTTCTCTTCATCTCTACCGCGCTCTCTCTCTCTCGCTCACTTTCTGTTTTCCTCTGTCTCCTCTCTCTCAACTGTTCAAAACCCATTGATTTTTCTGGTTGTTGTTGTTGTGCGTTTGAATATATTGAGTTATCTCATGTTGATGGGTTGATGCCTACACAAACCAGATAAGTTCAAACAAATCGACCTCATCTACGTTATGCTATTTGTATTATACGACAAATACGATCGAATAGAAAAAGCCGCATGTCGACATGCATAAAAGATTCTAATTATTCTAATTAAAGATGTCATGCGGCCGATATTCGAAAACGTTTAACAAATCGAATGAGAGAATGTGCGCGCGTGAACATAATAAGTGCGTTTTATGTGTGTAATACATATGTGTAAGACGATGAGATTGTTGTATTGCAAGAAAGTCAGCATTATATTGCTGTTAAAAGAGTCTCATCGAGAGAATCTGTGGGTTTGTGACTCCCGTCGCGTTATTTTATATTATCGTTAAGTACACGTACTGATTTCGTGAGCTCAGTTTCAAATCATCATTTCGATTTCCAATCAACGTGCGGCATGCACTCATGTATGCTTTGGCACAGAAAAGAAATAATGAAGAAATAACAATGCCCAAAGCACTCGTGCTGCAAAATTATTCGAAACAACCGGGGCGACTGTGTCGCAAATTTATCAGTCATGTCTGTTACTAATTAACAAGTAATTAGAATATCTAAGCCATTTAAAATGGCTCTATACGTCTAATTTGTTGAAAAGATTTTATCAACTGTAATAGATCGGAGCATACCTTTCGACAGAAACGAACAATAAAACCAAAAAAAAAAAATTAACAAAAAATGGTAAAAGTATCGACGACGACGACGACGACATTCACCACGATTAGAAAACATTTATACCCATTCGGGTGATGTGTTCTCATTTTATTTCACATAATTTAAAAGCAGAAACACAGGTAGAGATGCATATATGTAAAATGGATACGAACAAATGAAATGAGCAGCAAAACGAATGATTGAGCATAAATTAGTTGATCTGAATCAAAGGACAGAGGGAGAAAGAATGAGAACATACGTTCCGATATAATGTGTATAATTTTTTTTTTATTCAATAGCTCTTGTTTAAACTACGCATCATTAGAAACGACTTGGCGTTAAAGAATTTAATCGACAAACAGAAAAAAAGCATAGGGAAAAAAATAGAATCAACACATTCCGATCAATGGGTCGCATTATAAGTTCTAATGATGTATCTTTCTTTCTGATTTGTGTGTGTGTGTGTTTGTCTTTTAGTGTTGCTTTTTTTCGTCTCGAACTCTCGTCATTCTATCCGTTTTACCCTGCCAGAATATTCTCTCTGTGGTATTTACTATTTTGATGTTGAACGCGTTCGCGCGTTCGTGGTAACGTTTTGCCGCATCCAATATATACACAATATGAATCAACAACACACGCGACTGACCGACGAATGTGTCATACAGCTCAATAAAGCGAGAGACCAACAGGTAGATGTTTGTATATACGCGTGTACATACATAAATATGTATGCATTGTGGCCTGTGATTTTTTTTTGTTGTGTATGAATATACACACATTTGAGTTGAATTTTTAAATTGCTCATACATCGCATTTGTTTGACACGACAAACAAATGGAAAATTCATTTGTATTCGCTTGCACTGGTGACGTCTTTCTAGCGACATTCATAGCCCTTGCCTCAGCACCAATAGCGGCATGCACACGAAAGAGTTACACGACAAGGTTACGATTTTTGCTCTTGTTTGTGTGTTAAAATGAACAAGCAACAGTAGCCGCCGAACAAACACACAACAACCAATTGATTTCATTCAAAATTTGCAGTTCAATTTGCAAATACACTCCAACTTAACATTAATAAATGCATCGTATACATAATATTGTGGTTGTTTTTTTCTTTGGTGCTTCAACTTTTTGATGATGCATCAATTTGTTTGAATGTATATCAATCACCTTTGAACTATTCGATGGAAATGTAGTAAGCATACAACAACATTTGCGCGACGAATTTTCGAAAAAAAAAAGGTTTATGCCAATATTGAACATAAAATAGACGCTAAATCTTAAGAAAACAAGTTGTTTGAGGATCTGAAACATGTTGATTCGCAAAGCATGAGATTGGTGTGAACGGTTTTCGCGTCTACCATCAAATATTCGACAAACAAATGCTAATAATATAGCATATTGAATTGTTTATTATCGAGTCGTTGATCACAGAAAACACCTTGTCATTTCGCATACATATAATCAAATGACACAATGCAAACAAAGACCGAAATCGGTTACAAAGAGAACACGCGAGAGAAATATATCTCGGCAAAATTCGAAGAATGAAACGAGAGAAAAAAAAATCACGGCAACAATCGAAGTCAAAGCAACAAAGGCAATGAAAACGAACTATTAAGTAATTATTAATATTGGTGTACATTTACATGGAGTGCAACGAAAAGACACGATTGTTTGTTCTCCCGCTGAATAACAATATTTCGCACGAATCACGTTGGTATTTACTTTTGTGTGTATTGTGTTTGCTTATTTTATCATATACATTTTTTTTATTTGGACTTTGTACATCTCTCATCTCAGCTCTATTCCAGCTAAGTAAATTTCCGATTTCGATATTTTGCAACGGGTTTTGATGGAATTCTGACATGATCTGAAAGTGTGCAACAAATTATGCAAGTTTTGCGTCCCAAACCATTTCATTTTTTTCGTTGTGATTTCGTTGTTGTTGTTGCTGTTGTTGCTGGTTGAAATTCCACAAGAAGAGATGTAAACAGGTTGCGGAAAGAGAATGAGAGAGAAAACAAACAGAATGTGCAGTTTTATCATTGATAAACATGAGTAATGTTACGGTTAATGAGAGAGTGTCGAAAGGGTTTCGATTAATCATTCCATTCGAGTGATAAGTCGATCGACGATAGGCACGCACGGTTACAGCGGCCAACATTTTTTTCTTCTTTGTAATATCGTTTTTTATCTGAGTTCGGACCACAAACAATGGTATCTATACGATGCAAACAAAATATCAGCATTTGCTGTCTTAGCTCACTCAGCTGTTATCGAAATTTTGCAATTGAAAACAAACGGAATTTTTATCATGTGTGCTTTTATGTTATAATTCAAACGAAATAGCAAAAACTGTAGCAATAAGATAATATAATATGGCATATAAACAAGGGCTTGGACCTTTAATTGGTATTGACTTGGAAAATATTTTGTTAGATAAGATTTTATTATATCGTACATAAAGTGTGAATGTTTCACATTGTACTCTATAGCGGCCAAAGTAGTGTTTGTGTGAATTTCAAATTTCATGAGCAAAAAAAAAAGTTACATTGCGATAATTATTTGATTGTACCTTTTTGTTAGCTTACTTCATACATGCTGACCATGTACTGCACAGAAATATAAGTACAAACACACCGGGCCACAGATAGTCTCTCTGTGCGTATTATCACTTTCGTAGAATGCGCAATAAAGTATTTTTGTCGAAACAAAAGGCAAAGTTGTAATTTTAAACGAGATAGAGAAGGAAAAAACCCCAAACGACACACTGGTTGAATGAAACAAGAAACTCTTTAGCGAACATGCTTGAAATGGGCGCGAACAAGTGAAATGAAAGAAGAAAAAAAAAACACATACACACCGCGCAATTGAATAAGAAATTGCGCTTTGCAATTGTGTGTGGCTGTGTAATTTGTTTTCTTATTTTAATAGCTGTGTTCGCATTCCATTTACATTTCGTTTCGGTGAGAAATTCAATTAGCTAAATGAAAATCATGTAAAAATAATTGTTTTGCAAATTATCTCAAACACATTTGTTTTGTGTGTGTGTCTGTGTTCATCATCTTTCAAGATGAGCTCATACTCGTTGGCTGGCACGCACGCATAACTTATAAATTCAGAGCATAATCGAGTGGCACGACTACGGACACCGCGATTATGTGTGTAAAGATCGTAAAAAAGTGTGTTCGAGTTCACGCCACGAATGCCAGATCATTCCATTGACTGAATGCAATCATAGTTATAATCCATGCATAAAATAGGTGAAGTTGTAGTCGACTCCGTTTCTACATGGGAACGAAAAAATGAATTAAATGATTGCAAACACATTACGAGAGCGGCGTGTGTGCGTGTGTGTTTGCTTTCACTGTATGTGTTTACATTACGCAGCCGTCTCGACAGGGTTTTTGCCCGTGAATCATTCATTCATACATTCATTCACTTATAGGCACCGAGATTACAATTAAAACGCATAAAAGCTGAATTTGTGTATTTTGCAACCAACAATAAGCATCATTATTTCAATTACAAGCGACCGGGTCGATGCAATCGAATAAGGGAGCATGAAAACAAAATACAATGAAAACCGTTTACCAAACGATCTCACCCGTCTGGATCAACATCAATCCAACAGCATAACATTGGTAAGATTAACGTGTATAACGGCAATTTGGTGCGTTCACATACGCATTTATGAATTATTTTTTGCTATTCGATATTTATGTGTTTTTGTTGTTATTATTTTTCCTTTACTTTTCTCGCTCATTAAATGAGGGCGTGTCTGTTTCCAGCATTTTATGTTGACTGACGGATAAACATTAGAGTGCAAATATGTGCAAGGAATTTTCAACTATGACCGTCATTATATTGTCCTTCTAAATTCCATTTTTGTATAATACAACTCAACTCTAATGCATTTCTCTGAATGTCACAGTAAGTGCTTAGCAAATTATTATCGGAAGTGCTCGAAATTCAAATGTTTTGAAAGCAACAAAAACAAAAATGTCAAACTTAAAAATTGAAAAAAAAAAAAAAAGAAGCAAAAGAGAAAGAAAGAACTCAATTGCCTTCACAATAACTGAACAACAGAGAAAATACAATAAAAACGAGAAAAAGAAAATTGTACAACAAATGTTTTGCGTTCAATTTGTGTGAGAAAGAATATATTAATGAAAATATATCAACAGCGGTCGGACTCATTTTGAACTTGACAAAATGTGCATTCAATTGAGAGATTTTTGCGAATACAACAAATACATTGGCATTGTGCAATTGCCTGAGCGGCAAGAGATTGAAAGACATGGTCATGACGCGGCAACAGAGAAAAAGTACTAAATGAAGAGAAAAAAAAAACACCGAGCCGGGCCACAATTCGGTGTTTGTGTGTTTATGCCTCTGTGATTTGTGGAACAAGGAATACCTGCGCCGGCCAAAATTCCCAGAACATAAAATGCCTCTTCGCATACAAACCGAAATAGATTAACTTTACTTCTTTTATTTTCGCATATTTATCTCTTGTCTTGTTCGTTTATGATTTTTTTGTGTGTTAACTTCTTCTGTTGTTGGTCTCTTTACAAGACACAACTCATGAGAAACACCGTCGACCGATAAAGAAAGTAACATAATAATAAAACTAAAAATCATAAACTACATCAATTGCTTGGTAGACAAGAAATGGCCAAGATAGAGAATGAGAAAGAGATGGAGTGAAAAAAGACTCTCGGCATGGATTCAAAGTGTTTTTCAAGTAGAGAATAAACACCAACATGCGTTTTGTACACACATCTTTTTTTTTTCTCTCTCCTAACAGTATTGTTCTGCGCCTTGCCTTTTTCCCTTAATTTATAACCTACTACATACTCTGATGTTGTTTCTGGTGAAAAATGTTTCCTATGAAGAAGCCATTCACATAGTCCATTCAAACACGCACACATGTGTTGCATGCATTCACACGCACATGCAGGGTGGGAAATACATTAGTCAATATAGAAACGTGAAGAGAGAAGAAAAAATAGATACAAAACAAGGAAGAGTCTATGTGTTATGTACGGAAAAATGTAGCCGCTTCCAATTGATTGAACAAGTACACACATAAACACACACACATATGGCGATGAGCCAATAGATCAAAAGGCATTCACGCATTCAATGTCGAGAATAGATCACTTAAGTTTTCATTCCATTATGATAGATAGGAACGACAACGACGACGATGATGATGACGACAACAACAACCACGGCCACAATGATGATTCAAACGCTCATAATTGATCTTAACTCATTAAAAAAAATCAAATGTCCATCCAACAACTTTCACACTTTAGAAACGGGCACCCGATCTTATTGAATTGTTGTTTATGTTGCCATCCGTTGGTTTTATTTAGTTTTCTTCCATTGCTACTTTCAATACTCAATTCAAATATGATTATTTGAAAATAAATAATAAATAAAAGCGAATACTATATTTATGGGAACAATAATAATGATCAAGTAAATAGCCCAATGGTCCAAATGCCAAACAAAATTATAAGCAGAAAATTAGAGGTTTTGTGCAAACGCAGCGAGCGCGCGTGTTTTGTATACATACAAAAAACTGTAAATGATTAATCATGACATTTTCACAGAATTCACGATTATTTATATTTTGCTTTGTTGTCCCTTTCTTTTTCTTTTTCATCGTCATCGTGGTTGTGGTACTGATTTGAATGCGGCGGAAAAAATATTAATATATATATTTTATGCAAACCAATTGAAATTCATACGGAGAAGGCGACAAATATCTGTATTGTGTATATATTTTTTTGTGTGTTTGATATTTTCGATACATTCATTTGGGAGCGTCACATTCGTATTTCATCTAAAATTCGTATGTAACAAAAATTTGGTTTGTTTTAATTCATTGAAAACACGTACCGATCCCGTATAATTTCTTTTCGCCAACACTTTTCCACACGGTCATTGTATCTTCTTTTGTATCGATCATTTTTTTATTTATTTCTTTATTTCAATTCTCGGATACGGATTTAGCTCGAGCGATTCGTTTTCGATTATGGAATATCCATATAGAATTATAATAATATTTACAATTTGTTATGGTATTTTTTGTACACACGCACACATTTCACACACATTATCTATTTGATGATTCGGTCTTTAGTTGTGTCACTAGTTTTTTTTCTTTTACATTGTACGGTGAACAAAGCGAACAACACAAAATGTAAACAACTCTATCACATGAAACACGCAAAATACACTGATATCTTTTTTCACTAAATGGATATTAAGTAGAAAAAAAAAATAAAATAAAATGATATTTTCACTTTATTTTGTACAAAAAGGACCAACCGCGGTCAAATTCTTTTTGACACTATTCATTTTCATTTAATTCATTATTTCGATGTGCATTTTGGCTCATACAATCGCTCCTTCTCACTTTACTTCACAATTTTTGTAAAACAACTGAATACCGATATCTTATGAGCGCTTGCTATGACAGCACATACACAATTGAAGCGGCTACCAAAGCGAAGTATCGTCTCGCGTTCACATATCGCGTCAATTTGTACAAAAAAAGAGAAGACGAAATAAAATTCATCAGACCAGCATGCGTGATCACTTGCGGATCGCTATGTGTCGCACGCTACTTGTGGCTGTGTGTGTGTGTGCGTGTGAATTGTTTACGGTTTTCTTCTGTCGGTTCATTCGTTCGAATGTTCGAAATTCATGAAGCTTTTAATGTGATTACATTTGTGGCGCCATCTGTGAAGAAAACATATCAAAACATTTTTAGTTCACTAATTAATGTCATTATGGATATTTATGCATTTCAAAAATGTTTTTATTTCATTCCGACAGTTGAAACAGTCAGCATCTAATCAAAACAATTTTCAAGAGAACAGTATAGACGCCTAATTAGTTAATTACTTTGTTTGACTCTTTTGTTTTCTCTTCATTTGAATTTTAGACCAGTCTCAACATGGAAAAAATAGTTCTAAAGCGAAAAGTGTTATCAAAATATCGAAAATTGAACGAAAAACGGAAGCGAAAGGAACCAGCAGCAGCAAGTGAATTGAAACCAACAAAACAGCTATCGGATATGGTTGACGATTGTATCGAATATATCTTGGATTTATTGCAACTTGAGGATTTAATCACTGTTGGCGAAATAAGTAAGCAATTTCAAGGGTTGGCCGGTAGTGTATATCGTCGAAAATTCAAAGCAAGAGAAATGATTATTAATTTACTTGATGAAGCATATTACAGACAGTATCCGAATGTTGATATTTTGGGACGACCGCCAATAAGCGATCGTATCTACGTCGATGAATCGGATATTATAATTGTTAAGCCATTGTTGGCATTCAAAGTAGTACGCATTTTTGGCAAATCCATTACGAAACTGAATATTCAAATGCCGTTCAATGGATTGTGTCAGAAATTTTTCCAACAAGTTAATAAACATTGCAACAAATCGCTAAGATCACTGTTGATGAACAATTGGGATACTCAATTAAGAACAACAGACATGTTTGTAGGCCTGAAAAAAGTCTTCGAAAATGTTGAAGAAATTTATTTAGTCGATGGCATGGTGTGTCCCGAACAACCGAATTTGAACAAATTGTTCCCTCGTTTGCGTCTCATGATGCTGAAAAGTTGTAACATTCCAAATGCCAAGTGCATTGTCAAAGCATACAATAATATGGAGTATGTGCATTTCAATTTCTCTGAAAAATTTCCAATCAAATTTGTTGCCCGAGATTTTATTCGTTTAATCAATTTAAATCCACGGATTTTGCATTTATCGTTGAACAAATATTACAATCCAAGAATATGGGAACACATTAGCACCGAGCTCAAGAGTTTAGAAATATTCGAAATTTCATATGCACCGAATCAAGTTCAAAGTTTTCGTGGGCCAGCGATTCCATTTGATAGCGTCGAAAAATTTGTTGTCACATCCGAACCGTATGTACATGGAAATCGCATCAAACCATTGGACGTGTTCGTATTCAAGCAACTTAAAGAATTTTCTATTGCATGCAATACCTGTGACTTGGTCGAGGGCGGCTGGATGGATTTTGTTCATGCATACCCAACGATCGAACGACTTCAATTGGTTTGTATTCAAGTAATTGATTTGGATGAAATTGAAGAGGCATTGGTGTATCTTCAAAATGGAGACCATCCGCAGTCAATTGAATTGAAAATGTTTTTTACCATTTTCGATTCGGCTCAACACTTTGTGGATTTCTTTGAGAGACATGAATGCATCAAGAAGATTACATTACTCTGCATCTTTCTCGATGAATCAGGCATTTTGATGGCCAATACCCCATCAAAATATAAGAAGAAGGTCAAAGACGGATGTACCATTGTAGGTGATATTATTGATTGCGAATATTTTAGCATTGAAAAATAGAGTGGCCAGTATTTATTAGGAAATTAAACGACCGAGTAAAGATAAACATGATGACCCAGATTACAATTTATGCGACACAAAAAAAGGAAAATGCAAAACTCTTCTTGTGCGAAGGGAGCGTCCTATGACATATACGCAACCATCCAAGCAGATGAGGCTTGCTGATAAAAATTACAAACCATACTAAAATACCAAAAAAAATGTATAAAAAATAAACTAATTCTGTATTGATTACTTAATTAGCTAAACCTGATTTCAAAAAAAATGATATGTTAAATGTTACAATAAATTAAAATGCAAGACATTTTTTTTTATTTCTATACTGTATTTATTGTTTAATGTTTTTACTTAAATAAATTTAACTATTTCAAATTATAAAAATCGCATAATCTTCCTAATATCCTAATCGGACTTTGAGTTATTTATTGTTTTTTTTTTCAGAATTTATTTTACTCCATTATTACAAAATGTGTTCTAATCAAAACTTTTTCATTATTCTTAACATTTATCGCTCTATTCAATTGGTTAAATTTTATAGTTTAGTTTTCATCGTTTTGTAGCATTTCAATTAAATTGCTGTTGTCCAATAATGAACGCATTTTCTGTTTAGCATATTCTTCTGGCAAAGGTAATTTCTCTAATGCTGTTTGCACTAGCAAACATGGATTTATGTCAGACGAGAGAATTTCCATGCCATTCACTAAGATCGCCAATCCTTGGGCAATTTCACTCTGGCACAAACGATGCTTCGATGTCGGACATGGAAATAGATTGATGCGTGAACATAATTCAGATAATTGTGGCTTCATACCCTCCCAACGCGTCTCAATATCACGTTCATGGATTGTCTTGAGACTTTCGATCTAAAAAAGGTAAATAATGTGGTTAATTCATTCAGAAGGAGAGAGAGAGAGAATTTGAGTAAGTTACAAACCTTAGCAATCATATCCAGATAATCCAAAATGATCATGCCTTGATTTGCCCAGTTCGGTACTAAGCGTGGATCTTCAAAGCGATCTAACAAGTCTTTTATGTATCTCGTGTTATCTGTGTATAAGAAACGATACGGTTAATAAAAAATTTGAAGTTTGAGTGAGAAAATCCGTTTTTTTTTTTTAATTATATCGAAGTAGCCGCACTTCTCCGCTCCCAATAATAGTTCTGAAGAAAATAAAAATAAATAAATTACCATTAATAATAGCATCAGGAGCGATTTGATCCATAATCACTTCATGAGCCAGTGCCCATTGTTTTGCTTTGAGCAAATAGTCAGCCTGTTCGCGATACTGTTTCAATGCACCAGCTTTGACCGCTTTTGCCCAATAAATCCATTTCTCCGGTATTCCGAGTTCATTGACAATGAATGATTCTTTTTCTTTGTATTCATCATTTTTGGTGAGGTCAATGTACCGATATAAAATCTCTTGGATTGCCAATTCACGTTGTGATTTATTTGGAATATGAAGTAATACGAATATAGACCAATGCCATAGACCATAATTTTCCAATTGGCTAGCAAATGAAACGTGCAATTGTGCTTCGGATTGGGCTGAACAATGTTGATATCCGATACTTTTAAGCACTTGCAACAATAGCCAACTCAGACGGAAATCCATGAAATCGGCACTATGCGTAGCTGGATTCAATAGTTTCTCTAGCGAATGACTGCGTTTTGAATACAATTTTAATAAATGATAACGAATATCTTGAATTCGATCCATATAACTGTCGGTATCATAGTTTCTCAAATAAGATGGCAATGGTGCGGCTGCATTTACAACAGTTGCATCTTCGTATTTAAGCAGTGCATCCGTTATTGAAGCCGTTGGTGAGCACAGATACCAAACATTTATCTACAGATTAAAAAAAAAGAATGTTGAATTCAATGTTGTAATTTTGTGTGAATCATTCTTAAATTACTTACCGCTAATGCTTTAACCCAGTCTAAATCTTCGTAAATATTCACCAAACCCCGTGACGATTCATATGTTGACATTCCAGATGTAAGCATCATCGCTTTAATTCGATGCGTATCAACAAATTTATCGGCTTCAGTTTCACGCCATGATTGTAATTGTTTTGCGACCAAAGCACGTACAATATTACCACCGCCCGTCTGTGCCAATAGCAATGACAAATTCATATCACCATTTTCAAATGCAAGGTCACATGCTTCGTTCACTTTGTGTGCAGTCAGTAATTTGTGTAAATTTTGCAAATAATTCCCTTGCGATTCAGTTCGAGCCAATAGTTTTTTATCCGTCACCGTCTCTTCCAACCATTTTGAGAACAAATCACGACGCAACATTATGGCAAAGTGGTCATCGTCGGCAGCTTCATCGAGTTCCTCTTGATATCCCCAAAGTGTAACAAGCAATGACCATACATTAAGGCTTATTTTTAGAAATTCATTCAATGGCGCATCATGAAAATTTTGATCGGCTAATAGATATTGCTGTTGCAGTGCTTCGGTTCCATTGATTGGCACATAGTATGGACAATCACTATCAACGACAGATTGTCGTTGCGAAAATTTCAATTGACACTCTAAATGATTTTGTATCGATGCATCGAATGTTTTCTTGTCGTTTGGTTGTAATGAAAATATTTTTATTTGTTTTAGTACGGATTTGGATGTATCGTTTTCGGATCGGCCATTGAATAAATCCGAAATGTTGTAGATGTTTGTCAATTGATTTTGATTTTTGCATGTCATTGCTGTTGTTAAAATGGTCAAACGATTTGCATGACTCCAGCCGATTTTAAATCGACGCCCATGGAACAATGCAACATCAGACGCAATGCTTTTATTCTTAACTTTCGATTGAATGGACTCAGGTAGTGTTACAATTTCCTGTGATGCTCGTATCGTTGCTACTTTTGGCTTCAACACCAATGGAATTGGCTTGAATGCCTTTGTTTGAATTAGTTTTTTTGGCTTTAGGGTGAAAAAAAGAAGAAAAATGGTTTAGAACCTTTTCAAAGTGGAATAAAATTGATTTGACTTTGGCGAATCTTGTATTACCTCAGATATTAATTCGGTTTTTCTTTGATCATGTTCACGAATCGAAGGCAATGGTGGACTTAAGATTGGCGTTTCAATAGTGCTAGAACTTGTTGTACTGGACACTTCCTTGGAAAGTAGCGAATTTGTTGATGGAAATGTAAATAGACGTTTGCTCGGCACAATTTGATCCGGGCTATCACGATCTCCATAGATTTCGTAATTAACTATAAATTTATATTGAAAATGTTTGAAATTAGTTTTTTTGCTGCTAGTTTTATTAAATGGATTAAAAAAATGTACCTGATTTCGATTCGAACTCATCGGCATCATCGTCCATCATGCCGAAAAAAGACGCTCTCATCACTTGTACTTTAGTGGGATCAGTGCCCATTTCCATGGCCAGGTCGGCCGATGGGCTTGTCGCTTGGACTGGATATTGACCGTATGGTGTCATAAAGTTTACATATTCCATTTCCCGATCATCAGCCAACTCTAAAATAAATCATAAGATCAAAAGAAAAATTCTATTTTACTTCTTCTCTCTCTATATATAATTGATATAAGTTAAATTTACCAGTATATGCTCCGATTCTTTGAGATTTATGTAGTGAAAATAATGAATCGCGTTGCAATGTTGTCTCTTTGCTTTTATTTAAGTTTGTCTATAAAATTTCAATTAAAAGAAGAAGAAAAAACAAAATTCAACTTATAATTTTATTGAACTACAATTACTTCATGCATTTTGTCAAAACAAGTTAAAAATTTCTCATACTCTCGCCACATTCTCAAAATAGATTCATATGTAGCTTTGTATTATTTTCTGTTTTGCTTGTAATTTCATTCCTTTTCATTAATTTGAATGTTGTTCAGACCTTTGGGATAGTTCCAGTCAATTTCGATTTGAGACCTTCTTTGCCGGGTTGGTTTGGTTTAAGTTTCTTTGCTTCAGCCGCATTGTCCTCTTCATCGCTGTCGCTCAGTCCATATTTCGAAAAATGATCCACCTTAAATACCCAGCTACCTGTTTCCGGTCTATATTCAACAAATCTTGTATCATGTTTATCACAAACAGCCCGTAGTTTTGATTCATAATTCAATTCGTCTAATCGTTCACGATCTTTGATTGGTTCATGTAATGTTTTGTCATGTGGCCAAACTTGGTCCAATGTAATTTGAGCTTTGCGATTCAAACCTTCACCGACCGGTGGCTTATTCTCGTCATCTGGATAAATGATCACTTCCTTGTGACGAAAATGAACAAGTTCATCCAAATTTAAGCCGGCAACATCGATTGGTTCGCCAAAGTAAACATTACCATAACCTTTTCGACCAATTGTAAAATTGGATACCACACATTTACCATCTTCAGTTAAATAATCGGTTAATTTATCCAATGGTGGTATTGTATAATAACCAGATCGTTGTAAAACAATACCCGTTGGATGTGGTTCGGTGTTGATAAGTGAAATGTCTGCATTTGTATCGTCCAAAAATGATTTCGTTGATAAAAGGCTATCGTTTGCATTAAGCCCCGAAAAATGTACACTTTTATGTTGTAGCGGTGAAATGTTCACACGATTTGGATCTTGTCGTAAAATACTCGGCGATGTGGTTAACTTATCGATGTTGCTCGATTTTGATTTGGCCGTCGAAACTAAATCCTGCATTGTTGTATTTATATCGGTGTCGCCACGATTTTGTTGTTGTACTTTATCCAAATTGGAATGTAACCATGAAACACGTCGCATATTATCCGGTTCCGATATTGATGGCAATTGTGATAAACGTCGTTCGTCGCTCGATACAATTGGACTGGTCTCTTGTGATCTTGTAATATTCAACGATGTATTATTTTGGTTTGGTGTCAAGCTTGATGCAGTCGATGCTTTTGGTTTGATTATTAAACGTTTTGCATTTGGTTTTAAGCTAAAACTTTCCTCAATGGAACTGTCGAACTCTTCTAAGCCACCGAATAATGACTTCTGTTTTATTGAAAAATGAAAATAAAAAAAAACACACATTGAAAATCGTGTTGAAATATTTCGTAATTTTCATTGCGAGAATATTACCTTCGATAGAGTCGATCCAACTGGCTTTATTCTTAATCCATTCGAAACTTTCGGAGAAATTTTGTATTGATTTGCTGACGATTCCAACATGGCTTTTTGTGCAGCTGGATTTGTTGGCTTGAGTGCATCTTCGTTTAGGCTTCCAAATGGCTTCAAATCTTTGAATATCGGATTATCGCCATACGGTGATGTTGCTAACGATAAGATGTGTTGATGTACGGGCACAGTTGCTTGTTGTGCCTGTTGGAAACCAGTATTAGCTCCGCCGCTGTAAATAAAGACGCGTTTCATTGTATTAAATCACCTTTTTTTTCAAATATTCAGTCTTCAACACTTACAATCCCATCATATTGGAACCAAGACCCATACCTCCAGTCAGTGTTGGTGCTGCAGATGTTCCTCCGAAGCCAGTAAAAGCAGTTGTGGCTGGTTTATTAAACGACTGACCAACATTTCCGAATGTTCCGAAAGACGAGCCTTTGATGTGTATGAGATAAATATGTCAATCATTCTGTTATTTCTAATTTGTAAAATATAAAATACCTGCTGCTGGTGTGAATGTTCCAAGTCCACTGAATCCAGGAGCGGCTGAAGATGCCGGGGCACCGAATGTCGATCCAAAACCCGTGTTTGGTTTTGCTCCAAATAAACCGCCTTTGTTTTAAGAGAGAGAAATATATACATTTTTAAGCACTTCTTCACTCATTTTTCTATTTCTATCCTTGATTTAATTTCTTCACTTCTACTTCTATATTGGTGAATAAAATAAAAACATACCGGCTGCTGTATTTGTTGGATTTCCAAAACCACCAAAACCTGTATTGGGTGCTGACGATGTTAGACCACTGAACAGGGCGCCACCGCCAGCATTTGTTTGTGTTCCGAATAATGATGGTTGACTTGTGGCTGGTGCTGTTGCACCAAATCCACCACCGGCACCAAATGATGTTGCACTGGCTCCAAAAGTGGTTCCACTTGCTGGTGCTGTTGAAGCAAAAAGACCAGTCGTTGGTTGGCCAAATGGTTTTGCACCTCCAAATGGTGTTGCCGCATTTGCAGCAGGCACGCCTATAAAATTTATATTTCAATTGATATAACATAAAACAAAAATGAGGCAATTTTATTGTATTCAAAATTTCATTTGAAATTAAAAAAAAAAAACTCACCAAATCCAGTAAAAGTGGCTGATGCTGTTGTTGTAGGGGCTCCAAATGTTTTGTTACCAAATAAATTACTCGCGGGCTGTTGATTGAATGTGGTCTGTACTTGTCCAAAACCGGTTGTTGCTGGCTTATTGAAGAGACTTGCTTGCTGATTTTGTGCACCAAAAGCCGGTGCTGGTTGACCAAATGTATTTTGTGCTGGTTGACCAAAACCGCCAAGTGTATTAGTTGGTGCTTGTGCACCAAATAAACCGGTCGATTGTGGCTGTGATGCTGGCGCACCAAAAATGCTCGTATTTTGTGGTGTTGTACCAAATAGTCCACCACTTGGTTGAACGCTGCCCGCTTGTGGTCCTTTTCGATTGGCTGTATAATCTTCTAAACGCAATTCTTCCAAACTTTTCGCTTCATATTCTTTCATTGCTGTAATGCAATGTTGTCGCGTTGTAATGTTATTTGTTTGGCCATTTTTCATAAGTGTATCGGTGCCGGGATGTGGTTGATATTTAGCAACTGCTGTACCTAAGGGGAGAATCACAAAAGAAAAGAATAAAATTTAAAATAATCGATAAGTAATCGGAAAATAATCGAAAAATAATCGCAAAACAATCAATAATAATTAATAAGTAATTTTTAAGTGATTTGCCCCTCGGCTGTACCATTTGCTTGTGACATAATTTGCGGTTGGCTAAATGCTGATGTACCGGCGCTTCCGAATGTACCGAAGCCCGTGTTTGTTGTTTGTGCCGTTGATGTTGGTTGCCCGAACAATGATGTTTGATTTGAATTAAATCCAAAACCAGCCGGTTTGGTCACACCAAAACCAGTCGATGTTGATGGTTGCCCAAATAATGATGAACTGGCCTGAGCATTTTGCGTTTGACCGAACAACGATGTAGTCGGTTGTTGTTGTTGTGGCTGTTGTTGGCCAAAGGCTAGAGATCGAATTGAATAAAGGATTTTGTTTTCAGTTTACATTCAAAATTGAATGAACGAAATTATACGGAAAATAAATATTAGTGTAACAAAAACTCACATCCAAATGCCGATTGGGTTGTTGCTGGCTGTCCAAATGTTGGTGCAGGTGCTCCAAAACTCGGCGCTGCTGGCTGACCGAATACGCTTGTTGCTGGCTGCGTAAAAAGTGTTGACTGTTGCCCGAATGTATTTGCTCCGAATGTTGCTGGTTTACCAAATGTTGATTGTTGATTTTGGCCAAATGGCGATCCAAATTTTGGTGCTCCTCCAAACATTTTTCTTATTCACTATATTCCAAGGCACACACAAAAATTCACAAAATATATACTTGAAATGAATTCAATAAAACATAACCTAACATTCAAATTTAAAACAAATGACAGAAAATAAATGGCATCATATGACAAAATTCGCGTGTATACTATGTTCAAAACGATGCATTCATTTTGTTATTAAACACTTTCTTTATCAATTCATGCGCTCAAAGTACATAAGATAATTTCGTTTGGAATACCAACTAACTTACCGTTTGAAAAATATTCTGTGCACACACACGATGAATGACAATTCAATACGCTCGTCTGTGGCGCTTGAATTCTTGAGTTTTTTCCAAATATCGTGCACAATTATTTGATTGTTTTCAATTTGTATTTTTCACTTGTGATTGAAACTAAATAAATTGCATCACGATTGGTGATTCACGAAACAAAAACAAAGAATAATTAAAATTGTTGCGAAATTAGGCGCAAGACGTCTGAAGCGCGGTAATGACGAGCGAATGGCGTTTTAAAACAATTCGTAGCATCTGTCAAACATACACTGTGAACAGTTTGGTCGTTGTTCCGTTTGTCATATTAACAACAGATGGCGCAACGGGTATTCAAATTCAAAATGTTTCCGATTGTTTTTTTTTGTGTTAACTAAAACGCATCTTTGAGATGGCAATGTATAATTGAATAATGACGGATACGCAAAACGTTCAAGGCAAACAAAAGAATTGCATACTATTAATGATGTTGATTATATTCTTCTAGGATAGAATTTAAGTTCATTTTGCTAGTTATCATGTGTAATACAAATGAAAATGAAGTTCTTTTTTGTAATATATAAATCTACACTGTTTTCCATTTATACATTGAAATAATTATAACTCATTTTATGTCAATTGTTTTTTTTTAAGTTCTTCACGATTAAATTGTATCGACAGCAAAAAAAAATAATTTAAAAAATTAATAATATAAATGATTGTGAAATGTTCAAAATGCAATGTGCTCTTACAGCACCTCTCCAAATTCTTTGAAAAAAAAAAAAACTTTTCCCAAATTGAATTTCACCCTCGATGAAAATGAAATGAAAAAAAAAAAACAGAGTCGAATGCTCACAGTAGAAATGTGATTCCAATGTATAGTTTGATGTGGTGTGTTACAGTTTGTTTATATTCAAATGCGACCGTTGTTTGGCTGATCGGTCCGCTCGAAAGCAGTATTATCTTCTGCATAGATCTGTTCAGCTGCTAATTATCAATATCTTCATAGAGTTGCATTACAAATATTCTCGATCGTTTCCTAAGCGAATGGCAATTTGCTCATACTCTTGACGGCTTCGGGCAATCAAGCGTGTTGAAATGATGCAGCGACTCTGTTACAAAAAAAGGACACTTTTAATAAACATTGGCGGTAGAAAAACGACCAAATATTTGTTAACTCGATAAATCTTTCCCCAGAGACTTAAATCAAAGTTTGGAATGTGTAATAGGGGTTTTTTGGGTACGGGAAAACGAAATCCGGCGTTAGTTTTGAGATGCAATTAATTTTTGACACAGTTTCTATGAAAAAATCACAAAATATTGAATTTTTGTATGGAAGCCTCATAAAAATAACATTCTGAAAGTTTGAAGAAATTTCAATACAAATTTTTCGTTTTTGAGCCAAAAATCGAAACCAACTGGACTTCGGGAATAGAACCAGAAGAAATTTTGCATAAGGCACACACTCACATTTACCAAAAAAAAACCGACGAATATTTCTTTGGTTATAGAGTATTTAGCAAGGAAATTAAGTTATTCGCCAAACATTTTGTCAAATAAATGATTATATGGAGACATTTTTTACCTTCGGTCTATAAATCATTTGAATTTGAATAAGTTGTTTCGAACATATTAGGGAAGTTCGGTGTGTCGGTAAGCAAAATGAAAAACTTGAGCGAAATATATATATTGAGTCAAATTGTGTGGGAATGTTTTTTTTTTCGTCAAATTTTTCCATTGAGAAAAAAACAGCTTTTTATCGAATGATTGTAAACATGAATGAAAAAAAAAACATTTTTGTTGATTCGAACCATTTTTTCAAGTGAAGTTAAGTATATTTGTCAACACTCTGTGAAATTGTCATTGAACTTTTCATCACAATAACAATAATAATCAATGTATTTCACAAAATTAACAATAAAAACGGTAAATACTACGAACATATTTACGTGATGTTATTTCGAATATTTGATTCACATGATTTTGAAGCAGTTTGATTCATCAAATTATTCAAAATGTATAACAGAAAAAACACAATTTATAGAGAGATAGAGATGTGTGTGTGTGTCTGTTTTTAATTTTGTTTGCAACGATGGAATCGAATAAATATTCCAATTCATTAATAGTAATCGGAGCCAAGAGGAAGAAAAAAAAACACACTGTAATAAAAATAAAAAGTGTTCGAATTGGTTTCGTTCGTTGCATCAAAAGCTTGGGCATGCCATGGAGTGTAGCATGCTATAGATAGATAATGGTTTCCTTCAATTGGGCGGTAATAGAAAACAGCAACAGCAACAATGAAAGTTGCTCCTTATATTTTCAATACAATGCAAATTTTAAGCCAGGTAATCATTTTAAATTGGTTTGACTGCTTGGATTCGTTGTTACACTGTTTTATTCCGCTTTAATATCAGTTGTTATGTACACACTCGTTAACGTTCTCATGGTAGTTGAATCTCTCACCGCCGTCACTCTTCCGCCAACAACAAAACCAAATAATGAATTTTCAACAGTTGTGCTATCAAAGTCTGTTCTTGTGATTTCGCTTGCTTGCACTTCTGCACTTCAAATACAATACTGATGTGATGATAAAAGAAATGGTATGCGTGAGAGCCAACGGAAGATGAACAGAAAAAAACACATCCACTTTTATTGTTAATGCATACAAAATAATGTCGTTAAATTTATTTAATATTCGTTAGAAGTACCGTTAGCGTTACAAGGATTGGATTATGATTGCTTTACATAAATGCCGTTTCCATTCGTTATTCGCAACAACAGCACGAACGTTTTTTTTTCACTTCAAGTAAGTATGGTGAGACTTTTTGTGTGGCATTGTTTGTAAACTTGTAGGCTTTATGCTGAAAATTCGGACCGTTCATTTAATCATATTTATTTTGTATAGTGGTGTTTTTTTTGTACTTCCACGTGAAATTATGCTTTTCCTTTAGTTTCCCTGGCGAATCGTGAATTATCCGTTTTAAAATGTGAGGAGGAAAATGAAACCAAAGCCTCAAAGAAATGGCTCTGGTGAAATTGAATTCAATTCGCTAGACTTGAATGTGCATCCTCTATAGTATTTGTTCGTAAGCATCAATCGCATGATTTAAACTGCTTAAAAATGTTAACAGCGTAACTCGAATACATGGACCATTGAATTCTCTGCGTGTTGATGCCATGAGAGTTAAACAATAAATATTTGCGATGAAAACGATTGTTTAAAAGTTTTCATAGCAAATTGCATTTGTCCGTGTTCGAAATTCACTTGGTTCGCGAATGCATACAGATGATAAGCGAATTTTAAGAACAAAATGAATAATAGTTGTAATTGCTCTTGAAAGAAGACACAATTTATCTTTTCACATCCAAACAAAATGCCATTTTCAAGGTTCTTTCATCGCCATTCTATTATTATTTATTGTTTTACAAAATGTCTTTTATTATAGCTTAAAATAGAAAAAACGGGTAGCGATTTTGGGGTTTTTACCATCACATCTAACTTTTTTTGCAGTAAACACAAATAACAAATGCACACTAAAACTAAGCTCATCGCCCAATGGCAAATTTTATTCCAATAGTTCGACTTGGAGAAATAAGAAAATAACAAAACTTTATAATAACAAATGCGCGTCGGATTCGATGTAACATTGTCTGTTCTCTCCAAGTGGACCGGCATTGAATTGAATTGAATTGAATTCTTTCCGAGCAGAGGGGAAGGGGTGTTCGACATGAAAATTGTATAAATAACTCTCTTCACTCAAAACAATTTCCCATTTAAGACTGACACGAAAGTTAGTTAATCGACTTACTTGCACAAGATTAAATGTTTGATGAATTTGTGTTGGTTTATCAGAGATTTTTCGGTGAAGCGCAAATAGCTTTTCGACAACATAATCCGTAATACATAAATAGTTCGTCGTCATTTTATAGTTTTCAACCAATTATTTTGTTGAAATTTTGTATAAAACCGCACACAAACATAAAACAAAATCAACATCAACAACAAACAATAACACCGACATTGTTACAAAATAATATATGATGTGATTGCTGCTTACTGTGATACCCAGCTTGAAATTTAAATTTCAAAACCAATAATACAAAGTAATTTTAATTGCTGACGCAATGTGATGCGTGCCAAAAGGGTAAACAGTTATAAATCAGATTTAAGTGCGTGTGTTTATTTTCAACGTTTTCGGTATATGGGGGAAAAACGAAATGTTTTCAATATACAAAATTTGCATTTGATTTCCATTTGAAATGGAGATGAATTATTGGACAGTTTGGCGATGAAACAAATTAATCGGATGAATGAAGAAAAAACAACTGATCAAAATACAATGAAAAAAAAACTTAATACACTAAATTCAATATAACAGCAAATATATTCGCAGATGAAAAAATATCAATGAAGTGTAGCATAAGCGATCGGATGGACCAAAAAATTCCCATAGGTTGATTCGTATTACAATGATTATTCGCAATAGTTTTCTGAAATATCGATACTTTGTACGATATAAACGTATATAATTTTCTTTATAATGTGACGAGAAACGGAACCATGTCTGGAAATCTGTGTGGAAAAAGGTGACCAAGTCACTATTGACTGTAAGACTATAGTCACTCAGTCAGTCAGGCGATTGATTTGGAACGTTTTGACTACGGACGGCCAACTAAATTTAACTAAGGTTGCTTGTTTTTATAGTCGATAGTCAGTCAGTTTGTCCTAAAACAGTCACTTTTTTGTACACGGGAAGGTACACTTTTTAGGAGTTCTTAACTTCTTGAAAATTTTGGTACACATGATTAAGAATGCTCTTTTCATCGGAAATGTCTCTAAAGTATGGTCATCTTTCTATATGGCAAAAATAGTTATTTCCATATAAAGCGACCGAAAATAACACTTTCAGCAAAGCATTCACTCTTTCGCTATCAAACTGAATGCATATGCTGTGAAATTTATTATTTTTGGGCTATGTACTCAAAATTTCGCGACCTCGCAACGATCGTTTTTACCAATAGATTAGAACCGATCGTTTATTTGCTCTAGAAAATTGTTGCATGCCTGAACTTGGAATGGCCTTCTTTTGCCATTTTCAGTGTATTTTGAATCAAAATGACCCTTGGAGTTAAAAACAATGGAATCTGAAACTGAGTGAGTGTTTCTAATCAAAATTTTGAATTTCGGGACCGAATAAAGAGTGCTCAAATCGTTAGATGGAAAAGTAAGTTCCTATTGATCCAACAATCAGAATGAAAGAATATATTAATAATATAATCCATGTGCTAATATCGCTTTACCCGTCTGTTCACTTATGTCACTTATGACATAGACGCGGTGTGTGTATCAGTTTTTTTCTGACAGTAATGAATAGAGTCGTCTGTATTTGCATTGGTCATAAATACATAATACTCGCACAATTCATGCAAACAAAACATTTTAAAATAAGCGGGTTTTGTGGAGATTTTCTAAAAAGTTGCAATATATTTAAAATAGTTAAATGTAAAAACAGCGTGAAAAAACCCGACATCCAGTTATTTTTCATTTTTATTTCAGCAAACGGAGCGTATTTTGTTTGCTTCATTGTATTGTCTCTTTGTTTTTATTTTTCTATATATGTGGCGTTAAGCAGCAATGAACAATGTGTGAATGAAAAAAATGTGGTATATGTTGAAAATTATTTTGCCAGTAGCAAGAAATATAGTCTGGTTGCTGGCATTGCAAACAATCAAATCTGGATTTTTGAGACACTCAAAAAACACGATGAAATCTACAATAGCCCTATCGTTGCAATGTGCTTCGGAGACTGGCAATCATTTATTCGGTTTTTTTTGTCGGGTACAATGCCTAGCAACGATAGTGTTGACTGCAATGTCTGCCTTTGGCGCAATTTGTAACCGTGGTTGATCTTGATAAATTCAAATGCACACATCAACAAATCGCTGTTTATTTATCCCAACAAATGACTGAAGCATTGCAGTGACATTCAGAATGACGGATTCAAAGAGCATATTTGAACGATATGAGGATGAGTGGGGGCTTCATTGAAATAGTGCATGAATGAAAAATTGGAATTCATTTTGTCGAGCACCGTAAAGCTTCCAACTAATTTATTTAAATCGCTGCAATTCGTTTTCCTCTTCTTCGTGTTTTTTTCCCTTTTAAATTGGAAATCTCGTCGTTTGCATTTGTTTCCCATATAATCCAACATAATACCATTTTTTTTGTCTTAATTATTTAATTGCGTTGGAGTTTTGTTCGTTCGCGTCATCATTTTTGGCACGATTTAAGTGTGTAAAGAATGACAAAAAGTGAGTGGAAACATATGCCAACATCAAATAAACATATTATATCGTTGTGTGTGTGTGCGCGTCGATAAGTATGTCTTGTGAATTAGCATTGACATTGTCGACTATAAAGGTTTTCACAATGAGATGCTAGAACACATAGAATGTTCAGAATCATTCAACAGGAATTAATGTAAGAAGATCACTTGCTCGTATACCAAGATTCATCAATGACGATGAAAATGCGTTCGTCTAAACACACACACACACAAAACGATACAAGACGAGACGCGCGAATGCGGTAAATTACAAGCGAAACCGGAGTTTCTTTTGAACGGCAAGCGCGACGTTCAGCTCACTCTTTTCAACTTCCGTACTGTCAGCTAAGACTTCCTTTCCCTTTTCAACTGACAAATTGGTAGCGTTTATGGGTCATTAGACAAATGAATTTAAAATTGAGTTGAGAGAAAATACGCACAGATTTACTCAAGACCGGCAAAATCCGCACACAAACATTGAATCTTATTAAAATTCAGTATGCCTGGATATATATTTTTTGCTCTCCCTTAATTTTTGCTACATTTTCTACACTTTTGCACGGAAATCATTTGCAAAGCACATCATAAACTCGCCACGTTTATGTGAACGTCCTATAAAAAGGGGCACTCGGTCATTTGGTCGTTTGTTATTATTTTACCCCGGATTGAACTATGAATCAATGTGATTTAGCATGTAAACGGCTTCTTTTGCAAGACACGTCCGTATAAACACCCGCAAGAACCATAGTTCTTTGGTTTTTTGTTTTATTATTCTTCGCCTTCTGGTTTATAACAAGGCATTGCTCCATCCCATCCAACACTCACATCCAATGCCAAAAACGATTCAAACTCGAAACAATTTCGCAGACACTTTTAAAACGGAAACATCAAAAAGGAAACAGCAACGTGTCGTTTTGTGATCAAGTTTTGTCTGTTGGCATAACTCACAATTGGACAAACAAATTCTATTTCCTTTCCACTTGACCCTTCGTTCAACTTGTGTTCCAACTTCTTTTTTTCTTCTTCTTTCTTTCATTAAAATTAAAAAGTTGCGCAAATTTCACACGAGAAAAAGAAAAGTGCAGAAAAACTGTTCGGATCGTTTTTTGCGATTATCATAAGATTTTATATCTTTTCTTTTATTAGCAATAATCTTGAAGACGATGTGGAAGGGAAGAAAAAGTGACAGAGTTTTGCTGACTGTGAACTTTTTGTTGGGGATGGTAAATATTTTAAAAGCGAACTAAGTGTTTTTTTCTCTAGCCTCCCTACTTCATATCGTTCTTCATATTCGATTTGGCCTGCCACAGAAGGAGCAACGGAACAACACAAAAATTTAATTTAAGACCCACTAACAATTACATTTTCAGCCGAAAAATGTAAACAAACCAAACAGTTCTGGACACAAAATTAACCATCGTCGTTCATAAAAGATAAAATGTGAGCCAACGCATTTAACGCTATACATAATAAATGGCTGAAACTTAATTAAAATCTGTAGCAATATGCTCTTGGCGGCGACGAAGACAACGGCACGGTTTCTTCCACATCGAAACGGAATTTGAGTGAAAATTCGCCAACTAAAATATGTATACGCTTAGCCGTCGCATGATGTGTAAATCATTTCCCATTTCTCATGATGACACACATCGATTTCAATGTTTGCCGAAGTTTATTTGAATTGTATTCCGGTTGATTCTTTGCAAAACGCTCTGTGAGTGTTTACAAATTTGCACGTTGCAAATGGCTACAATGAAATGGTAAATCGGGAAATTGGCCAAAATCCCTTCTGTATTTTTGCTTTCTCCATCATCTTCTCTCCCGAATTCATTGTTTGTTCTGCTTATTAAACAAATCAGTGAAAGGAATAAAATTTCCTGATGCTTCGTGATTTGTCGCTGTCTCATTTGAATCAGCGTCTTTGTGCTTCCAAAACGTTTTTTGCTACCGTTTATTTTCCTCTTTCGTGCAAAATATGCTACGAAAATCCCAAACCGAATTATTGAAATCGCGCTGTGACTATATCAGTCTGTTAGAGTGATCGTTTAAAAAAATATGGCAAGAGAAAAATGTGGGACTCTTCAATGACTATCGTTAATTTCACAATCGCAAAATCATTTGATGTCAACACGAAGTAAAAGTAAGCGGAAAACCAATCGATTTATTATTTCCAAATGACAATAAATAAAAAAGGAAATGATGCTTCGATATTCGTTTGCATAAAATTGCGTGTCCCCTTCACAATCTATCTGAATGGGAATCGTTATAATATTCAAATGACAGATCCAACGGTACAATATTGCACTTGAACGAAGAAAAGAAATGAAAATTGAAGACGGCGACATGGAATAAATACGTCAAGTACATACTGAATTTGGCAAGAAAAACGACAGAAACCATACATAAATAGCATCCATTTTTTGGATAAGATATTCTTGACTTTGGAATTGAATGGGAAAAGGCTATAAATCTTTGACCAAGAGAGCAACCATAAAAACCATACTTATAATAAAACAAGTCAATTCACTGTTTTTTTTTTGTCTTCATCCGTTTAGATTTTTTTTAACACAAGGTAAAAAAAACACTCACGAAAATTGATACCATACAACATAACATCGTGAATTTTATATGGAACTTTGACAACGTACGTCGATGTTTGTCGAATATATACATTCCACAACATGCAGTAGGCAAACACAAAATTGTCTGCACCATATCGAAGAGAAAGGGAGAACGGAAGATAAATGATGATTTCTTATGCTATTTAACATGTATTTTGAACAGTATTCATGTTTTTGGTTTCACACGCAATGTGAAAACGGCAACGCTTTTATCTTTTTTAATTTATTTCGATGCTATGAAAACAAACCCAAATACACAATGGAAATATAGTTGTGTACGCGTTGTAATGTCACATAATATGTAATATGCATTGAATTCTATATGTTGTAGGACCCCAAAGAACCATAATATATTCGCTCTTTTAACGCACATAAATGCTTTAGCACAATCACAGCTATTAGAAGTGGAAAGAAGATGTCAGAATAAAAGAAGAAGAAGAAGAGACCGATGGAGACAAGGAGGAAAGCAACAGCGATGTCGACGACAACACCACACAAGCACAATGTGTATAGTAATGCGAAATATAAAAAAACACCATGAAAATCGCAAATGAAAAATACGTCGAGCATTGTTGGTACATACGAGCATAATATGTGCAGAATAAAAGTTTGTCTATGCCGAAAATACTACATATATTCACACCGTCTGTTTGATTTTAAGTACCGCATTCATATGTGGATGAAGATGAGATATAAGCTTATGAAAACATGTAGATTGGAATATATATATATATATTCTCTTTCTCTTTCAATATGCTGGATTTTTTTCATATTTTCTTTTAATGCATACGAAAGTACTTATATTAATTCAGTGTGTTGAAAAGTTGAACCAATTACACATACACAAACACCAATACTATCACCACCACCACCACCAACATCATCATCAACAACAAGAGAGCAGAGCCATGAATAGGCACATTCGTACACATTATAACAATGATGTGTGGCGCGAACTCATCGAACGAGCACGTTTTTGTCCGCATACAAAAGCCGACACACACACACATATACACGTAAATTGGTAAATTTTCACAAAAGGAAACATGCGAAGAAGAAAAAAAAATAACACGCTGAACCAAGCGACGATTTAGCATTTAAGTCTATTTATATTTCAGTGAATGTGATAAAAACTAAAACTCTCTCAATCGTTTACTTTTCCCTTCCAGTGCCTGTCTGTATTTTCACTTCAGCATTATTGCGAAATGGTAAAAACGGAAAATAAGTACTCATTTCCAATGTGAAAAAAACGGTGAGTTGAGTGTTAGACATTGCATTTTTGAAGTGTAAAATTTTGGTCACGTTTGCTATAAATATGGACTTTTATATTTATAATACACTAAAATCGTTTCAGCGAAGATTTTGCTTTTCTCTCACTTTCTCTAGTTTTGTTGTTGTTGTTTTGTTTTTGCTGACAGGTGTGAAAACAAGTATACTCAGCCTCACAGGCACAAAACATACTCGAGCTTGCAACCAATACACACACACGTACTGGTTTCACGCTAATATCGCTAGCAAAACGTGCCTGTGCCTGAGCGTTTGGACGATAGATAGAAGAGCTGTGGCAAAGCTTGGAAAAACATTGGCAATGATGTTATTTTCACCATTTGGTTTGTTTATTTTCTGTTTCTTTTTTTCTCTGCCAAACAGTTTATCTTTGGTGGTTATCGTGAGAAAATCCCAGCAAAGCGCTACGATACTGATATGGAATAGAAAAACGGCTTGACGCAAACATAAACGATGAACAGAGAAAAAAAAAACAGAACGAAGAGAGAATTGAATCGTTCCCCGATCCGATTTGTGATGGTACACACGTTATTACGCCAGAG
Source organism: Contarinia nasturtii (assembly GCF_009176525.2). NCBI lineage: Eukaryota > Metazoa > Arthropoda > Insecta > Diptera > Cecidomyiidae > Contarinia > Contarinia nasturtii. Next base: position 2,541,020 of record NW_022199032.1, read on the forward strand.
AAATACACAGACGAGTGTGATGGTTATTGCGCTCAAATCATCCGATTTTTCGGAAGATCTCATAAGTATTTCGTCCAGATAATTTCCAATGCCTTATTCTGGGATGTTTTATTTTGTCACTTTTATACACGCGTAAGCACATTTTCTCTCTCCCCCTTCTTTGCATAATTACTTGAATGCTACGCATCGTTTTTTGAAATGTGTGCCGAATAAATAATTTTGAATAAAATATATGCCATGATGTTATGGAAAAAGACATTTTTCTTGCGAAATTTTACAGCATATGTGTTCCACAAGAATACTATGCATGGTTGAAAACAGTAAATGCGGATGGATAAACAAATTAATGAGATCGATGAAGTAAGCATCATTGCTAAGCATTATCAAATCGACCATAACGTTATACGATATTGATATTTTCCGTGGGGAATTGTATGAATGAGTGCCTCTGTTTATCGATAAATTGGAAATAGAAGCGGTGTGCACGTTAATTACTTTACATTGATTGATGCGGATTGATGCATATCGTTAAATTTAACACGTTCAGAGATTCGGCATCGATTCAAAATTCCTTCCATTGATTTATAAAGACACGCACGTGGTAGTATTCATCCTTCGGTTGAGACAAACACAAAACATAAATGCATTTCTCCTGTAAAATTACATCTCGGATATATTGGTGTGTTACGTTGATCTCGTATTCGATTCGATAATTGTACTTGACAACAGTATTAACAGTATTCGACAGTTATTGGGTGTATTTTTTTCTCCTCTAAATGGAAAATCGTAATAAATCGGAGTGAATTTATGATGGAAGGAAAAAAAACAGAAGTTGGAATGGAATAGGAGGTGGAAAGAAGAGAGTAAGTTGTGTTCGATGTACTTGTATTAATTTGCACCACAACATTTTCAACACGCATTGAGTCAACAGTCAACAGGCTGCTGGTTTCTCATGTTTGTAACTTTGTTTGTAAGCACGCTTGCAAGAACATCTGTAAACGAAGTAACCCACATGAGCAATATATGTATATATTGAATGTGTGTGTGTATGAAGGCAAACGAGGAAAACAGCGTTTGATTACTTAATAACACCTTTTCCCCCTGTATTGAATACAGCTTGGTTGATGCGCTTGTACAAAGTATACAGCAACCCGTAAAATCGTGGCCGGAGAAGAGCATACAAACACATACACTTGCATCCATTTTATGCGTATAACAAGGTTTTGCTACCGGTCTTTATTATTACCATCAATTATATTTTGATTAAGTTGGCACGATAGTGTTTTTTTACGAATTTTTTTTTTAATGAAGCTCAAGATTGTTTTTTATGGCTCTTCTGTAATTTATGGAACGTATGAAAGTTAATAATGACTTTTTAATTAAAGTACACACCGTTCTCATTTTACATCCATTCCATATTCTGACGATGACAGTCATATGGAAGACACCTAAACAATATTCAGAGATCTTTTCAGCTATATTTTCATATGACAAAATTCTATTTATTTGCGGAAGATCAATTTTCCGCAAACTCAAGTGGGAAATTCAATAAATGACATTATGATTAAACACCAAAACACACACACCAAATGAATGTAACGTATAATTTTAGGAAAATTATTTTAGGACTTTAAATTATAGAGCATTTTCGAAGGAAAAAAATGTCTAAAAATACGGTTGGATATACGGCTCTTTCTCACCTGTACATATCGATATATTTATATATCACATAACAATATGTAAGCAAAATAATAGTAGACATATCTCGTTTTGGTTTACGTTGAAAATAAATCGATTGAATGAAAACCTTTAAATGGTTTTCGGATTGTGATGATGGCTGAGTCAATGTCAGCATGAGAGCGAATTAAATTTTCGAAATGTTGAGGTTTTTGAAGCCGAAAAGTTGGGAGATTAATCGAAACGCACTTTGAATGAAAACGACAAACAGAGCCATGCAGAAAGGGATGAGGGCGACAGAGAATGAATGACATGCGTATGCATTTCGATTGGATGATGATGAGTCAACAAAATCAGTTCACAACCGATTCCATATATATTTATCGAATTTTTCGGTCATAGAGCTTATGCGCTAAGTAACTAGATCTCTTCTTCTTTTATTTTTCTCGCTCCTTTTTCCTTGGTTGATCAACCATTCTGGAATAATGTAAAAATCCGATTTCGGAACGTTTCGCAAGCGATTTTGTCGAAACATCAAAACTTGACATTTATGCACCATCGCAGTGCGTGCAATTCTAAAAGTAATTCACATGCTCTGGCCAAAGTTTCATGTGACACAGAAATAGTTTTGTTTGTCAGTTTTCATGACCCGCACTTAACAACCCGCTTAGGTCAAAAGTCCCATTGACGTTAAGAGAACTTTAAAAATGTTTCTATTATAAATAAAAAAAATATATATATGTATCAGTCATAAAAAAGAACCGAATACCATTTTTTATTCAGTTTTTTTTGTTGCAATTTGCACTACACACACATTTGTTGAGTTTTCTGCTCGGTGACATTCATTGACTAGCAAATGGGCAAAAAGAGAAATAGAACGAAGATAAAGCGTGTGTGTGTGTGTGTGTGTGTGTGTGTAAGTGTGAGAGAAAATCCACAAGCGAATGAACGCATTTGTTTTGCTCCGGTGTGTTCATCGCAAAGTAAAAATGAGCTCATGTTAATCCGAATTTCAATTTTGAATTTCGGGATATTATAAGCGGATTGAAAATGAGTTTGCAACGAGATTTCCTGCCAAAGTATGTTCATTTAATGACAGTGATATGTATGCATGTATCAAATAAAACCATACTCAGCTCTATTATACCGTACTAGTACATCGCATGCAGGCCGGAAAATGTTTTTTTTTTTAAACTGATTTAATGCGAGTGTATTTTTGTAATCACTGATTAATTTAAATATATAGAGAATAATGAAGTTGATGTTTGATATATGTGTGCACACGACAAAAAAAAACAACAACAAAATGTGTATTTGTGATGGATTGAAATTCATTGAGTACGTCTTTCATACAGACGTTTGAAGTAACACTTGTATTCGCTCTGTGCGCTTCTATTTGAAAAATATCTACGTTATCATATCGTACACAAATCCCGGTGTCTATTTACCATCATAAATGTGCCTTTCATCAAAAACGTGCAATGATTTTTCATTCGGATTCTACTTTTTTTGTGTGTGTGTGTGCAGCTTTTTTTTATTTTATTCGACGACGAGTTTCAATAGAACTTTATCCAATGCAAATGGCATTTTGAATGCATGCGTATTTGTCTCTTGTGTGTATTATACGTTATTAATACGGCAGTATTAGAAGCTAGATTTTACCTTTTATTTAATGCATTTCATTTTGTACTTTGTACTTTTGCACAACTGAAACTGATGTTTAGCTTTTTTCCACTCGTGTTTGTGCAAAGAAAGAGGGAGCGAAATATGAGCGCACTCAAACCGACAAAATATATGAATGAAACGACAAATCCAAATGCTAAACATTTTATCAGGTGATTGTTTAACATGAGATTTATATGTTTATCATAGTCATACCTACATTTTTTTTCGCATGCACATTTATATTGTCTGTCTACAGGGTAAATTCCTGTAGTATAGCACAGACTATGTGAAATATTTATAAATATATGCACCCGAAGGGAGTAAAAATAAAAAAAAGCGATGGATATGTAAAATAAATTATTTAATGTTGGAGGTTTTTTGAGTCGGCCACAAACAAGGCACAATAAGAAAAATAGACGAAAAAAAAACGAACGCCAACCGTTTGACCTTCGTCAAGGATTTCAATACGCTCGACATATTCGGCGAATGATTGATATTCAAAGGCTTTGGCTGGCACAATTTCAATTTAAAAACGTGCAGAAGTGTGTTATTACAACTTACTCACACATGCGATTATCAGGCGAAGCAAATCTTTAGAATAAATCTTTGGCATCAACAAAAAACGCACAACACCAACCAATCCAATGTTATTTAACAACACTAAAAACAAAGATAGCTGAGAGTTTACAAAATAAAATCACAATTTTCAAAACATTTTGAAAGCAATAACATAAACAGAACTGTGGATAGGTGTGTGTGTGCACACTGTGCATGTCGATTATTTTGTTAAATAAAAATTGCAAGGTAGAGACAGAAAAAATACATCCATTTCCAATAAAACATGTTGAGACAGCTGGTACATTACATTCCTTTTTGTATACACACACACACACACACACACACACACGCACACACACACACACAAAGACACGCTTTGTAAAGTGGTCATTGCATTTTGCAGCTGCATTTGATTCAAATCGTTCACTCTTTCTTGCATGTTTCTTTTTGTCATGTTGTTTGTATCGTGGGAGCTGTATTCTTGGCATTCTCATCGCACACAATGTTGGTCATTCGCTTGTTTTGGTTGCTGTTTATCGAATGACGTGATAAATAAATTTTATCTCTTGTTATGAGTGTCCATCGTTTCGATTTCCCATTCGCACAAATTTATGATACCCGTAAACGATATATATGGCCACCACAATCCCAACCAATAAATCACATTTGAAATTCGATTTTGTTTATTTTACGTGTGTATTCGATAAATTCACCGTTTTCCATTAAACAGAGCTATTTTTGAGCACGTTTCGTATCGAACTTTAAGAACAAAAGTTGTAAAAAAAAAAATTTCGTTACTTTTTTTATTTCTTGTTTATTTTTGAAAAGTTGTTTCCGTAGCAAGTTTCTCATATAGGGATCATATGCACAGTGGGTAGCACTTTGGTTCGCGACCATCACTTCACAAACTCAGAGAAATGACAGAGAAAGAGAGAACGGCGGAGAGTAGATCACATTAGGCAACAAGGTATAGTCAAGCGAAAAAAAACTGTGACTGCCACCAATTTAAATGGGGGAGGAAAACAAATGAATGTTTGCATTCTTTTGCGTGTGAACTAGCTATCGACAAAAACTTTTTCTCTTTCTTTCGTGTTGGCTCTTTTTTTTGTGCACTCATTTTTTCTCTCTCACTCTCTATCTCTCACTTCCTTTCTCTCTCTCTCTTCTCTTTCAAAACAAAAACATTGAAAGACAATCGAATATTTTTCGATTCGCTTTGGGGGCTTTCGCTTTTTAAACTAATTTTAACATACAAACATCAATGAACATTCTGATCAATAACAATTCGATTTCCTCTAGATTCTGTCCAATCTCCAATGAACAGTGCATATCTTTTCCATTTGTTTGTCTGATCTATTTCTTTCTTTTCTCTTCTCTCTCTCTTTCTTTCCATCTAGCTCATTCTCTATTTTGTGCACTAAATTCCCTCTGCCACTTTGTTTGTTCGTCGTTCACCATTTTCGATTCATTGAGAGTTCTGTTACGTCTTATTTTTTTCGGTGCCTTTAAATAAATTAAAACTTTCAATGGAAAAGTGTGTTTGTGAAGTTTGGCTCATATTGCAAATAATAGATAAAGTATTGATGGATCGTTGAAGCGTTTCATGTAATAATTTAATTAAATACCAAGATAGTTGAATCTATATATTCATTTCGTTCGTTCATTCGTTCATCTAGTTAAGAATCGAAGTTTTTTTTAATGCACTCCAAGGAATGAAATAACGACAGAACTTTGTCACTAAATCACAATACAAGTCGATTGATCAAAGGATTTTTTTCCAGACATATACTTTGACTTCCCATTACATTGTCAGTTTAACATGATTCTGCTCATACAAAAATCATGTTCAACTTTGTATGTCTCCGTCCACAGACAACTTTCTTGTATGAATAAATTGCCTGCTGTGTGTACATTTTACAACTTTACCATAACCTTAGATAATGAATATAAATAAAAAAAATCGATACTCATACGCTCTGCTACTCATTCGTCGAACAAATTGATCACACAATATTTATATGGCCAATTATTGGCCAACAAACATTGAGCACCCCCAAGAAGAATGCATTCACTCGTAAAAAAAACATTTCATGATTTTTGGTAAAATGTTTGAAGCAAAGCAGACAACAAACATGCGCTAAAAGCGGTACTTGAAAATGATATAACTTTCATTTTAGAAAATAAAACCAAGCCAACATTCATAATCGGGTTGTACTGTACGTAAACATATTTGATGGCTAAATAAGCTCGTAACGTTTTTATTTAGTTTATTTTTTCTCTTTCTGCATTCTTGCGTAATTCGTAGCATTTTATTTTCTGCTTTTCGTCTGTTATTTTTGTCAATTTAATTTCATCATGTGAAACCGCTCAAATACGCATTCACACCTCGGGCATAGAGGAAATGAAAGGCAAAATAAAAGATTGAAAATAATCTTGTCGAAATCTTTTATCTCATGTAGAGTTAGCGCATGTAAGTGACGCGACGGTCACAATTCTT